>NW_028227262.1:144557445-144934945 GCF_978045245.1 Mus caroli
TGTAAGCTGAATAAACCCTTTCCTCCCCAACTGCTTCTTGGTCATGGTGTTTGTGCAGGAATAGAAACCCTGACTAAGACAGCAACCATGAGGCAGACAGATCTAACTAGAAGTGAAGTAGCCTTTTGAAACTTCAATACCGATCCCCAGCAACACATTTCTTCTACCAAGGCCATACCTTCTAATTCTTTCCAAGTAGTTTCACCAGATGGCAACAGGTATTCAAATATAAGGGCCTACGGGGGCATTCTAATGAAATCCATCACAATATACTCCCTGACTCCCAGAGGCTTGTGAACATATCTTTTAGTCCAATTTCAAATGTTCCTAAAGTACTTCCCAGTCTTAAGACAGTTTAAAATTCCAAGCTCCAATGTTTCTTCTGAGACTCAAGATAATCTCTTTATTATAAGCCCCTATAAAATGAAAAAAGCAATTTCCATACTTCCAACACACATGGTACAGAATATATGTTACCATTTGGCATAATGAGAAAATACTAGACCAAAGCAAGACCTAAATCCAAAGTAGGGAAGGCTGAATTCTTGAGCTCCCTTTCTGATGTCAGGGATTAGATGGTTCAGCCCTTGAAATGCACCTCTAGCCTTTGGGCTGGTTTAACTTCCCATCTGTTTGGCAGGTAGCCCATGGCTTTGGTACTTCCAATATCTTGGGGATCTCCAACACAATCCAGGCTTCCCTTTCACAGCTTCATGCAACAGCCTCTTAGAGTCTCCATTCAGTAAGTCCTCTGCCACTTGCTGGGCCTCAGCAGCTTTCCTTAACTTTGATGGCTTGTATATGCTTGGCCTAGGGAGTGGCACTATTAGAAGGTGTGGCCCGGTTGGAGTAGGTATAGCCTTGTTAGCGTAGGTGTGTCACTGTGGGTGTTGGCTTTAAGACCCTCGTCCTAGCTGCCTGGAAGTCAGTATTCTGCTAGCAGTCTTCAGATAAAGACATAGAACTCTCAGCTTCTCCTGAATCATGCCTGCCTGGATGCTGCCATGTTCCCACGTTGATGATTATGGACTGAACCTCTGAACCTGTAAGCCAGCCCCAGTTAAATGTTGTCCTTATAAGAGTTGCCTTGGTCATGGTGTCTGCTCACAGCAGTAAAACCCTAACTAAGACACTTAACTGGGGAAAACGATTCCACAACCTCTTTACTTGTGATCCCTTCATGACTCTAAAGCAGTGATTCTAAACCTTCCTAACTCTGAGACCCTTTGAAACACTTCCTCATGTTGTGGTAATCACCCAACCATAAAATTATTTCATTGCTACTTCATAACTGTAACCTTACTACTGTTATGAATCATATTGTAAATACCTGATACACAGGATCAGATCTGAGAGGTAACCCCAGAGAGGTTGTGACCCACAGGTTGAGAACCATTGCTCTTAATCCAGACCCACATGGACAATGTACCAAGTTTCCCTGGCTGCTTGAGGTGGGGTCTGCCCTGCTCCTTGAATCACATTTGCATAAGCTTTCCTTCCTTGTGGCTCTTTGGTAGCATACAATCTCTTAGGCATTTCCTTTTTACTAGTTAGAAGCTGTGCTGATTTGGGGTCTTGCCTTGGGGCCACCCTTCTAAGTCCATTTCACAGCAGGTATCTCTTTATCTCTTTCAGCTCAAGCCTGAGCTTCAACAGTAAATTTCCATTCCATGTCTAACTGTAAATTCTTTTCCATGTCTAACTGTAAATATTCTTTTCCATGTCTAACTGTAAATTTTGTGTTTCTTTTTGTCCCACTCGACCCTTTTTCTTTGTAGACCTGCATGATAACTAATATTACTAATAACTGTGGGACACACTCAGCGTGTGATTATATTAAAATCTCCTTTAACCAATAAAATAAGTCTAAAACTTTCAATTTGACTTCAGTCAGATTCATATCATGAGGGCAAAAAGCAGCCATACACTAACCAAAGTACCACCAGAATGCTCTCCAGCCCATTTACTAATATCATTCTCAGTGAAACTTCTGAAGTTGGGTTTGGTAGTTTGAAGGAGAATGGCTCCCATATATATGCTCAGTACAGAAATGCTTGGCTTGCAGATGGTGGAACTGTTTGGGAAGGATTAGAAGGTGTGGTCTTGTGGAGGGAGATGTCACTGAGGATGAGCTTTGAGCTTTCCAAAGGCCATGCCAGACCCAGTCTTGCTCTCTGCCTCCTGCTTATGGATCTGATGTAAGGTCTTCTCAACTACTAGTGCAGTGTCATGCCTACCTGCCAGCTGCCATGCTCCCCATCATGAGCAAAAATCATGATGTGAATGACAGTGAAAAGTTGTTTTAAAAGAAAACTCTTAAAGTTATTGACTGGCATAAATTAGTTTCCTTGTCACTCTGCCATACCTCCACTGCATTAGTGTACTGGACCTCACTAAATTTTTTTTTGTAACTTTTGTTAATAAATTACAAATTTCCAGGTAAAATTGATACCAAAGACAAAAGTTGTAACAGAGAAGTGACTATTAGTTGGTGGCTACTTTCTGTGTTTAAGTGTTGCAGCTGCAACTATGTTCATAGCAGTGTTATTCATAATAGCCAGAAATTAGAAACAAACCATATGTCCCTCAATGGAAGAAGGAATAAAGACAATGTAGCTTATTCACCCAATGCAATATACTATTCAGCTGGTAAAAACAAGAATATCTTGACTTTTTCAGGCAAATGAATGGAACTAGAAAACATCATCCTGAGTGAGGTAACCTAGATTCAAAAGAACAGGCATGGAATATACTCCCTCATAAGTGGATATTAGCCATAAAGTACAGGATATGCACATTAAATGCTACAGACCCAAAGAAGCTAAATAACAAGGAGGGCTCAAGGGAAGATGCTTGAATCTTTCTCAGAAGGGAATATAGAGTAAATATTGGAGATGGAGGGAGGGAGGAAACTGGGTTGAAGAGGGGATGGGGGAGGGGATCAGGGCAGGGGTATCAGGTGTGGGAAGATCAGGGGTAGGCAGGGGAAGCATCTCTAGGAAGTGCTAGACACCTGGAACAGAAGGAGGCCCCAGGGTGTCTATGGGGATGACTCTAGCTGAGACTTCTATCAGTGGGGGATATGGTGCCTGAAGTGGCCACTTCCTGTACCCAGACAGGACTCCCAGTGGAGAGATAAGGACAGCAACCCACTCACAAAACTTTCCACCTAAAATGTGTCCTACCTACAAGATGTGCAAGGACAAAGATGAATCAGAAACAGGGAATAGCCCAAATTGAGACCCATCCCATGGGCAAGAACCAATCCCTGACACTATTATAATATGTCACTATATGATAATCTGTTATGCTTGCAGACAAGAACCTGGCATAACTATCCTCTAAGAGGTTCCACCCAGGAGCCAATAGAAAGGGATGCAGAGACCCACAGCTACACTTTAAATGGAGTTCAGGGGGTCTTGTGGAAGAGTTGGGGGAAAGATTGAGGGACCCAAAGAGGATTGGGACTCCAGAGGAAGACCAACAGAATCACTTAACCCTGGATCCTTGGGGGCTCCCAGAGACTGAACCACCAACCAAAGAACAAACATTAACTGGATTTAGGCCCCCTGCACATACATTGCAGATGTGCAGCTTGGTCTTCATATGGGTCTCCCAACAACTGGAGTGGGGATGACCCTATGCATGTTGCTGGCCTGTGGATTCTATACCCCTAACTGAGCCACCTTGTCTGGCCTCAGTGGTAGAGAATGTGCCTAATTTTGCAGTGTCTTGATGTGAGAGAGAATGTACCAGTTCCTCAGTGACCTGATGTGCTAGGATGGGGTGATACCCCAGGAGCAGGGCTCCCTCTTTTCAAAGGAGATGGAGATAGGAAATGGGGGGAAGAGGTGTGTGCATGGGGGATTGGGAGGAGAAGGAGGGCTGATATTGGGCAGTAAAGTGAATAAGTAGATAAACAAACAAACTGCTGCAGATGATTTTTTGGGGGGATGTTTTGGGAGCCCACCTCTGGTATAGTGATGGGTATTTGTGGTGGTTTGAATGAAAATAGCCCCATAGGCCCATAAGGAGTGGAACTATTAGGAGGTGTGGCTTTGTTGAACTAGGTGTGGTCATGTTGGAGGAACTGTGTCACTGGGGACAGGCTTTGAGGTTTCAGGCCTAGTGGCTCAGTGCTTCTTCCTGTTGCCTGCAGATCCAGATGTAGAACTCTCAGCATCCTCTCCATCACCATGTCTGCCTGCATGCCACCAGGCATTCCACCATGATAATGAACTAAACCACTGAACTATAAGCCAGTGCCAATTAAATGTTATCCTTTATAAGAGTTGCCATGGTCATGGTGTCTCTTCATGGCAATAGAGACCCTAAGACAGGAGTCCTCATTAAAATACCCCATCTATCTTCTTACCCACTGATTCACCCGACATGGAGTGCTACTATCTCCCTGTCTCTCACTTTCTCTTCATTGCCTCACTGTGTTGATTGTAGTTCACAAATTTGAAGTATTCTAAGTAAAATTCATATTAAAAACAAAGCCCGGTATATGGCTAGACTCACTACTCCTTGATGACTTACTTTAAATGAGGACATTCTGAAGCTTGGATAAATCCGTGTGGGGATGGTATCTATATTGGGTTGTACCTGACCCAGTCCAAGGTCACCTCAATCCCGGACCCTGCTCGCTCTGCCTGTCTCTGTACATCCTTTTTTGCCTATGTTTCCTACAGTCCATGAACCTTGTACTTATTGTACCATCTTCTAGTAATTAAATCTTAAAAATTTCATCCAAAATTGGCATTGTGAAACGAATTTTGTTTAATTATGTCATTAGAGTCACATGGGACCTTAACTTTTGCATTAAAATTCTGACTGCTAGAATAGGCTGTATGATTGGCGTATTTATAAATCAACCCCATTTCAAATTCTCCCCACCCACCCACTATCTTTAACCATTCCTTCTTCCCCAAGTTCTTGCCCCTCACCTTCTACACTTCCCACTGCCCTTCCTTCTCAACTTGTTACTAAACCTCCAAGAAATAGTTATATATTAAATATTTATATTAAAAATTTTATGTCACTTCCTGAAGTCAGTGTTAATAAATTTTATGTTAAATTTATTTTTAAAACTCTAGGGTGTGTCTCTGAGAGAAGTGTTTGTGTGTGAGTTTTGGCACAGACATTCTGGGGATCAGAACTTAGGGTCTCACGCTTGCAGCACAAGATCTTTACCCTCTACACCATCTCCCTAGTCGCTGTGTTTATTAGCTTTGGAATATATTAGCTATCATGTGGTATCCTGAGTGTTTTGCTCTGTATCGCTGATGTGCCCTTTGTACATTACCCTACCCCAAATTTACCCCACTACCACTCTCGTGTTTTGTATTGCCCACCACTTCTTGTCTCTCTAGTGAAAAGAAGGTGAATAATTCTATGTAATACTTATATTAATTGTTCCCTTTACTTACATCACTGATGTTTATTGTTAGCTTAATTATTCTGTGTTTATGTTTTGCAGTTGGACTATGTTAATTGATTTCTGGTGCATTCTGTGTACATAATTGATACTGACTTGTGTGTGTGATATCTTCTTTATATGCAGCCCTTCATCTCAGAGTCATCTGCTACAATTCTCAACCCCCTACTGTGTGTCTTGACCCTGCCCACCACATTCTCCAATCTCTTGCTTTCCTTTACTCCTATTGAGAAATCTGAAGGATTAAAAAAAAATGGATATTAAAAGTAATTTAATATTTTATTATTTCCTATTAATGATAGATTTATTTATTTTTATTGGATATTTTATTTATTACATTTCAAATGTTATTCCCTTTCCCAGTTTCCCCTCTGCAATCCCTTATCCCATTTTCCCCTCCCCCTGCTTCTATGAGGTTGTTCCCCCCACCCACTCCTGCCTCCCCACCCTGGCACTGGGACATTAAGCCTTCAGAGAACGAAGAGCCTCCCCTCTCACTGATGCCCTACAAGGCCATCGTCTGCTACTTATACAGCTGTAGCCATGGGTCCCTCCATGTTACTCTTTGGTTGGTGGTTTAGTCCTTGTGATTTCTGGGGACGTCCGGTTGGTTGATATTGTTGTTCTTCCTATGGGGTTGCAAACCCCTTCAGCTCCTACAGACCTTTCCCTAACTCCTCCATTGGGGTCCCATGCTCAGTCCAATTGTTGGCTGCGAGCATCTGTAGATAAATAGATTTATTATTGTGTGTTGTTTTTCAGATGTAGTATATTGATCCTAGGGGGTTTCTTTGTATGTCACTGGTCCTTGGTTGTATGAATGACATATTCTTTTATGCATCTCCATCCCCTTGCCATAGCCCACCTTTCTAATTCTCTTTCTTCCTAACCTACACTCCCTCCTCTCTTTCACTCTTCCACTTACTAATAATTTAAAAGTGTCTTAGTAATATAAAATATAGTAATGAAGTTATCAGTGATGGCTTTACCATTAAATAAGTTAATATTTTGCTAGTGCGAAATACTTATTTTCTTGGAGGTTGTGAATATATAACTGAGCCTAGACTGTGATTGCTGTGTTCTTTCTATCCACTCCCATCACTTCCAACCAGTCGCCTCCCTTAGTTTCTCCATTCTCTTCTTTCTTCCCCTCCCCCTTCTCTCCTCCCTTCTCCCAATTATATTGCCTTCTTCACTCTAATCAATAAGCCTTAGTGATTCCAAAAAAATACTTCTAGTAAAAATAAGCCTTTATTATCTCACAGGAGACACTGAGTCTTTGCTATTCATGGCATTGATTGATGTTTGATGTGTGTAATTCTAATCAGTTAATACCTTAGTATGTATATGTGTATATGTGTGTGTGAGTGTGTGTGTATGGAGAGGGGTGGAATAGAAAGGAAGGGGTGGTGTATAAGGAGAGGGGTGGTGTATAAAGGGGAGGGGTGGTGTATAATAATGTACAGTGTAGGGGAATGCCTGGGTGGGGAGACAGGAGTGGGTGGGGGACACCCTCATAGAAACAGGGGGAGGGGGAATGGGATAGGGGGTTACAGAGGGGAAACTGACAAAGGGAATAACATTTAAAATGTTTTATAATCTCATCACTCTCCCCGATTCTCCTTAGTTCCCTCCATCTGCAATCTAATTAGTCTTGAATACTCCATGTAGTAGTGTATTATGGCTATTGAAGTCACTATTGATTGCTGCGTTTATTTTATTTGCAAGTATTTTGCATCTGGAATACAGTTGATCCCCATGGGTGTTCTGGGCATACGGCTGATAGTTGATATGTGATTGAAATCCTTTACGGACCATCCCATTCAAAGCCACACCTAACTACCACCTCTCCTCTTGCCCTTCAATCTCCCTATTCGCTCTGCTTCCTGCCCCTCAAAATGTTCCCTTACTCCCCGCTCCCCCTTATTTTGTGTGTGGGGAGAGGAACACACTGTGGTACCATTGTGGGTTTATGGCGGTCAAAGGTCAACTTGTAGGCAGGGGACTTCACCTCCCACCAGGTGGGTTCCAGAGATGAACTCACTTTGTCAGCAAACACTTTATCTGCTGAGTCATCTTGCTGGCCCCCAACTCCATGTAAATTAGTAATCCTAATTATCTCAAGTAGTGTTGGTGTTGGGATTTATGATTTCTGTGGGGTTCCTATTTTTTGGTAACCTTATTACTATAGATAGTAAAGTTTTCCATCTGGAATGTATTAGAAGATTTCCTGGGATAGTCTGAGCATATTATTGCTACAAGAGTGTATGATTAATTTGTTCCATATACACCACCCCTCCCCTTATACACCACCCCTCTCCTTATACACCACCCCTCTCTATACACCACCCCTCCCCTGATATACCACCCCTCTTCTTATATAGCACCCCTCTCCTTATACACCACCCCTCTTCTTATATACCAACCCTCCCCTTATAAACCACCCCTCTTCTTATACACCACCCCTCCCGTTATACACCACCTCTCCCCTTATACACCACCCCTCCCCTTATACACCACCCCTCCCCTGACAAACCAGCCCTCCCCTTATACACCACCCCTCTTCTTACACACCACCCCCTTCTTATACACCACCCCTCTTCTTATACACCACTACTCTTCTTATACACCACCCCTACCCTTATAGACCACCCCTCCCCTGATACACCACCTCCTCCCCTTATACACGCCCCTCTTCTTATACATGTCTCTCCTTATACACCACCCCTCCCCTGACACACCACCCCTCCCCTTATACACCACCCCTCTCCTTATACACCACCCCTCTTCTTATACACCACCCCTCCCCTTATACACCACCCCTCTTCTTATACACCACCCCTCCCCTTATACACAAGCCCTCTTCTTATACACCACCCTTCTCCTTATACACCACACTTCTCCTTATAAAACACCCCTCTTCTTATACACCACCCCTCTCCTTATACACCACCCCTCTTCTTATACACCACCCCTCTTCTTATACACTACCCCTCCCCTTATACACCAACCCTCCCCTTATACACCACCTCTCCCCTGATACACCACCCCTCTTCTTATACACCACACCTCCCCTTATACATCACCCCTTTCTTATACACCACTCCTCTCCTTATACACCACCCTTCTCTATACACCACCGCTCCCCTGATACACCACCCCTCTCCTTATACACCACCCCTCTCTATACACCACCCCTCCCCTGATACACCACCCCCTCTCCTTATACACCACCCCTCATCTTATACACCACCCCTCCCCTTATACACCACCCCTCTTCTTATAAACCACCTCTCGCCTTATACACCACACTGCCCCTTATACACCACCCCTCCCCTGATACACCACCTCCTCCCCTTATACACACCCCTCTTCTTATACACGTCTCTCCTTATACACCACCCCTCCCCTTATACAACACCCCACCCCTTATACACCACCCCTCCCCTTATACACCACCCCTCTTCTTACACACCACCCCTCTTCTTATACACCACCCCCTTTCCTTATACATAACCCCTCCCCTGATACACCACCCCTCCCCTGATACACCACCCCTCCCCTGACACACCACCCCTCCCCTTATACACCACCCCTCTCCTTATACACCACCCCTCTTCTTATACACCACCCCTCCCCTTATACACCACCCCTCTTCTTATACACCACCCCTCCCCTTATACACCACCCCTCTTCTTATACACCACCCCTCTCCTTATACACACCTCTCCTTATACACCACCCCTCTTCTTATACACCACGTCTCCCCTGATACACCACCCCTCTTCTTATACACCACGTCTACCCTGATACACCACCCCTCTTCTTATACACAACGTCTCCGCTGATACACCTCCCCTCTTCTTATACACCACCCCTCTTCATATACACCACCCCTCTTCTTATACACCACCCGTCTTCTTGTACACCACCCCTCCCCTTATACAACAACCCTCCCCTTATACACCACCTCTCCCCTGATACACCACCCCCTCTCTTTATACACCACCCCTCTCTATACACCACCCCTCCCCTGATACACCACCCCCTCTCCTTATACACGACCCCTCTTCTTATACACCACCCCCTTTTCTTATACACCACCCCTCCCCTGATACACCACACCTCCCCTTATACACCACCCCTCTTCTTATACACCACCCCTTCCCTTATACACCACCCCTCTTCTTATACAACACCCACTCTTCTTATACACCACCCCTCTTATTATACACCACCCCTCTTCTTATACACCACCCCTCTTCTTATACACCACCCCTCGCCTTATACACCACCCCTCTTCTTATATACCACCCCTCCCCTTATACACCACCCCCTCTTCTTATACACCACCCCTCCCCTTATACACCAACCCTCCCCTTATACACCAAATCTCCCCTGATACACGACCCCCTCTCTTTGTACAGCACCCCTCTCTATACACAACCCCTCCTCTGATACACCACCCCCTCCCCTTATACACCACACCTCTCCTTATACACCACCCCTCTTCTTATACACCACCCCTCCCCTTATACACCACACCTTTCCTTATACACCACGCCTCTCCTTATACACCATGCCTCTCCTTATACACCATCCCTCTCTATACACCACACCTCCCCTGATACACTACCCCTCCCCTGATACACCACCCCCTCTTCTTATACACCACTCCTCCCCTTGTACACCACCCCTCTTCTTTTACACCACCCCTCTTCTTATACACCACCCCCTCTCTATATATACCAACCCTCCCCTGATACAACAACTCTCCCCTGATACACCAACCCCTCTCTTTGTACAGCACCCCTCTCTATACACAACCCCTCCTCTGATACACCACCACCTCCCCTTATACACCACCCCTCTCCTTATACACCACCCCTCTTCTTATACACCACCCCTCCCCTTATACACCACACCTCTCCTTATACACCACCCCTCTCCTTATACACCATGCCTCTCCTTATACACCATCCCTCTCTATACACCACCCCTCCCCTGATACACTACCCCTCCCCTGATACACCACCCCCTCTTCTTATATACCACCCCTCCCCTGATACACCACCTCCTCCCCTTATACACACCCCTCTTCTTATACACGTCTCTCCTTATACAACACCCCTCCCCTGACACACCACCCCTCCCCTGAAACACCACCCCTCTCCTTATACACCACCCCTCTTCTTATACACCACCCCTCCCCTTATACACCACCCCTCCCCTTATACACCACCCCTCCCCTTATACACCACCCCTCCCCTTATATAACACCCCTCCCCTGATACACCACCTCCTTCCCTTATACACACCCCTCTTCTTATACACGTCTCTCCTTATACACCACCCCTCCCCTTATACACCACCCCTCCCCTTATACACCACCCCTCCCCTTATATAACACCCCTCCCCTGATACACCACCCCTCCCCTTATACATCACCCCTCTTCTTATACACCACCCCTCCCCTTATACACCACCCCCTCTTCTTATATACCACCCCTCCCTTTATACACCAACCCTCCCCTTATACACCAACTCTCCCCTGATACACCACCCCCTTTCTTTGTACAGCACCCCTCTCTATACACAACCCCTCCTCTGATACACCACCCCCTCCCCTTATACACCACCCCCTTCTTATACACCACCCCTCCCCTTATACACCACACCTCTCCTTATACACCACCCCTCTCCTTATACACCATGCCTCTCCTTATACACCATCCCTCTCTATACACCACCCCTCCCCTGATACACTACCCCTCCCCTGATACACCACCCCCTCTTCTTATACACCACCCCTCTTCTTATACACCACCCCTCTTCTTATACACCACCCCTCGCCTGATACACCACCCCTCTTCTTATACACCACCCCTCGCCTGATACACCACCCCTCTTCTTATACACCACCCCTCTTCTTATACACCACCCCCTCTCTTTATACACCACCCCTCCCCTTATACACCAACTCTCCCCTGATACACCACCCCTCTCCTTATACACCACCCCTCTTCGTATACACCACCCCTCCCCTTATACACCACCCCCTCTTCTTATACACCACCCCTCCCTTTATACACCACCCCTCCCCTTATACCCCACTTCTCCCTTATATCCCACCCCTCCTTATACACCACCCTTCCACTTATACCTTACCCCTCCTCTTATACCTCACCTCTCCCTTTAAACACTTTCCCTCACTTTCTATACCACCCTCTCCTTGTACACCACCCCTCCTCTTATACTCCACCTCTCCCTTTATACACCACCCCTCTCCTTATATACCCCCTTCTTCTTATACACCACCCTTCCCTTTAAACCCCTCCCTTCCACTTATACCTTACCCCTCCCCTTATACACCACCCCTCCTTTTCTACACCACCCCTCTCATTTTATAGCACCTCTCACCTTACATTTTACCCCTCTCCTTATACACCACCCCTCTCTTTCTATACTACCCCTCTTATACACCACCCTTTCCTTTATACCTTACCACTCCCCTTATACACCACCCCTCTCCATATACTCCACCTCTCCCTTTCTGCACTACCCCTCTCCTTATAGAGTACCCCTCCTCTTATACCCCACCCCTCTCCTTGTACAGCACCCCTCCCCTTAAACCCCACCTTTCCGTTTATACACCACCTCTTTCTTATACACTACCTTTCCCTTTATACACCACCCTGCCACTTATACCTTACCCCTCCCCTTATACATCATCCTCCTTTTCTACCCCACCCTCTTCTTATAAAGCACCCCTCCCCTTACATTCCACCCCTCCCCTTATACACCACCTCTCCCTTTATACACAACCCCTCTCCTTAGACACTACCCTTCCCTTTATGCTCCCCCCTCCCCTTATACACCACCCCTCCTTTTCTACACCACCCCTCCTGTTCTATACATCCCTCCCTTTCTTTACCACCCCTCCCTTCATATACTCTTCCTTCCTTTTTTACCAGTCCTCCCTTTATATACCACTCTCCCCTTATACACCACCCCTTCATTTATATACCACCCCTTCCCACTGGACTCCTAACCCCACAACGTTACTGTCTCTGTCTTCTTCCCCCATCTCAACTCATATCAAGAATTCCAATTGTATTGAATTATACCCAGTGTGATGTCAATGTTTTTGCCATTAGTTGGTGGATTTGAATGTTAGTCTTCTGTGGCTACAATATACTTATTTTCTTGGGTATTGTGTATTGTTATTTGATTATATGATATAAAACTCCATTCCAAACTTACTCAACTCATACCTTTCTTGCCACTACTTCCCATCTCCCACTCTGCCCTATTGCCAGCCTTCCCCATCGCCCATTTGTCTCAGCATTTCCAAGAAATCCTGATATTAAGACCGTTGTGTCACTAATCACTATTAATTGGTGGCTTTCTTACACATGAGTTTTATAAATTGGTGTCATGGGTTATTCTAGTCTGGGATGTCATTGATATAAGAATCTATGTGAGTGGTATGTTTCATACCACTATGCCGACCACACTCCTGATCTCATCTCAGCCTCCGGCCCCATCTCCCAGGCTTCTACCGTTGCTCTTCCTTTTCATTCTCTTATGCCCCTCTCCAATATATTAATGAATTTCAAGTGTTCCAAATAATAATGGGATTAATAATCTTTGTCATTGGATTTGTTGTGAGGTGATGACTTTTGTTAACTTCAAAACTTCAACGAGTTAGTCCATTTCCTGGGGGATTATCATTGATGATGTACTGTGGGACTGATGTGTTGTTTATATACCACCCCCAGGCCAAACTTGTTCCCATACCTACCCTTCCCCACCATCTTTTTTTCCATTTGGCCCCTCCCCAACCCCTTATCTTCCTAGCTCCCACCCCTTGTCACTCCAGACCCATCCCACCTCTCCTCCCTCCATTCTTGATGCCAGTGGGCGCTGAAATGATCAGGACACAATTTGCCTTAACCACTAAGTCTTTATTTATTGAATTTTTATTGTAACATCAATACAGTTTTAGTAATACAAAGAAATATAATAAAGAGAATACAGTAATATAGTTTGAAGGGTGGGGTTGGAGGGGGGAAGGAAGAAGGGGTGTGTTAGGGAGGGGGAAGAAAGGGGTGGGTTCTGGAGGGGGGGAGGGAAGAAGGGGTGGGTTAGGGAGTGGAAGGGGAGAAGTGGTGAGTTAGGAAAGGGAGAAGTGTGTTTGGGAGAAGGGAAGAAGGGGTAGGTTATGGAGGGGGGGAGGAAAGAAAGACTGGGTTAAGGGAGGGAGGGGTATGGAAAGAACTTTTATTCATTTTCGTACAATTTCCATTAACATTTACCATTCAACATTCTAAACTTTATTCCAGCAACAGTTTTATCAAATGATGACTGTCATCTGGCATTCCTAAAATCCCTTGAGTTAATTCCCAGAGCCTGTATTAGATTACTCTAATCGTCCTAACCTTCACTAGAATGCCATCCATGTCCAATTCACTCCTAACACTGATTTCCCTGTAGTTCCCTCTGAGCTCGGCCTTAAAGGTAAAGTTGGTAGGGTAGGGGACAAATAAGTACACTCGTCCACTTGTTGAGGTATTTGATCTAACTTATCCTATGTAATCTAACTTATCCTATGTGATCTAACTTATCCTATGTGAACTAACTTATCCTATCTTATGGAACTTATCCTAACTTATCTAACTTATCCTAACTTATCTAACTTATCCTAACTTATCTAACTTATCCTAGCTTATCTTATCTTATCCTAACTTAATTTCCTAAATTACCCACCCACCTAAGATTACTTAACTATCCCTCCCAGCCCACAATACTTATGATTATCTATCCCTTATTCTTAATTGACTATAGGAAAAAAAAAAAGAAAGAAAAACAATGCAATGTTTAACAACAACTCAACAGCAAAATTCTGAAACAAGCAAAAACAATCCATTCCCATCAGATGCGTGTTCCCTCTCCAGCTGAATATGTAGCATGGTCCCTGCAGAAGAGTCTGCAGGCGGTCCTTCGTGACTGGTCAGGTCTCTCCAACAGGATGCTCTCTGTCGCCAATCTTGGAACTGTGTGGGATGCGGGATGTCGATGATGTGTGACATCAAGATCAATTCAGGAGTCCAAGAGGTACCTGTAAACTTAAACACAAGTCTGGACTGCATCGTAAAGATGCCCAACTCAAATCACTCTCAGCTAAATGCCTCCTGGTACAAACTAAACTGACTCTTCGTGGTGAACTTCATGACCAGCGATAGAAACTCTCACACCTCCTTCACTTTGAATTAATAAGGAATTCAAATTTGAGCCCACAGCCAATTAGTTAATTTTGTTAGTTTGTGTTCACCACTCCAATTTCTTCCTAATAAATGAATAAAGGCATTTTTGTTGGAAGTGCCAAAATAACAAAATAAAAGAAAAAACACAATATAAACAATTAATGTAAAATTGATCAACTTAACAAAATTTCAGTAAATTTAAGATCACTTATCCTTAATGCCTAACATCTATAGAGTATATATAGGGGTAGAGCATAGTACACACTGCCAAAGTCAATGTCAAGCTTTACTGTCCCTTGTGAGCTGTGAACTCACACCAGCACCATCTCCTTGACTCAGGTGGCCAACTTCTCCAACTATTTGCTTTCAGTGGTGGCAAATGTCCGTGTGTACATGCCAGGGCTGCAGGTGATGACCCATTGCTAGGCCCTCTGCAGCTTGAAGATCAAATGAGTTAAAAAAAAAAAAGCATGAAGGATGGAATTGAGATCTGAGGTAAACTGATGTGGTGCTTCATAAAAAAAAAAAATCAGAAGCAAATGCACCATTTAAAAGTAATTACTGTAAAACACTAAAACACGCAGTGATCCAAAATCAAAATGATTACCACAAAAAAAACAAAAAAACAACAACAACAAAAAAACAACCAAAAAGAAACCCACCACCAATAGAAAAAAAAACCCACTAAACTAATTAAAACATGTCAGGATAACAAAGAGATAAATGCTGACGAAAAAGGAAACTTCACCATTAAGATTCATGACAGGTAGAAATAAAAACCATGTTATGTCCTACTGCTCCTTTAGGTCTGCCTCTTTCATCTCCTTGCATAGCAACAAAATGGAGTCTCAGCAGTCAGGCAGAATGGTGACAAATCCTGCAGCAGGGTTAATGGTAGTTGTAGAGAATCAAACAGAAAGAGAGGTTAGACAAATGTTTCAAGGTAGTAGCAAGAGACTCCATTCTTAGAAGTCTGTATCTTCAAGACGATGCCCGGTGCTCTCATTCCAAATATCTGACATGAGAGGAGTGTGGATCTGGGTGCAAAATCATTTCCCCGCTCTAAACATCCAGATGTCCAGATGCATAACGGCAGACAAATGGGTGGATGATTGCAAAACTTTGCTGGTGTTTCTCCAGCCAATTAACAACATTCATGGAAATTCTTGCTGAAGTCCCTGACAAGTTGGTTACAATGAACTAACTCACAGGCTCCTGTCAAAGTTTGGGCACCAAATTTAGAAGTCCTTTTGATGTGCCCTCTTGCATGACTAAGAGGTGATTACAACTTTTTACAAACCCCTAACGCACCTGAAGCCACCAGAAGCTTCTGCTTGCCAAGTGTCACATTTTAGGGGAACCAATTTCTGGCATGATGATGGTAGGATGTTATGTCAGAGTTCTTGGGTCCACGTGATTTGCACCAGAACGTGAAGGCACACTCACAAGTCAGTCTGAGAGAGCACTTCCTTTTCAAGCTGGGGCGTTTCATGTTGCAGAGAACCAGTCGAGTTGCTGCTCCTTGAAAATTAACGGAACCGTGAAAATGGAGTTTGAAGGTGGTGAAGTTTCATGGGGTGCAGCAAGAGAATCACGGAAGCCTTTCCATACTGCACCGAAAAGTCTGGCTTCCTTTATAAGGTGCCCAGCATACGGGCAAGTCATGTCTTCCTGCTCCTCTTTCTTCTTCTCTTCCTCTTCTCTCCCTCTGTAAGAAGTCAGCATGGCCTGTGTTTGTATCAGCTTCTTTATAAAGTCATTTGGCAGCCTGTGATTGAGATGGTGAAAGGTTTTAACAAGTAAAACCCAGGCCTGTCAACTTATAAACTGGCAGTCAAGATGAAAACTGACTTTAGCCCTGCATGCCTCCATGCCTCAGAAGGTCCAGTAGCACACAGTCATTGATTGAGAAGCTGCACAGGATCAAGTTGAGGGCAGAGACTACAAAGGACATGACAGGTTCTATGCGGCACTGCAGGATGATGCTGGTGGAGGTGGCGGTGGCGGTGGAGGTGGTGGTGGTGGTGGAGGTGGCTGCGGAGGAGGATACTGGGGCACCGGAGGCTGGCGGTGCGTATTTTGAGACCAGGTGATTACAACAGGCACAACGATTATTCTTCCATGTACATCTCGTCCTACTGGGTACCACGCAGTCATCATTTGCGGACCTGTATAGTAAACATAGGCTGGATATGGGTAGCCAGGAACTTGGACAAATTCACCATAGCTTGCCAGGTGTGCAGGGTCTCCCATATTTGGAAGAGACATGCGAAGGTACTGATTTTGGATGGTGCCACTCTGTGGAGCTCGGCAATTGTAAGTAACTTGGAGTTTCCACCCTCTTTTCACTTGCAGGACTTGGGCTCCATTGGGCGCCACAGTGGGAGTCATGAGCCCATCTTTCACATTCCTGTCCACGAAATTTCGCAGAGCATTCATTTCAGACTCAGACATTGAGTACAAATGTCCACTTGGAAGGCTATGAGCTCCAGGAATCATCTCAATGTTAGGGTCAACCACCCGGTGACCCGGATAGACATGCTCATCAACAGGTGTATACACATTCTGAATATAGTAATACCTTACAGGGTGGTAAATTCTGAATCCAGCCATGTGGTAGAAGAATGGTGGCTGCTGAGGAGCGTTAGGATGCCCGTGAGGATGCATCTGCGGATGCTGGTGTGGATGCTGGTGCTGATGCAGGTGTGGATCCTGATGGGGATCCTGATGGGCATCCTGATGGGGATCCTGATGGGGATCCTGATGCTGAGGTGGATCCTGATGTGGAGGATCCTGATGCTGAGGTGGATCCTGATGCTGAGGTGGATCCTGATGTGGAGGATCCTGATGCTGAGGTGGATCCTGATGTGGAGGATCCTGATGTGGAGGATCCTGATGTGGAGGATCCTGATGTGGAGGATCCTGATGTGGAGGATCCTGAGGTGGAGGATCCTGATGTGGAGGATCCTGAGGGGGAGGATCCTGAGGGGGATCCTGATTAGGATGGTGATGTGGATCCTGATGGGGATCTGGATGAGGATGGTGATGCGGATCCGGATTCATATGGTTATGCATATACTGATACAGATACTGATGCAGATCCGGATGCAGATGGTGATGCAGAAACTGATGCAGATACTGATGCAGATATTGATGCAGATACTCATGCAGATGCTCATGCTGATCTGGAGGCAGATGGTGGTGCATAACCGGATACAGATGGTAATACAAATACTGATATAGATACTGCTGCAGTTGGTGCTGCATATCCACCTGCTGATGATGATGATAATGCGGATCCGGATGCGGATACTGATGCGGATCTGGATGCAGAAACTGATGCAGATGCTGATGCAGATGCTGATGCAGATGCGGATGCACATGCGGATGCACATGATGAAGTAGATACGGATGCAAATTCACTTGTGGCACTGTAAACAGTAAGTTAGAAGGTATCTGTGCAAACATCCGGCAGCGAAGTCGGCAGTAATCAGAGTTGAAGACAATGGAGCGGGTACTCCAGGTAATGTGAGGGTCATGTGTGCTCAGCCAACGAATTCCTAGGACAATAGGAAAGAATGGAGACTGAGTCACATCAAATGACAGTATCTCACGGTGGTCTCCCAGATCAACTATCAGGTGGTGGGTTTCCAGAATGATTGGGCCCGAGGCAATTGGATGCCCATCAATAGCTTCCACCATCACTGGCCAGTCTTTGATTCTGAGAGGAATTGCATTTTGTATGACAAAGTCTTGATCAATGAAATTGCCAGATGCACCAGAATCAATCATAGCTCGGACAAACAGGGTGGGTCTGCCCGGCATATGAATCTGGAGCATCACTTGTAGGTGCGGAGTCGAAGCCTCGGAGGGTGGGGACCTTATTCGTTCTGGCCCTGTCGCTGAAGGTCCCCCTACAGCGGGGCCGGGGAGTTTCCCGGCGGCGAATTTTTGGAGGCTTTCGCTGGACACGTGTCGGCGAAATGGCCTCCGTTGCCGCAGTAGAGACATAAGTTCATTTTGCGGCGTCTCTCTTTTTCTTCCTTGGACAGGCGCATGCGGGCACCTCCCACAGGCTCGGTGGGATCGGTCTGGCTGTTTGGAGGCATCACCAAGGCTCTGGGTGAAGGATCAGGCTTTGCAGCAGCATCACGGGCCAGCCTTCTCTCGATGTGAATACAGGCAGTAATCAGAGCAGCCAGGGTCTTGGGGGCCTCCTGGCGAGACAGCTCTGCGCGAATGTCTGGGTTGAGACCTTCCTGGAATTGATCCATCAGGGCAGGCTCAGTCCAATCCAGGTCCTGGGCAATCATCTGGAATGCATTGGAGTAGTCCACAACAGGTCCAGGGCCCTGGCGCAGACGTCTGATCTTGCGTTTGGCAGCTTCACGTCTCTGAGGGTCTTCAAAGACATGCTTCAGCTCCATCATAAAGGCAGTGTAGTTGTGCATCAGGTAAGTACATCTTTGCAGCTTGGCAGTAGCCCAGCGGGCGGCACGGCCGATCAGCATGCTTGTCACGAAGCATACACGGATGCGGTCAACTGAGAAATCTCTGGTGCTCTTTTCCATGAAGAGCTGGCACTGATACATGAAAGGACCCAGCATGTCAGGGTTGCCATCGAACTTCTCAGGAAGGTCTTCAAGGCAGTCATCATCGGAGAAAAAGTTTGGGATAGGGGCTGCTGCAGCACCCTGAAGCTCCAGGTCATCTTCGTCACTGTACTCAGGGAGCTCATCCTGGTCAGGCTCTGGATCAAAGTCATCGTCCTCATCATCATCATCAAAGTCATCTAAATGATCCAGCAAACTGTAGCTCTGTGCAAGTAACTCGACCTGATCCAGCAGGTTCATATTCTCAAACTGCCTGTTCATATCGTCAAAGTTGTTGATGTCTTCAGGGAGCTCTTCGTGTCTGCGTTCATCATCATCTTCGGCGTCAGGCACGCCCGGGCTCTTCGGGGTGTTGTTGTTGTTGTTGTTGTTGTTGGGAGGAGGGGGAGGGGGAGGGGGCGGGCAGTTGGAGGAACCACCCGCAGCAGCCATGGCTGCGGTGGGAGGGGCTTCACTCCCCTGGGGAGGGAGCCCTGGATCCTGGGACCCTCGTGGTTGGCAGTCTTTTGGTTCTTAAAACCCGCCTGTTCCTGTAAATGACAACAGAGGCATACATTCAACATACTCATTCAGAGCAGTCGCTATTAGCAGGGATTTAGGTGTTCAAATATGCCCTGATAATTAATTATCAGTTGATAATTAGTCAACAGAATACACACCCTCAATATGATGAGATAATCAGTCACAAAATAATGAGAAACATACTACTTCACTTGCTCTTTATAATTAGTAACATATACCCATCAGCAGCAGTACACCTTTATGCTGCCTTGAAGACCTTCCTGAGAAGTTCGATGGCAACCCTGACATGCTGGGTCCTTTCATGTATCAGTGCCAGCTCTTCATGGAAAAGAGCAGAGATTTCTCAGATTTCATACACCTTTAAAAACTGAAAGGTTTGGGTTTTATTTGTTTGTTTGGGTATAGAGGTCACACAGCAAGAAACTTCCAAGGCAGATAAATAGAAAACAAATTATGCAAAATAACTTCAAAATCATGCAAATTGATTCCAGCATCATACCTTTTACTAATAAGAACCACAGGAGAAAATAACACCCTAATCAATAAGAAGCCACACACATGAGAGGTAGGTATGAAAACCACAATGCCTGTACTCATCAGCTCTGAAAAATCCAAGTAGTTGGCCAAATGCCACATCAGAGGCACACCCTTAACAATGAAGCCTGAATATTAAGTCATGACAACCACTATCACAAAAACCACAAGATTATCTAATTGCTTTTATGACCACAAATTAACTTCCTCAGGAGAATTCTCTATGGGATAGAAAAGCATTGAACAGCTCATGGGGATGTCAGTTTACTTTATTAGGAAATTATTAAAACAAATATTAATTGATGCCTACTAGGAAGAAATGGGCTATACACTAGGACATCTTTTTTTTAAAAATGCCCGATAATAGCACAATTTAAATTCTTCATGTTTTAATTACATAACATAGGTAAGGGGGGTGGGAGGGTAGGGAATGAGAGAAAAGGGTAGGGGGTGGTGGGTGGGAGGGTGGGGGGAGCACCTTCTCAGAGGCAAAGGGGAAGGGGGATGGGGTGAAGAACTCTGGGGTTGGGGAACAGGAAGTGGGGGGAAACATTTGGAATGTAAACAAATAAAATAATTTAATAAAGAAAAAAAGAACCCTAAAAAAGATAACAGGTAGAAATTACTCAATAACAACTGTTAACTGACTAATAAGGTTACTACCTATGTACTTCCTGAGAAACAGGGCTAAGTGCAATTAGAGTGATTAATACTTATGTATTTGTAAGGATCGCAAAATGGCAAAATTTAAATAATTATAGTAAAGAACAAAAAGTTTAAAATCTTTGTAATTAGACAGCCCAAACTTTTTTAAAAGTTTAACAAAGTTTATTAAATTTTAAAAAGTAAGTTCGTACTTAAAGCTTAAAACTTGAAAGTTTTAAAAACTTTGTAATTGGTCAGTCTAGCAAACTTTTTAAAAAGTTTAACAAAGTTTATTGAAGGTTTTAAAAAACTTTTAAGAAGTTTGAACTTACAAACAACTTCTAAGTTTAAAGCTTAAATCTTTAGAAAGTATAGAAACTTTGTAATTGGACAGTCTAGAAACATTTTAAAGAATTTCAAAGTTTATTGAACTTACAACTTTTAAGTTTAAAGCTTAAAGTTTTAGAAACTTTTAAAAGTTGTTTTTGAAAGTTTTAAAACCTTCAAAAAGTTTATAACTTTTTAATAGTTACAAACTTTTAATTAAAAAAGCTCAATAAAAGTTTAAGGACATGAAGTTTTAAACTTTTGAACAAACATAAGTTTAAAAATAATTTTTTTTCTTTTACCAATCAAGGCAAAAATGGGCACTAGTTAAATTCCATGAAACAAAAAGATAAAAAATTGTTAATTAGCAAAGTTAGCTAATATTTTAACCTGTTGAATATTTTAAAAAAGAGGAAAACTGACATCCCACATGACACCTGTTCATCATCTTTGTCCCATCCCCCTGCTTTCTTAACAAGCACACGCCCCCTCCCACTACCCCCCCCCCCAGGGGAGGGGGTATATCTTTTAGGCCCCTCCCCTGTCATAACCATCTGCAGACATTTCCTTTTGTCCTAAGTTGTCCCTATGGCCTTTCCAATAAGCAGAACACACAGGTGACTAAAGTATGACTTCTGTAATCTAGAAAAGAAAGACAATTTCAAAATAAAAATTAAAACCTTCCTTAAGACGGTCTCAGCATGGCCTGGTACAGCCTGACTCAGGTCAGGAAGGTCTACGCCCTACTGGGGTGGGCTTTATTGAAGCCAGGTCTGGTGGACATTATCACCTATAAAAGACACCTAACTAACTATAGGTCCGAAACTGCAATAGGAGGAAAGCTATCACTCTGCTCAGTAAGATCATTTAAGGTGAGCTTGGAGTTAAGGTGATGTGGGGGGCTATACTCACATCACTCAGGCTGTGCCCCTCCCACCAAGCTATTCAAGGGGTTTGCTTTTGGTTTTTAATAATATAATGCTGGTTAAACAAATTAAGTGCCTTATTTATCTTGTGAGGTCACCAGTTGAATATCTGTGACCTTCACCACTCCTAGGCCTCAGGCTTAGGCCTGTGGGGGTGGGCTTGAAATTTTGGGGTAGGACTCTACTCCAAAGCTGAGTAGTTTAACCAGTGAGAAGTTATAAGGTATTGGGCAAACTGGTTAACAGTAACCATAAACAAGTAATGACAATGTTTACTGTAGGGCAGGACAGGTTGATGACAGGCAAGAAGCACTTTGCCTTCATTTTAATTTGACTTAAAAATTGTGGCTCCTCAAAAGGCCCTCTTAAAGGGCTGGACTGGGTGTGGGGATGAGGCTGCTGAGAGGACTCATTCCTGAGAACTGAAAGTTCACACTGTATAAGCCAGCTGCTTGAGAGAGGACCATCTTCATATATGATCATTAATCAATTAAGAATAATAAATAAATACATCTGATTAATTATTAACCCTTTACAATGTCTTCTTCAAAGTACTTTTACTTTGAAGAAACACAAAGAGCAACAACAGTAAATAAAAATATGTAAATGTCTCATTATGAAATGAAACACCGTTAAGGAACTTTTAGTTGCTTTAAAATTTTATATATCTCATTTTCTTAATGTTACGTGAATTATCTGTGAAATGTAATTTGCATATATTTTCCAATGTTTTGAATCTCTTTAATATGCAGATAAAATTCCCAAAGCAAAGCATGCATTTCAAGCTGTAATTATAAGCATATATTTCCCACAGATAGTTATACACTAGGGAGGGGCACTAGGAAGGCAGGAGATTGGGGGGAGCAAAAGCCCCCTATTTCTCTCTTTAACAAAATTCTGGCTCATAGTATATAATATGGAACCAGATTTTTAAAAAAATTTCTTCATTAATTTAGAAACATTTTTATTTGGCTTCTCTGTAAATTACACAGATGTTTAATTAAGCCAGTTGTAACCATTTCTGTCCTGCAATGTAACCACCCTGTTATATCACACAAATTTGAAATGTCAATATGTAGCATTAATAACCCACTTGCCCCAATTTAAATTAGCTTTTTATGAAAAAAGCTAATTACTTGGGACACCAAATAATTAGCTTTTTATGAAAAAAGCTAATTACTTGGAATAACAAATAATTAGCTTTTTATGAAAAAAGCTAGTTATTTGGAATATAATTTAGTTGGTTCACATTATAATTACAGCTTACAATACTGGAGTTCAAAACCATACTTTTTTAAAAAGAAACTTTTAAATGTGTTTTCAAAAGGGCCAGCAACTCAACTCAGGACAGCAAAGTGCCTTGAGAAAAAGGAACAAAATTTCAAAAAACTTGAAGTCCAGCAGCAAGACAATGAATAATTAATTTATTCTGGCCATTTAACACACATTTAATGAATCCTTATTATGTGCCAAGCACACTTTACTATAGCCAGGGCTAATCACCTAGAATGTTTAAGAAACAACAAAAACAAAAACAACAATGACAAACCTTTTCTATGCTAACAAACATCTCTCTCAGAAGCCAAGCCATAACACTAGAGCCCCTGAAAACGCCTAAGAAACACAGTGCTAGTCACCTCTGGCTTTGTATTTCCCAAAGCATTTAATTCCAGGAAGTCCAATGGTGTCTTGATCAAATAATTAAATATGAAAATATTTTTAAATTTAATTTTTAATTTAAAATAAGTAATTGCCTTCATTGCTTCAAGGCATCAGTTAGGCCTTTTTAAAAGTTCCCATATCCCACTATCAGGAGTTTTAATTGTGGGATCTTTATTTAATAATGCAATGCACTTATTAAAAGTGTTTATGCATGTTAGGTATACTTATTATTATTGTTGTTAATTATTCTTATTATTCTTTTATTTACTAGACACCTGTGGACAAAAAATAAAACCGCACAACAGAGAAACCGCAGGGAGGCGGGGCTGTGCAGCCAGGCTCAGACAGGCAGAGGCGCACATGCGCACTGGAGGCAAACCTGAAGGGAGGGGTTGCAGCCCGCATTGCGCAGGCGCAAGCAGGCTGGGGGAAGGCGGGGCTCTGGGCCACCTTGGAGGAGCTCTGGGAGGAGCTGAACAGTAAGGTAGGCGGGGCCTTGGGGGCGGGGGCTAGGCAGGCCACCTCAGAGGAGGCGGGCCTTGGGGGTGGGAACCAGGTAGGCTGGCTCTAAGGCATCAGCACTTGGGAGGTTGGGCCTGTGGAAGCATGTTCTGGAAAAGCGCGCGACAGGCGAGGCGCGCGGCCTCTCTGCAGATGAGGCAAGGCTAGGATGGGCGGGGCAGGTCTGAGCCTGGCTACAACAGGGCTGCAGAATGACTGCATGCCTCCCCCCGCCCCTACCTCCCCAGACCCCTCCCAGCAGCTCCCAACCACCAGATCCCTTCCATGCAGCAAGAGTGAACCCCCACCTCCCACCTCCCATCATCTCCCACCTCCCATCATCTCCCACCTCCCATCATCTCCCACCTCCCACCTCGGCCTCGTGCCCACCCAGCAAACCGGACAGTTTCCACAAACTGTTGCTGGACACCCATTCGTGTCCCTAAGTCCATTGCACCGTCACCTCAATCAATCACCACTAGACAAGGCAGGCCGTTCCGCCATCTCCAAAATCCAGCACCCCTCCACTCCACTGCCATAAGCAGGAGTTACGTGGACAGAATGTTAAAACCAATTTTGGCCTCCCAGGGCTCCATTTTGTCTACCACCAGCACCACCACCATCATGCAGATAGCCGTCCGACAGAAAAACGGAGCCAGTTTTGACCCGAACGGGGAACCTGTGTTGTCCTCTCACCAACGAGAGATACGTTCTCTCGTCTTCCCAACACTACTTTCTGTGTCACTTAAGAGGCTGCAGGTCTTATGCCTGTGCCGCAGTTTGTAGCGCATCTTCTAAATTCACTCTTGTTGCGCTTTTGCGTTTGGTTATTCTCCTGCAGCTTTCCGAATTGAATGCGTGAAGCACAAATCGGTTTTGGGTATCGCCGTAGTTCGGGCTGGTTTGTGGCGCATGAAGCGCCCCGTTCGCCCGGTTCACAGGTTCGCCTGTTCGCCCGTTTTATTTGCTCGTTCGTACACTGAAGCGCATGAAGCACCCATTAGTACAGTGAAGCGCATGACGCGCCCATTAGTACAGCGAAGCGCATTAAGCGCTCATTAGTACATCGTAGCGCATGAAGCGCCCATTAGTACAGCGAAGCGCATGAAGCGCCTTGTTAGGTGACCGAAGCGCATGAAGCACCCATCAGTTCGTAGCGTGTGAAGCGCCTATGAATATTTTGTAGCGCATGAAGCGCCTATGAGTATTTTGTAGCGCATGAAGCGCCTATTAGGATTTTGTAGCGCACGAAGCGCCCGTTAGTTCATCACAGCACAAGACGCGGCCGTCTGCAGTGCAATCCGTTTGTAGCGCGGCATTTAAGAGTAGCAGAGCCGGTCACTTTGCAGCGTATTTGGGGAGCTCATCACAATTCGGTCAGTAGCTCATGTGCGTCTGCAGCTCATCGCTGTCCGCAGCTCATGTGTCTACTGACCAATTCTGGACGCGAGTCGTGGAAACTGAATTCGCGGACCCGAAGCCGTGAAGACTTGCTTTCCACGCTCTCGTCTCAGGATCCGGCCACTGAAGGCTTGACAAAATTTGCGAGGAGATATTCTGGGGGGCGCTACTTTTATCTCCCGCAGCTCCCGGTGTAAAACGGGGATTGCGTGTGACCGTTTTCTGGGAGTAAAAAAAAAAAAATCCTAACCACATACTCACCTCACGAGGATTCCTCTGCGATGACACGAAGGATGAGGGGTCCCGCGACGACCCGGTCCACTGGGTGACCGCGGTCCGGAGAAGGCTCCGGACCGCAGCCCGCGCAGCAGACCTAGGCGAGGCTCGGTGGACCTTCTCGGTTGGCTGCTCTCCCCAGGTCGTAGTTGGTCAGGATTCTTCGACACACACCAACTCAAGTTGGAAACGCGTGTATCGGGAGCCCGGACTGCTCGCCTTATATAGAGAGATCCTAGGAGGGGGGGCGCCAAATCCCAGCGTGCTTCGCGAGCAGCGGGGGCGGAGGGGGGCGCGTGGGCGGGCGCCTTGGGGGATGGGGTGGGGGCGCGGCATGCACTGCTTTGGCCCGCCGCTAGGGGCAGCATGGGCTCAGGAAGGGGGGGTGCGCGATGCTGAACTGGCCAAGCTGGGAGGAAAAAAAGAAAGGGAGGGGAGGGGAGGATCGAGGACGGTTGGCTTAGGCAGGCCAAGAATGCTATTATTCTGGTGGTGGGAGCTGGGAGACCCTTGTGCTTGGACGGGAAAGGGTCGGGGGACACTCAAGATGAGCCCCGCGACCACTGGCACATTCTTACTGACAGGTTAGTGGCCTGCGCGCGACATGGAGGTTCAGGGGCCCACAGGCCGCCGCCTCACACTCCCCCACTCGGGTTCCGGGGTACCAGGGCGTGCCCAAAGGGTGCTAGTCCCGCTCTATGCCTAATGCCTCCCCCCACAGCACCCCTCTTTCAGGACACCCTGCAGCCCACCTCTTGGGCCAAGTGGGTCCCTCCCCAGGCTTGACCCCTGGCCTTCTCTTTCTCTCTGCACCCCCACTGCCCCTCCCTGTCCAGTAGGGCAGGAATTCGGCTCCAGTTTCCATTAAGAAGGGCACCCCTCCTCGCCCCCCAGCCTAGTGGTGGACATCTTCTGCTCCCTGAAACAGACTTGGGGGTTGTTGCCCCTCGGGGTGGGGATGGGGGTTTTACCCCACAATTGAGACTCCCTGGCCTAGATGTGAACCAAAGGACTAGGCTGGCCAGTTGCTTTCTCTCTCTTACACAAAGATGTACATCTTTTCTCATTTTCTGGGATCTGGTTGAGAGAAAAAGACCACCAAAATGTGACATTTAAAAGACCGAATCCCCCCCCCACCCCCGCCGCGCTTTTTTTTTTTTTTTAAGCATATTTCCTGGTGGCGCGAACCTGATTTTTTCTTAGGTTTTACCGAACACGGAAGCAGGATCATGAAATTCTGGGAGCCAAACAGCGGTGTGCAGGTCAGGGTCAACCATGGCTGGGGGCCAGAGATGCTGCAAACAGCACCCATTGCCCTACTAAATACGTTACGAAGGGAAAGCAAGAACAATTGAAAACAGCTGTGGATGCTTCCAATGTTCTTGGCGGGCTTTGGAAGCCTTCAGCTACGGACTTTGTGAGGTTTACACGGAGACCTCAGCTTTCCCCCCACCCCGCGACGTTTTGTGTTTCTAAATCTTGTGGGTGAATGAATGTTTTGGGGAGCAGTAACTGTAGGTTCAAACCTTTGAAACAGGTCACCGAGACTCAGCTCCAAGCGTTTCCTTGGCTTGAAACATAAGCCTGTAAAAAAATTTTTTTTTTATTGTTAGAGAAATTTGCAAAGGAACAAGGCATTCAAATACTGACTGGGAAAGGATGTTAAATAAAACCTTAATGCGGATTCCCACCTAAGCTGCTCAAAGTCTTAGGTGCTGAGAAAATTAACAATCTGTTGCTAATCTTTGTCAAAAAAGTTAAGGTTAAAAGGAAAATCAAATTGTCTACAACTGAGTTAGATTTATAAATCACAGATGAAACATATTTGTTTTTTAAAGACTAAAACTGAGCATATTTCAGCAATATTTCTGCAGCAGCTTTTTTTTCCTTCAAGGAAAAACAAGACTTTGACCCATTGTGTACAACAAGGTAGAAGGGACCCTGCGCTGTACAAAGCATTAAGCTTTTTAGCACTAAGCAAAACTCATTCATTTCCTGGGAATCTACTTATTAGAAATTAAATGTTGACCTCCAGAAATAAATAAGTGCAGATTTCCAAGAGCAAAGGATATTTATCTAGGAAATTGGGCGAACATAATCATTACTTTTAATTTAAAAGTGTTTATCCTTTTCTGCAAGACAGACTGATTCCAGGATTTTAAATGTTTATTTAACAGTCCCTGTTCCGGTGACTGCGGGACTCTCATATGCTTACGAGCAATTTCTTTCACCCTCAAAGTTAATTCACCAAGCTGTTCACTGAGAGCATTTTAAGAGTTCACTTTTTAAAAACTGACACTTACAGAAAACATGGATCTAAAAAGTAAGGAAAATTCAAGTTTTAAAAACCACCCATCTTTCAGAGTTTAAACTTATTTGACTTTTTCATTTCAAAATGTTAGCCAGTATTTTTATTTTTTGATTGATTGACGGCCTAAAAAATAGATATGGCTTTGTTGGTACTTGTGTAATAATAGCAATTCTCTCTCATGGTCCGAATTCCAGAAGGTGGCTTACTAAGGCAACCAAGATCACCTGTGACATCCTTGGCTTACTCTGGTGCCGGCAAAGTGCGGTTTGCCCTTTCAGACTTCCCTCTATGCTTACAGAGGTATCTAAAGAATATGTTTTTTTCATAGGGTTGTATATACTTTTTAATCTCAAAATTAAATATTGAATCAAATTAATTTCTTCCCGTTTTCTTTCCAAGTAGTAGATTTTGAGCATCAAATAATACTAATTTTACAATTTTCTTTAAAAATAAGCAACATTAAATTAATATTTCCTGATTGAGGTATATGAACAGCAACAACACCTAAGTATTTCAAACCAATGAGCTGAGCCGTGGCTCCCCGCCTCAGGATTATCACATGGAGATATAATTCTGATCAATATCCTTGATGTTTTTTAATGCTTGATACACTTTTTTTTTTTTTTTACTTTTTTCAAATTATAATTTTCCTAGGGAAAAGGCAATACCAGCTGTTTAGGTAAAACTTTCTTGCTAGCTGAAAGAACAAACAATATTTAAGTGAATAGACAAAATTAATAAACACTTGAGCATTTAACTAATGTTAAATACCAATATGTCCTAATACTGATAGATTAATAGATAAGATCTTAAGCACTTATGGTATTTACTATCCAGGTGATTTTTAAGATTTTTCCCCCGTGTGGATTATTTTGTGCCGGCTTTTCACAAGGGTGAGTGTAAAGCACACGCAGCGTTACTATGCATCATTCACTTCACTAGGTTACTAGCTGCTCTTTGTATTGGAACATTTTATTCATTTTTGAAAAGTGCTCAGGAGCTATCATCTCTTGCTTTACCACCATTTTTAGTTCAGAGTGGAGTGACAGAACTCTGTATTAACACTAAGCAGGATTTTGACATCGCACATCTTCTGTTTGTACATTTTACCTATTTTGTGGCAATTTGCCCTGTATCTATGAAGCTGTTGATTTATCTCTTACATTTAGGATAAGTTCTAGAGGAGTAAGAAGGTTTATAGTTCAAAGCTAAGGTAGAGATTTCACAAGACAAATAATAGACTACCTATTTGGGCATTTTATCCTTTTTAATGAGAAGTTGATACAGATATGAATGTGCTTATTTTCTGCCTGTAGTTGGCTTAGCTTCTAGGGTACTAGGAGTAAATTATTTCTAAAAAGATAAAGATTTCACTTTCAAAGGGTAACTAAGGTTTGATTGTTAGCTTTTTTATCTGTTATTATAACAGCTTGCCATAAATCTAGCAGCTATTGGTTTACCCTGTGTATATATAGCATAACTTCATTTCTGGGGAGTAAATTATGTCTCTCAGCCAGCTGGAATTTTCACTTGTCTCACAGACTTTACAGACAGCAATGAACACACCATAAAACCGGGCTAGAGATAACCTGAGTGAGACAGATAGCCCGAGTTCAGCTTCAAACACTAGTTTCCCATGGATGAAAATCACCGTTAAAGAAAAGGCTAAAGCAGCAAAGACATGCTTTTTGAAAGTGTTTCAAGTTAAATACACAGATTGTTTGTGGATCTGATAAGCACAGTGCTTACACATGATGTTTCTTTCCCTCCACAATTAGTCCACACTCCGTTTCTTTTCTATTTTTCCTATTTATCCACACAGTCTATCCTACCTGACCTTTTTTTTTCATGTTTACTTTTTCGTAGTCTCTATTCTAAACATCTAAATATACATCCTGTTTATTATTTATTTTATTTCCTAGTCTCAGTGTGAAAAAGGACCCCAGCTAATCAGATGACACGGGTTGGGTTTGTCTGTTCTGTACTTGGGCTAGAAGGGAACCTTTGTACTTTGCTCTGTTTTTGGTTCCTATCCCGTGTTTTCCATATGTTCCTAACCTGTCAAACAGAGAAAGGCAGACAGATAGAGAGATGAACTGCACACACACACACACACACACACACACACACACACACACACGCGCGCGCGCTCACGCACATCATCCAGACTTTTTTTCTTAACTGCTGTATCTCGTTTTCTAGTCTACTCTTTACAATATTATCAGCTTATTAAGTCTAAATAGCAATTTAACGTTGAAAAAAAGGAAAGAGTGGGGAAAGAGAAAGAAGACAACACTAATGGAAAGAAAGCAAGGCTGATGCTTCCAGTGATCAACAAGTCCTATCAGAGACTATTTTTCTGCTTAGAGTTTTCTGGCTGGAAAGAGATTCTCAATGCTCTAAAGCCATTTGACATCAACTGTGTCCAAGCCAAATTCTCTGTACATGGTTTTCATTGTTAAGTTTTTTTTTTTTTTAAAGATATGTAACTGTAGTAAAGATAGCAATGAATTAAACAATGGTAACAGCAAAACCCAAACAGTCTCACAGTCTGCCGCAGACATTTCCACTGCTGTTCTTGCTTTCCTGGGTTTTGCTCTGTGTATATGTATATTTCCATAGACTTGTACCTCTAAGCCGTGTGGGTCCTTTACGCCTTATTTTGAAAGATAAGTGAGTCTTGCTTTCAGGGAAGCAGTTGTTGGGCTGTAGGCGGATGATGTTCAGAGGGTCTGCAAATTAATTAGCAGGATTGTTGCATAAGCCGGAGACTGGCTGGGACCAGTGCTGGCCAGGTGTGTATAGGTTACTGGGTTTGAAGAAGGGAGACATCTGGGTAAGGTCACAGATCTTTACCCTGGGTCACTTCTTGTTTAATATTGGCACACATGATTTTTGACAAAGATCTAGAGGGCTTGCTTTACAATTCATGGGTGACTGGAAAAAGAGATAGCTGTTACAAACAGATAACAGAATTTAGAATTAAATACCATTTGAGTTTAGTGCTTAGCTGCAAGTACAAAATATAGCAATCAGTGAACTATTCACTGACATGAAGAGAAGCAGAGTGACTTGTGTGCTGTTCTTGTTCTTTAGGAAGATCAGGGAGAAGTTATGGCAAATGTGCCTTATAAAAATAAACATGCAGGTTAGACTGTGATGTTAACATAAAAATGATGGACCTTGCTCTGTTCAACCCCATCTGTAGCATCGTGCTCATTTCTGGCCGTCAGTTTGGAGAGAGTAGTTGACAAACTAGACAACTTGCAAAACAGTCTGTGGGGTTGGTGAGTGTCTAGCAACTCTATCACAGTGGATATTCTCAAAGGTCTGGAAATGTTTAGTTTGAAGTAAACTCTCTTTTGTTTGCTTCAGAGGGCAGAACCAGCGTTAGTGGGCAAACGTGCAGATAGACTCAGCTTGAGACCTTTCTACCAGTTCAGGCCAACAGGAAAATCAACTTCAGCTATTCTTCTAGACCACCAGAAACATTCACCTCTTTTGCAGTGGAGGATTTGAAGACCATTGGAACATATAAGTGTAACCGATATACAAAACATGTCATGGTTTTTTTTTTCCTCTCTCTCTCCTTTGATAAACTCTCTAAAATGAATGGTCCTATGAATTGTAAGTTTATATTTTTCTCTTCTGCACTGCAAACTTGAAAATCTGAGAAAAAGGCAAGATCATTTCCTCCCTGACATGCACCCTAGTCTTAACTGTCTTCCCAGAGCCACCTTCTTGTCAATGGTGTCTTGCAGGTTTCTCCTGCCTAGTGGGGGTGAAGGCTGGGGACTCCAGGGTTACCTGGCAGGCAAGATGCCTGTCCCTGGTCCCCAAGATAGCTTGGTGCTTGCCTTCCTCTTCCTCAGAGGAATGTGAGACAGATTTCATCTCACTGCAGTAGCCCCTCTTCCCCCCCCCCCCCGCCCCCCGGAATCTATCACTTTATAATACAGTTGAAGACTTTTGTCTTTTCACTAACCCCTAAAACCTTAACCAACAAAGTAGCTTCCAGCCTGTGCACTTTGGCAGCTTGTTAGGATGAGCCTGGTCTCTGCCTGCCTTGGGTACACATTCTTACTATGGCAAACATGTCCTGGGGGGAGATTTTTCTTTTTATCTGTGCACCTGCCCATTGATCGTTTATTTTGATAGCCATATCTAACTTGGGAGACACATTTGTTCAAAATGAATCCAGGACCTCTTTTTCTGAGCAGCACTTCTGACTTCATAGAATTTGCATCAAATAATTGGGAACCTTGCAAACTATTGAGGGACTCCATCAGAGATGTGAAGAAAAGGGAGGCAAGTCTGTTGTCTTTGCTAACCCACTCTGGCCTACTGCTTTCCTCCTGCCAAAGACCTGCAACTTTCTTCTCTACTCCAGTGGTTAGAAGTCAGCAGGAGAGCCACAGTCTCTGACTACAAGAAGTGGATTTTTACTGTTAAATAACTTTCTTCTCTCTCTCTCACTCACTGTTTTTATTCGTTTTGTAACAGTGCCATCCACTTCTGTGAGGTTGTAATAATACACACAGCCGCTCGCCGTGGCTCTCTTCCCAGTTGCTGGGGATGCCACAGACATTCTTTGGCTCAGCTCCTATTTTCGGGAGAGAAACTCTCCAAAGTGAGGTTCTGGCTTGTCAAAGCTCACCTGATCCGCAGGCGGCTACTCGCAATTCCTTGAGTGCAGGGCTTACTCATGTCCCTAAACCACAAAGTAATTATCCCAATGTTTAAGCTTTAAAACCTGGTTATCTTGGGAAATGACCGTGCAGCTTCTGAATGAATATTTGTTGCTGGCATGACTACTGTTATGCTCTGAGACATTAATGTATTAGTAAAGGCTATACCATTTTCTTCTTTGGTCACTCTGGTCAAATTTTTGTCGTTGTTGTTGATTTGTTTTTGTCTTTTAAATCTTCACTTAGGAATTTTAATATAACATTTATGTCAGTGGCTTAAATGTATTTCATTATTTAAGAATCATCTTTAACACGGCTCACTTTCTACCTAATTACCTTAGGCTAATCAGACATTTAGAATAGCTCTTTGGCAGCCTGTACCACGGGAATCACCCAGCATCTGTTGTGACAAGGAAGGACAGACTTTCTTTTCAGATAAATGGAACGGCTGGTTTCCAAACTGTTTGGGAGATAGGCAGCTTTGGCTGAATTCCTTCCCATTCTTTGCCTTTTTACTCATTCATCTGGTCACCACTTTGATTATTATGGAGATTGGGGTTCACTCTGAATTTGAAAGAGATCACAGTTAATTTTCCTAGGGCAGTTATATCTGGGGTGTTTCCCTTCCCTGATTTTTTCAGCAGTATGCAAAGAAATAAAGCTTCTCTTTTACCTCTGAATGCAAAAGCAAAGGAAACATGGGCTCTAAGGATTTTTGTTTTCTCTCTTTAACAAATCGGTGTTTCTCACTAGGCGGTAAAATGATACCGGCGGCTTTTTTCTCCCATGCAACAGTTAATCAATGTAGCACCTCTGACATCTTTTATTTTCAGTAGTTACACAGTTGATTCTAATCAAAGGCCAGTGCCACAGTAGGCTGTTGGATATCTTATCAGAATTTGAATTATACTTTTCTTTCTTTCTTTCTTTCTTTTTTTTTTTTTTTTTGTCTAGCAGTTTTTCTTCTGAATGTTTAGCCTACGTGAAAATTGGTGGAAGTGTTCAAAGATACAGACATGGATGTTTACTGTGTTGTTGATAATAATAATGAAAAACCAGAAGAAAAAAAACCTGGTAACTTTAAGAATGAAGAATTACTTTATACTTTTAGGGGCCTCTTAGGTGTTTTTGAGACACTAACAGATGCTGGGTAATAAGTGGTCTGAGCTATCTCACTTTTTTTTTTTAACCATATTGAGTTGACAAAGATGAATCAAGTTTTTTCTCTTTTCAGGACTATGCGGTGTGAAGATTAATCAAATAATTACACATAAGATTGTACTCTCCGGGAACCAAGCTAAATACTGCAAATACTAGTAGAGGATTTGTCTAGACTTGAAAAAAGGTGGAAGTTTCTCCCGAGGAAGCACGGAGGAGGGAAGGGGAATAAAGGTCAGGGAGGTGAATCAGGAAAGGTGCTTGTGACCCTGAAGGTCTGTGGAGATCCCAGAGCAGCCAGAGCTTGCTAAATAAAAAGTGCTGAGAGAAGAAAGAGACAAGGAAGGAAGCTGCCAGCAGGGTCAAGGAGCCAATCTTCCCAGACCTAGTAGACCACCTTAAAGAGGTTCATCTTTGTACTAACACCAATGGGAACTCTCAGAGGGGGGTTAAGCCGGACAAGACCCGATTTGCATTTCAAAAAGAGTACTCTAACTGCTGTGTGAAGAAAAGGTCTGAATGGTTTGCTACTGCAGGGGTTTAAATCCAGGTTGGAGATAGTGACCTTGTAGGCTAATGGAGCCGAGGTAGGAGAAAGAGAAGAGAAGGAACTTTTTGAGGGGTGAAATCAGACCGAGGCTATTGGATTGAATTTGAGGCTGTTAGCCAGGAGGTTATGTTTGCTACACTTCTGTCCTCTGCCTCATAGCCTCTGTAACGCTGGAAGGGGATCAGATCGGAAAGGCAAGATCTCCAGTCTGAGTGTGGTGCGGTTGAATGCATGGAGATGGTCAATAAATTATGACTGAGTCACAGGACTGAAAGCGGTGCAGTTTTAACATGTAATCATGTGCAAGTGCGCCCTAAATGAGAAGTGGAGAGAATCACTTGTATGGTAGAGCATGGCGCATGTATGTCTGTGTACAATTATATGTTCCACGTGAATAAAATATGGAAAGATGCCAAGACAATTAAGAGTCCAAGCTGTAGCCAGTGAGTGGCTTTGATAAGGTGACAATAGGGATGTGAGAAGGTACTTTGTAAAATACAGCTTCCTGATTAAAGTGTTAGGGTGCATTCCACTTAGAAAGCATGGCACCTATAACATAGACAATGAATGGCCGGTTTAAGGCAAGCATGTGATGTGAGACTCCTTTAGACACTTCCTAATGGGAACGAGTGTAGCATTATTGAATTTTCGAATTTGCATAGGAATCTCTCCTGCTGCTTCATGCCCCTACCCCAGTGGCTCACAGGGACCCTCTGTTTTTTAATCCCTTTCCACTAGATCGCACTAGCACTCTGGATTTCACTCAGTGCACGGTGTTTTGTGGTCTGCTTTTCACCCACCACCGTCTTCATTGGGAAACAATCCTCCCTCTTTCAGATGAGAACACTAGACAGTAAGGATGTTTATAGCCACTGTGGATGCCTTTGGTTGGAGGTCCCCGTGTTTCACTTTTTCACCCACGATTTCACCCACAGAAGACAGAACTGTGTAGCAAAAGAACAATTCTCCTTCTAAGTTATTTGAGCAAACAAGAAACCTTAGCTGGAGAAAAAAGTAATCTCTGGTCTCTCTTACTCCTTCAAAAAAAAAAAATCGCAATTTACTTTTCACCTAGTCTTGAAACTGTGCTTAGTGCAAAATGGAGCCGTGTGCACACCGGCAGACGTTGCCCCTTTGGTTGCATTCTTTCCTGAGGATAAATACCTAAGAGTTCATGAGATCCCAGGGAAGATGAATCTAAATGGAATTCACATTGCAGCTGGTCTCTTCAAAGAGGTAAAAGGCGACTCCCAGTCGCCAGCAAGTCGCCAGAAGTCCCTGACCCTGAGTCATGCTGGAGGACCTGCCCAGATACCTTCTTAGCCCCAGGAGGCAATGGGGCGGGGTTTGACAGGACTAGAGGCACTGGGTTTTAAGTCTGTTTTCGAGATGTCTCCAGAATGTTCTATAGCCCGCCATAGAAATGTGATTTTATTTTGTCCATCATGGTTGTAGAAAAAAAATCAGAACAATGTTATTTTTTTTTACTGAAGGTAAAAGATAAAACAAACAAACAAAGAACAACAACAACAACAAAAACATTTAAAGACGCCCAAATGTTTCTTCACATTAGTTGAAAATGAACACTAGATCTATCCTGTGCGGATTATTATTTTGTGCTAACTTTCATTGTAAAGCTTTTGAGTGCATTCTCTCAATCAGGGCTCGCTGTGCCTCTGTGATGTGAATTCTGCTCTGTTTCTGCCTCTAGAAGAGGAAGGAGCTGAGGCACAGATATACGTGGGTTCAACTAACCTCCCTTCTCCCTGCTCTCACACCGAGCAGCGCCTTTCTTTAGGCCCATTTTATTTGATTTTATTCTATTTTGTTTCATTATGTCTTATAATCTGCTTTGCTTAAAAATGATACAATTCAAATCAACTTAAATTATATTAAATATCTGCTCATATTCTGCTAGGTTTTTGTTTGTTTGTCTTTGAAGTTTGAAGTTTGAAAGCTCTGCCCCATCAAGCACTTCTCTGAGGAGCACGCCCTCTGGCACCTGTTAGAGCCTTAGGAGACAGTCTCAGAAAAGCCTTCCCACTCCTAGAGTCTCAGGGACACGGGGATTTTCTTCTGGCAATGACTTGTTTTGTGTCATGCATTGATTCTGATGCAAATGCACAGCACCAGCTCTTCTACCGCAGAGCTGAGGCGTTACTTGTTGCTGTTCCTCATGCAGGGATCCAGCAATGCATTCCCCCAGAAGTAAAATAAAATAAAATATAAAGTAGTCGCTATGCTAGAAATAAGGGTGTCCGAGAAGAGGCCATACCGCTTACGCATCACATTCTTTTAAAAACTGTTTGGAGTTAGGGCTGTTGAGTTGGGAACAGTGACATTGCAGTGACATTGCAGTCAGCCACGGAGTGGGTTCAAAATCCAATCCTGCGACTTCAGAAGCATGTGACTGGTGGCAAGTGACACTGTTTCCTAAGATGTCTTATCCTTATTGTGAAATCGAGCTACCTATTTCACATCGTTTGTGTAAGGATCAAACCAGTTAATATGTGTAAACATATTAACAGTTCAGGATCTGACTAGCATTGCTCTGAAAACTTGGGTGCTAATGAGTTAGTATTTTGTACCAAGGGAGACCAAAATAAATAAATAAATAAATAAATAATAGTAATAATAACAAAAAACTAGCTTAATACGTAGTTTTATAAGTAGTAAAGAAAGTGGCATTAGGAAAGGAGAGGGAAGATGGCCCGGTGGATGGCCCAGTGGGTAAAGTTGATTGTTGCCAGATAATGAAAGCCTAATGTTCAATCCCGGGAACCCATGTCCAGGTGAGAAGAGAAAACTGATTCCACAAGATTTTCTGTTGATCTCCAGACATACACTGTGGCATGGGCATGCACCCACAGACGTCAGACACACTCATGCCTGCACACACACACACAGACACACACACAGACACACACTCACACACACACACACACACAGAGGCAAACACAGACACACACATAGACACACACTCACACAGACACACAGACACACACACACACTTGCACACACAAAGACACACACAGAGAGACTCACATACACAGAGACACACACACACACAGACACATACCCACACAGACACACACACACAGAGACACACATTCACACAGACACGATGCTAATTTTTAAAAAAGCTTTAAAAAGGGAAAAGAGAAAGGTTTTGAAGGGTGTCCTAGAAGGGAAGAGCTATGGAAGATGTGAGCTCTACAGACAACTTCAGCAAAGCCTTAGAGGAGAATAATATGTAAAGAAATAAGGGAAGCAGGGCCCAGAGAGGAGTGTGATAAAGCTTGAGAGCTCACTTGTAAGGTGAGTGTGCTAATCAGATTAAATTTCACTTGGCACATCCTGCTGTTTACTTGGACAGTGATGTCTGAGCAAGTTATTATTTATTATTTCTGTTTCTTGTCATTCTGATTAGCCCATCAGCAATCAGTCACTATTCATAGCTCTTCAATTGCTTGTATTAAACAGCAACTCCCTCCTCCCCTAGTCTGCAAATTACCCAGGTTGGGAAAGAGCAATATTCTCTCTTCAGAGACTGCTTGCTCCAGACTAGAGGAAAACTCCTTATGCTGCTACAAGCCTCCAAATGATTCAGAAAATCTTAAGACAAACTTTTAAGCCTTGTACAGTTTCTAGGGAACTGGAGGACAAGCCAGCCACCTTCAGATTCATTCAGCTTTGACGCTTGGAGGGGACGCATTGAAGACTTGGCTATGCTGTGGACATGGAGGGTCCAGCAAATTATGCGAACAGGTTCTGACTGTACACGCATAACTGCAGGACTCATGGCGCTCTCTGCCTTTGTGTTTTCCCATTAGAGAAAGCAGCCTTGTAGGTGTAATTGTGACAAATGATCAGGAACCGCTTCCTTTAATGATTTCTGAAGACGGTGTCTTACCTCTGGAGTTCGTCCAATAACCTGTCTATAGAGGTTGACATTATTTTACCCATTAGGTTTAGTCTTGAAAAGTGGTGTGCAGGAAAGGTATTTGTTAAACAGAATGATAGTTTTTTTTTAAAAAAAATTCTTTCTTCTCACAGGGAAAAATAATTCACTGGTCTTCTAATGAAAATAAAGCTACCAAACGTTAGCTCCCCCACATCCCCAGCAGAGAGTAACCTTTTTTTTTTTCCAGTGTGTGGTTTACAGTGAATTTTAACACTAGAAACTAGTTAAGAGCTTCCACGATGTCAAGCATGAAACAAATACTGATTTCCACACTCGTGAGATTTCTCTTTAAGGTGTGGGTAGGACTTGAATGTCCAAGCGGCCACATGTGCTGAGGCGCTCTGTCTCGCCTTCTGTAACTCTTGTCTGGGGAACTGAGCCACCGTACTTTGTCCTTTTACTTAGAGTCGTCAGGCTTCAGTTTTCTGGTATCAGTCAGCTATTATATGAATTAATATGAACTTGATTAAAGTGAGTGTGCATGGATCAGTGAAGTAGCCCCACGGAAGGGCGCTGTTCCATGAAGTCCAAAGACCTGAGTCATGTCCCTAGGGCTGATATAAAGTGGAAGGGACTGACTGACTTAATAAACTTGTCCTCTGACCCCTCTGTATGGGTAACATGACATGCCCAGTCCCATGCACATATCACAGATACACACACACACACACATACACGCACACACATACACTTTAAAAGAAAAGCTGGGTTTCCTCTTACATCAAAAAAAAATTGTCTCCAAGCACTGGGGTCTCTAAGATACAGAAGCACCTCTGAGATGTATGCAACTGTTCTATCCTGCCGTAATCCTTGACAATTAGGACACTGATTAGATTTTTTAAAAAATGCTATGAAAGAAGCCGAGCGTGGTGGCACATGCCTTTAATCCCAGCACTCGGAAGGCAGAGGCAGAGGCAGAGGCAGGTGGATTTCTAAGTTCGAGGCCAGCCTGGTCTACAAAGTGAGTTCCAGGACAGCCAGGGCTACACAGAGAAACCCTGCCTTGAAAAACCAAAAAAAAAAAAAAAAAAAAAAAAATGCTATGAAAGACATCCAGGCTATCTCTGTAGAGGACCCGGGAAGTATAGAGCTGATGCATTTGTTTACTAGCCAAGAACCCAAAGTGACTGGCAACGCTTATGCCAGGTTGGTCACCTGAAAAAGTGTGTATGGACGACAATCTCAGACTTAAAGGTCTGCACACTAATCCATCAGAGCACTCACTCCTAAAGTACAACCGTGTGATTTTGTGTAAACCCTCGGCTGTGATTCTTATGTGCAGTACAGTCCGAAGACTGCTTCACTAGAACGGGGGCAGGGGTCAGGCCAGCGCTATCTGGTCTCCCAGCCCAGGCTTCCCTTGCGATGACTCACCTCCCAGGCAGCAGAGAAGCTCCTGGGCGGCTGCTTGCTGGATTTACTACCTTGGGCCTTAACATTAAGCCTCTGTAATCTTCAAACACATTGATAGATTCACCTGGGTTTGTAAGGATTGGGAGAAACAATATGTGAAAGCTCTTTGCTGGAGTCTGCCAGTAACATCTAAATGCTGCTGCCCGTGCTGCAAAGGAAAGCAGCTTTGTCATGTGCTTCCCGAGCCATTCTGTCAGGGTGGGCTTCTCTATCCCCCGTCAGCCCAGCGGTGACTCAGATGTCTTGATTGTTCCATGAGATAACCTGGAAGTACGAAGGCAGGGGTTTTCAGTGCTGGGTCTCTCCTGTTTTGCTGCATCCGAAGCAATAGGACTACTCTCTCCTACCCCTTTGGATTTGTCAGACTTGGAGACTTTGTAATTATTTATGAGAACCACACGTTGAAGTAGTGTGCCCCATCTGCCTGGACTTTCTTTGATAGAGTCATGGATATGTGTGGTGTGTCTATTTGTTATAAACCTTTTGGCAGCCATGGGCATTTATTCTGAAGGGGCTGCCTAGGTGCGTAAGCAGCCCTGTTGCCTTTCAAAGTAATAATGAAGAGTCTCCTGGAGGGGAGCCGACTGGGCCATAAGGCAGTCTTACTGTTTTGGATTTTGTTTTAAATTTAAGTTATTGGGAACACCTACCATTTGTTTCATCTAGTTTTAGAAATTCATAATTTCATAAGGTCATAGCACAACTCAACCACTTATTAGGAAAATCACTCGTAAGACTGGTCATTTAGTAGATAAAGCTGGTCTGCTTAATTCTACAGAGTTTAAAACCGATGCCAGCCAAGTAGTTCGTTAGAGTCCTTCACTTACACTTCCCATAAGACTTGGTTTGTTTGAATGTTGCTTTTTGTTTTTTAATGGCCTAGGTTTCTGTGGGTTTTGTTTGTTGGTTTTGAAGCAGGGAAGCTTCCTTGATTCCCTTATCCAGCTGCCTTCCCCAGCACACACAGGGATCAAAGGCATGAGCTACCACACCCAGCTAGAACCTAGATTTTGAATCCCTTTTTTTTTTAATATGGGGAACTTAGTATTTTCAAAATTTAGTTTGTTAAATATTTTGCTCAAGAGTTAATGTGAAAAGAAAATCCGTACATAATTCCTGGCATGATGGAGACACAAGCGTTGTCACAGGACGCTTCTCTTTCCCTTCTCATTCAGGACGTATTTTCTTTATTCATATCCTCTATTTCTGGCCCTATATGTTCTACTTTTCTTGGATTTGTGTCTCGTTTTCTTTATCTTTGCTCTCTTGCTCTCTCCCCATATCTTTCCTAGAACCTGTGGATAGACCCCCTCCCTTTCCTCACCCTGCCCCCAGTCGCTCCCTTTGCTTCCTTGTCCTGGCTGATCTCACCTCCCTGGCAGCTTCTGCATCTTGACCTTTGCCATTTGGTTCTTCCCTTCCCCAGTCTCCTAGAACTCTGTTTTCAAGGAGTCTACACGTACATTTTCTGCTTTTGAAAGCTAGGAGTCCTTGATCTCGCTCTCATCCTCTGGTCATTTTGTAGCAAGGGGTCATACCCTCTTCCTTGACATTTCCCTTCATCGGAGGATGTGGCATTTCTGACTTGGTTGTCCAACCTGTGATTGCCCCTGTCTTTTCTTGATAAAGATGTTCTCTGATTTTGCAATTTAAGTATGTGTATTAATACATTCTATATTTATTATCCCTGCTGATTTATGCATCCTTTCTTATTCCTTATTTTATGGGTATGCACGAACTCTTGGGTTTATGTATGTGCACCATCTATATTCGGGTGCCTGAGGAGACCAGAAGACATCAGATTCCCTGGCTGTATATGTCACAATCTACATGAGTTGGGTACTAAGAGCCAAACCAGTGTCTTTTTAAAGAGCAACGTGTGCTCTTAAGCATGTGTCATGTCTCCCAGCCTCTTATGTGTTCTTTCTTAAATGTGTTTCAGGCTTAGAAGAAAGGACAGATGTATGGGGTAAGCACTAGGGGATTTGCAGCTGTGCTGAACCCAGAGTGGGACTTCTCTGAGGGAGAGTAGAGAACCAGTGTCAGAAAAATGGAGGCAAAATCCATGAGCTCTGAAGGGTAAGGGTGGATGAAGAGAAACAGATCAAGCACATGGGGTCTGTGCTCCAGACCACCACATATTTTAGGGTCTCTAATGTGTTCCCTGAGGGCACACTGTTGTCAGCACTGGAACTTTGGCTTCTCTTGTCAGTTCTGTAAGAGAAATGTCTTCAAATCTGTACCTGAAACCCCTTTATATTTGTTTATAACTGGACCTGGAACCCTGCCTTCTTAGGTGGGTTCACCTGCATGTCCATTTGGGACCCTAAATTTCACATATCCCAAACTTGAGTCTCCTCTCTTTCCTGAAGTTAACCTTTCTTCTGGGCTTACTATCTCTGGCCAGTATCATTCTAGATCAAACCCTCAAAGCCATCTTGGGCTCTCCTTTATCTATGCACTCTGAGGTTTGAGAAATAGTCAACATTATCTCCTTTGTGTCTTGCACCTGGCGCCTCCGTGTCTCTCCTTTACCTTTGAGCTGGCGGTTTTGATAGACTACGTGCATCTCAGGACCTTACCTAATCCTCATGTTCGTCACTGCCGCTTTCAAGTTTCCAGACCCAACTCTGAGTTGAGGTAATGCGAAATTCCTAGCGAGTGATAATTGTCTCCCCTCCAGTCTTCCTGTATATCTCTGGACCCTATCTAAGCCTGCTCACCGCTGCCACTGTAGTATTTCCAAACTCAACCCTGAGTTGATGTAATGGAAAATTCCCCAGCGAGAGTTAATTGTCTCCCCTCCAGCCGTGCTGTGGCCCTCGTGATTTTGACCATTCTTTGGACATCATTAGAGTCATTTCATAACCAACATCTGTGTATAGAAACTTCTATTCAATCCTCACAGCCTGTAAGCCCCTTGTGGGGCAGACCGACGATGTCTTGCTTGTTTGTTACTCCTATAGATTCCCCATATTGACATGTACTAAGCATTTGCTAGTTGAAATTCAGCTCCTAGTCTGAGAAGATGTAGTCTGAGCCAAGTTAACAGTAACTGTGATAGTAATTTTTAATTTGACATTAATTTCATGTCTCTGTGTGCATTTGTTTTATTCTGAAAAGCTTTTTTATTAAGCTGTGCCGATGGCATAAATGGAACAGTTAACTGGAAGACCAAACAAGCCAGCAGTTTTAGTATCAGCAGGAAACTGGCTGCTGGGAAGAAAGATGGTGAGTTAGGCTCTAAATGTATATCCTCAATTGGCTGTCAGTGTTTGCTTCCGGTGCTCTTTTGTTACGTTTTAGTCTTGTGTCAGTGAGTGTTTAATAAATCAGTCTGAAAAAAATTTGTTTTCCTAATCTTCTAAAAAAACTCCTGATCCTCTTGTGTTGTTAGTGCATTATTTCTGTTTTTTTATAAACTAAGAAAAAAAATCCTCTCGTTTTTAACCTTCTCCCCTTATCCAGTCTCTATCATGACACTTACAGAACTGTTCACGTGTGCTTACTATTCCAATTTATTTAAAACATTGAAAAACACTAAGAAGTACAATTAATGATATCGTTTTAAAGCAGTCTTTGTAATCTTAGAAAAAAATGGCCATAAATATTTTGTCTAATTTTGGGTGATTTGATTGTAAGTCAAATTGATGTTTTGCTATTAAATAATTGTTTTCTATTAGAAAGGTGGGTCTGTCTGTCTGCATTTTTCCATCTATAAATGTATCCATTAGCAACATTATATGACCTCTGAAACAGTGCACTTATTCAGGGGGAAAAGCCTACCTTAGGATTAGCTTCTCTCAGAATATCAGTTACCATCGTAAACTTTCACTTATATAATTTTTATTTATTCATCTTTAACATCTTTCTCCTTCCCTATGTATTAGCTGTATGTGGTTATAAAGCTTAATCAAGTAGTAGCCTGGCTTCTATAACTTTGAGGCCACCGACATGGTTGCATAATAATGCCAGTGTTAAAATAATTTTGAAAAGAAAAATTTTATATAATAAAATGTTCTTACTGTGAGATTAAGAACTTTACAGTAAGGGATTTCTTTCCTTCACGTTGGGTCACTAACTGTTTTTACTTTTTCTTTCTTTCTTTCTTTCTTTCTTTCTTTCTTTCTTTCTTCCTTCCTTCCCTTCCCTTCCCTTCCCTTCCCTTCCCTTCCCTTCCCTTCCCTTCCCTTCCCTTCCCTTTCCCTTTCCCTTTCCCTTTCCCTTTCCCTTTCCCTTTCCCTTTCCCTTTCCCTTTCCCTTTCCCTTTCCCTTTCCCTTTCCCTTTCCCTTTCCCTTTCTCTCTCTCTCTCTCTCCCTTCCTTCCTTCCTTCCTTCCTTCCTTCCTTTCTTTCTTTCTTTCTTTCTTTCTTTCTTTCTTTCTTTCTTTCTTTCTTTCTTTCTTTCTTTCTTTCTTCCTTCCTTCCTTCCTCCCTTCCCTTGCCTTCCCTTCCCTTCCCTTCCCTTCCCTTCCCTTCCCTTCCCTTCCCTTCCCTTCCCTTCCCTTCCCTTCCCTTCCTTTCCCTTTCCCTTTCCCTTTCCCTTTCTCTCTCTCTCTCTCCCTTCCTTCCTTCCTTCCTTCCTTCCTTCCTTCCTTGCTTCCTTCCTTCCTTCCTTCCTTCCTTTCTTTCTTTCTTTCTTTCTTTCTTTCTTTCTTTCTTTCTTTCTTTCTTTCTTTCTTTCTTTCTTTCTTTCTTTCTTTTCTGAGACAGGGTTCTCTGTATAGCCCTGGCTGTCCTGGAACTTACTCTGTAGACCAGGCTGGCCTCGAACTCAGAAATTCGCCTGCCTCTGCCTCCCAGGTCACTAACATTTTTATACGTGGTACCAAATTATTCAGCAGCTGGAGTCTTCATCTTCCACATCTGTTTTATGGTAGGGCAAGATTTCCTAGTATCACATCTGTCTTTGAAGCACACATCTGTGTACCTAGGCATTTCATTGCTCATATCTATGTAAAGATAATAGTTTTATAATAGTAACTTCCCATGAAAAGATGCCAGGCATGTGTTTTACAGAGCACCAGAGTACTCATTCTAGGGCCGCTCCTCATGCTTCCTCCTCCCACACCCTCCTTAGCTATTTCTAGTGGAGTCTCCCACAGGACCTTCAAAAGACTCAGTCTGGTAATCCTTGTGGTTTTGTTGGTTTGTTTGACACAGCCACTCTTCCTGTTTCTTTCTAGTTATGGGTCTGATGTATGTATACTTTGTTGTTCTGCTCAGCTCTGAACTCTCTATCCCTTCCAAAGGAACGGAGCCATCTCTGGCTCCTCATGCACCCATGGGATTCCCAAAGATTCTCCCTCTAGGCTTCCCAGCATTTGTGCACCAGATTATACTCATCCTTTACTGCTTCATGCTGCCTCTTGTTTTAAACTATGGTCCTCAGCGGTTCTGCCTTTCCTAGCATTCCCCCCTGGTCCCTGTTTGATTTACCAAAAGGATATTGCCTAACTAGCTCATAGATCTAGCTGAGTTACTAAGCTGGAGCTGTTTGTAATCAAGTGCAGCACAGACAGACAGACAGACAGACAGACAGACAGACTGACTGACTCCACCAGGATCTCCAAATGGTAACCATCACATTTTGTTTTGAATGCCATGCTTCTGATCGGACCTAATGTTCTGTGTATAACTTGACAGACACTATCTCCTGAACTAGAAGTAAAAAACCCCTCTCAAATCTGTCAAACCAGTTTGGGAAGTAATGCTCTTATTTCCACGTGTTTCCAAATTTTCTTTTTTCCTGGATTCCTCAGCACATTTAAGGCTTAGCATTTTCCTGAGGGAGTGGAGTGACTTGTAGAAAAAGGTTTCAGTTTCATTAACCATATGAAGATAACGAATCATCACTTTATAACTTACAACGAGTACTCGTAGCCTCTGTAGCGACGATGTTTAAAGTGCTAGACTTCGCACTCACTGCTTGCCAGAGGATTTGCTCTATGCCACCATATTTCACATTATTCTCTGATATATATTAAGTGATTATAAAAGTAATAAAAAGCACTCCAAATACGGATTCTCTCCTTGTATCTTGGGATGAGAGTAGAGAAATAGTAGCTATAATGTGTATCCTTAGGGTAATTTATTTGAAAAGAAGTATATTTTCATATTTATATACTTAAAAGTAACTTTTCTTGTTATCTTATCATGTGTTAATTATAGAAAATACATTTCCTTTACTTGACACTTCTGAATATTCATAGAATGAAGTTTGATTATATTCGTGTATTCACTCCCTCTTGTTATCCCTTTTTCACATGCCCCTTCCCCCCTCCACTTAGAAAAACCACATTCTAAAATTTGTCAACCTTAGGTTTACTGATTGACACTATAGATTTTTTCCTAAGAAATTAAGAAAAAAAAAAGTCAAAATGAGTGTGCTTAGATTCCCTAATCTTCAACTTAAAGGCTATAGTTTAACTGAATATTCATGGGACTAAAATAATATGTACATTAGATAGCTAGCTTCCATCTTAAAGGCAGGTACATTATTGATCATCAGATGAGAGCTGGGAATGGAAGGGTGGTGCAGTGGTTAGGAGCACTTGCTGCTTTTGCGGAGGGCCCTGGTCTGGTTCCCAGCAACCCCAGTGAGTGGCTCACAAGCCGCTGTAATTCCAGTTCCAGAGCACATATGCACACTAAGGTATTCACATACATACAAGATACAAATAAACCGGAGAGGGGTGCATGTAGGGGAGACTTGAAGATAGAGGATGATTCTTGTTGATCTCTTTGCTTCCATGAATGTAGAGGACCAGGAAGTGCCCTTAGGCTGGTAAAGTCAGGAGAGAAAAATCTCGAAATTTTAAGCCTCTAAAGGACAGTGTACAAGAGAGGCAAGGCTTTCCTCCTAAGTCCTGGCTATGAGGCTGCGGTGCCTCCTCTTCTTAGCACTAAGGAGACTTCTTCCTCCTTGAATTTGTGAGTTTATGCTTATAACCTTGTCTTTTCTAGTTCTGTAGAAAGATAACCCTCTGAAATCAGAAGCTTAGCTTATCTGATCAAGTTCTGATTTTTTTTTATAAACCAATAGGAAATTATTAAGCAAGTTAAGCAGTCACACGACTGCTTACTGCAATCTTACTGTAGCAGAGTGATTAACTACCAAATGCGTTAACTTGTGTTTTGTATTGTCAAATTGATAAGGTCCGTGGATACTCTGTTAGTCCTATGCTCGGGAAACCATCATCTGGTTCCTCTGGGGTTAATTTTGTCATCTATACAGTAAAGTGGAAGCTTAACTTCTCCAGGAAAGCAAGTGCACGGCCGTCCTGGCTGCAGTGGGAAGCTAAGGGCGTATCTTGGCCAGAACCAGTACTTTGATCTGTCCTTTAATAAAGATATTTGCATGCCTAGCATGACATCTAAAACCCCTTTCAACTTTTTGGCGTTCTGAGTCCTGTGTTTTATTGATCACCCATTAACAATAGTTTGCACCCCTTTCCTATCAACATTTAAGACACATAGGCACACAAACATACAAAGGGGAAAACATATTTGATTAGATAATAACCAAGATAATTCCAATTTGGAAAAATTAATAAGTGACTTAGGAGGGAAATTTTTCATGAAGAAATTCTGCTGCCTTTTTGTAGAAAAAGATCCCAGCTTTGATTTCTGCCTTGCATGAACAGAAGTGCTTGTATTCTTAGCAAGGAGGTGATTTTAGTGCTGTCCTTAGGATGAATCCTGCACTTTAGGCATGGGCTATCTGTGACTGTAAGAAAAACAATAGCTGCCTACCTCCAAATGAATGACTGGCCAGCCTTTGATGCCCCAAAGTGAAGGGCTGACAGCAGCGACACACTTTCAATTGAAAGCCAACATTTATTAGGTTGGATCGATCAAATCTCACATAAATGTGAATGAGAGGAGAAAAAAAGAAAAAAAAATCTGAAAACAGGTTGTGTACCTGGTTGGGTATTAAGATTTCTTATACACTAATTGTCTGGTTTAATAATTTCATTTCTATTTGAATGTTGTAATAACTTGTTAAAAATGAATTAGGAATCCATAAATTTATTAAGCTCTGGAAATCCCAAGGTGAGTTATCTTGATTCAGAGAGCCAAAGAGATTCATCTCTCAGTCTGTTCTAATACATTGGGTATCGTGCTATGCACATAGGGACTCCGAGTTTCAGAAAGATGGTTAAGCCTGTTAAAGTTGTAATATGAAGGAAAAAAGAAAAGAGGAAATCTCACCCACCTCACCCCCATTAGCACTTAAAGTGCTTGATTTTCAGAATATTTATACCTATTTGCTTAGGTCAAATTTTGTGTTTTAAGGTTGTTTTAAGACAGGTGGCAGATCAGCACTCTCTTTATAGGTTGAGCATCTTTGAAAAATCCTACTCATAATCTTTATTTAATTCCTCCCAGGTAGTACTTTCCAGTAAGATAATGCTGTGCACAGCTGTAAATATCTATCTAGTTATCTAGTCATACCATAGTCTTGTTTAAATAATTTGTCTCCAAGTACCTTTGTGATATTCCCCAATGAATGAGTAACTTCACATCTTAAAATTGGACATTGATAAAATTGAGATGCTTTTAAAAACAAACGTTTAGGTTGTCATAGAAAGGTATTCATTATAGTATCTTGGTATTTTTAAAACTGGTTAGGTTACTACTGCTAAGAGTAATACTTTATCCACAAATCTGTGTTTAAATTATGCAGTCTGTTTCCCACATAGCAAACATGAAGTTATTTCACATAACACCGTATGTTCATTTTGATTCAAAAATTCATGTATACATAGCATCTGGATTGAATTAAGATTTTCAAATGTGCACTTATTTATTTCTGACTCTGTTATGTTGCACGGAGTTTATACTGCTTTTGCCTCAAGTAATGACCCTATCCTGGGGATATTAAGCGTCTATTCACGGGTGTGCGGCTTCAACTGGAAACCAGGAAACGCACCACAAAGGGGTCCTTGGGCAGCTAATGCTTCAAATGCTGTCTTCTGCTTTTTTCACATCTGGCAGAGCACGGTACACACGGAAACAGCACGTTATCTCCTCTTAATTTATCACACAGTCCTACCTTATTTGCTAGTCTGGCTTTTAAACCTGCAGCAGGTTAATAATTGCAAGCGTAAAAGGCGAGAGAAGCCACTATAGAAAACATACTGATAGCAGTGAGAAATGACAGCTGACAACTTGTCTACTGGGGGGAGAAAACAAAAAAATCTATAAAACACACAACCTTAAAATGCATTAGCCTACTGGGACCCACTCATGTGATTTGTAAATGACAGGCAGCCAAACAGTCCATACGGCCCCCTGTATAATAGAGCCACGTGTGGTAACTGGTGTGCGAAATGATGGTCTTAGAGCATCACGAAAGAGGACCAACTGCTGCTACGTCAGGAACATTAGGCTTCTCCATGCTCCACTCTCTGGGTTTTTGGTAAACTGAGGTTTTACCCAATCCTCCTAAACCTCAAAAAGCAGAAAAAGACCACATAAGTGGATCTTTTAAAGTCATCAGTTTGTTGGTGAAGAACCTATAAAAGACACATGCACATAATTGCTACCTTGCAAGGGCTAGTTGGACACGCTTATTGACAATAATTCATGACATTCTTTCCAAAGATTGCAAAAGGAGACAGGTTTAAGATTAAACGTAGCTGGAACTTTCCGGCCTGACACTCAGTGTCTGTTTTATCTTTATGGCTGTGTCCTTGTTCTTAATGACGCAGAAAAAGGTCCAAGAAGTGTTCTCTGGCCCCTTTGTAAAGATGGGGTGGCATGTGTGTCTGTTTACATTTCAGCGACAATCTACACAGCAATCGAGAAGCTCTGTCAGAGGTTCTTCAGCAACGCAGAGCTTTCCAAATGTCAGTGTTTGTGAAGTATCGGTGTTTGCTTCTGTTTTCAATGTAAATGTGTGTAAAGTGCACACCGATGCAGAAGCTTATCTCTCCCTTCACGCAGAGAAAACATTTCTAACAGATTCTTAGCAGAGGAAGACAGGCACAATTTAGGGAGTGTGAAGTCCCACTTTATTGCCATTGCTGTCAAGATCTATTATTTGATTCTCTGCTCACTACTGTCACATAATATAGAGTTGTTGAAATACCCTGACCTTTCTATATACCCTGTGACTACAACATGCAATGAATAGTTCTGTGAATAAGATTATGGCCATATGGCACAGAGAAACATAGGTGCTTAGGGAGGGGAAACATTAAAATCATTGTTTTCCAATACTATTTTCCTTTTGGCTCTTCTTGATTCAGACACTAGATTTCCATGTTTGCTCGCTTCTTTTTACAAATAAATTCTATTGTTTATGGTAGTGCATTTTCAGAAGTCTTAATCTGTACCACCATATCCACCTTTCCTATTCGAAGGTGATGGTTTTGATGTGCGATGTTTCGAACTCTTGCTTTAATTGTTTTGCCCACTTATGTTGCTAGATTGGAAGGGATTTAGCTACACATTGGCTCCAAGTTTCATTTGTATCCAGCGGCGTGTTTGCCGAGGTAATGGATTTGTAGCTGTATAAGATCATAGAACGATGCAAGACAGGGAGAGGCCAGCCCCTGTGACCTCGGCTGGATTAGCACAGTGCTGTACACATGTGCGTTGTAAAGAACTCAGGCCTTAGGGCTGTGGCTTCTCAGGGTGTTTACATGTCATTTTCTAGGCTCGTTATTAAGAAAAATCGTGTGTATCAAGTTTACAGTTTGTGGGTCCCACCTAGGCACCTGTGAATGCAGCGTGTGTCAGCTTCAGGTAGCAGTCTCCGTGGGTAGTTTGTGCAGGCCTTATGAGTATTATTGTCATAGCTCATGTTTAGAAGAACAGCAACCCAGGGCTTCAAATTCTCTATGCCATTTTGCTTCTGAAAAGAAGCACAGGTGTAAATACTGCCCAAATAGCCCTTCTTGAGGAGCTATTTGTTTTGCAAATAACAAAGGGACAGGAAACGGGCTCTTCTCTAAAATGTTGTGTGGGTGCCCATAATTTAAACCTACCATACCAAAAGGAAGTATTATTTTCACAAACAAAACATAGTGGCTTAGTCATTTTCCATTTCTGGATGATGAGTGTGTCATACATCTGTATCATGTTTTTCTCAAGTGAATGGCATATATACTTAAAGTGAAACAGGCTTTACTGTGGAGTTGCCAAGGTAACTGACCAGCAAGGATGCAGTTCGGCAGATTGCAGAACGGCAATTGAGTACACATGAATAAAAACAATGTGCATGCCATCTTAAAGCCCGAGAGGGCGATGGTGGATTGTGGATTAACTCTGTACATTGAAGAAATGGTTTTTGTTTGTTTGTTTTGTTCTGTGAGAATCTGAGGTGCTCTATACTAGTCACGGTGCGGTGGTATGGAATGATAGGTGCCCTTTAATGGGTTCATGTTAGGCTTTATGAGGGCTATGTAGAAAATAGAATTATTTCACAGTATTATTTAGTGTGAGAAACATTTCTTTTTGCTTCGCAAGCTGACATATATCACTTTGCCATAGCAAACACTAAAAGAGGCTATTACTTTATGATGGAAATAGAGGAGAGTAATCTACAGAATACTATACCTTAAATTAAGTGTCATATATATTTAGCTCCCTCACATGAGACCCGTGTCTGTCTCTGCACCGTCTTTGTGCTACAGTGTATTCATTCATTCTGCAGGCGTCAATAAACCTATTTAAATATGTTCAACACTCCTCAAGGTATTAAAAAAATGACAAGAAAAATGAAGCTTACTGTTGCACCACACAGGGTTTTTTTTTTTTTGTCTCTAGGGAGATTAATAAACCTGATAAGTTCAGAAGAGATTCATTTACATTATTCTAAGTATGCCAGTGCTTTGGATAAAGCTGCGATCTGAAATTTTAACATTTTTAATATAGAAAAAAATAACTTCTCAGCAGGAGTTTGAAACTCTCCACGATTTGATTCTTTCCTTCCCAGCTGTTTTCTTCTGACATGAGCCCGGGGATTGTGCACCACTGGCTTACTGTATTCCTTTAAAGGGTCCCCACATTACCCCAGTATGTTTTCATTGCTGAATGACCGAATCCCTAGTGCCTGTCTCTGGGTTGTAAGCACCTACTATTAAGAAAAACATTAAATCTATTAATTTTTTCCAGATCTTTCTAAAGTCAGCCCATCCTTCAAGTGGGCTGACTTTAGTCGTTCTTGTCACCAGAACGACTAAAGCTCTGGGGTAATACCTAGTTCAGAAGATGTTGGTCTCTTAAACTGGATGGTAATCTTGTAGGAAGCAGGGATCTGGTCTCTTTAAAGGGTTCTCACATTTCTGAAACCAGCTGATATTTTAGACACATTGTGATATTGAACTGGGGCAAAAAAAAAATCATATTACCATCCTTTTTTCATCTTGATGGTTTTTCTTCAATTCGGTGATCATTATTTGCAATGTGATCCTCACTGCCCAACATGAACAAATCGTCCTCGAGTAGAACCTGGCAATAAGAAACAGCAAGGGAAGCCTTTACACAGTTCAGTGCCAAACACATCAGTCTCTCTCTGCAAACCTTGTTAAACTATCTTGCAGCTTCGATTGATTGATTGATTGATTGATTGATTTGGTTGCATGGCATTTTTGTTATCGTTACTTTGTCTTGAGACAGGATCTTGCTCTGTAATCCAGGCTACACTGAACTTGTTCTGTAAGCCAGGCTTGTCTTAAACTCAAAGCTATCTTCCTACCAGTCTCCTCCTGAGTGATAGAATTGCAGGCGTGAGCCACCACATCTGCCTGGCTATTCCACAGGCTGTGAAATTGTGTTTTTAGTCGTCAAGTTATGAATACATAAAACTGCAAGCCAAATGTTTTAGCTCATTTTCTTTGGTGTGTGTGTGTTGGGGGGGGGGTGCAGTTATCCACAGAACACAGGGACAAGTTTTCTCATGGGGAGAAACATTTTGTGGGAGTTTTTTTGTTTGTTTGTTTGGTTGGTTGTTTTGGTTATTTATTTACTTATTTACTTAATACTAAAAACTTTACTATAAGTGAAGTGATTTGGCTACCTGGGGCTCTCAGCGAGGTTTTGAGCTTGGTGTGCGTAGTCTTAGGGTTCCTGGGGTTAATTACCACATTTACAAATCCATCAGTGACTAAAGGAAAGAAGTGGGCTGATAAGGTTTATCGGTCTAAAAATTACATCGACTGGCCAATCCTGAAGGTGGAATCCCAGAAGACATTGCAGAGGTGGCAAAGGGTTATGACAGTAATGTGTTGGTGGAAATGATGATATCAGAGGAAAAACAAGAGGTAGAAACTAATCAAACCAATTTGGCTATTTCTGGGCACTCACGTCTTACGTCCGAAGTCACAGGGAATCATAAATGGGTCCCATTTCACCTAAAGAAGTGATTCACGCAACGCAGAACTGTATTGCGTAGATGTCGCTGCTCACTTAGGGGGTAGAAGAGTGGGATAGATTACACCATTTTAAATTATTGGATGCCAAAATTGGGAGACAGGAAATAAAGTTAAAGTTTCTAGGAAAGGTTTTGCTAACGCACGGAGAAAGTAGCACATCTCCCTAAGTATAACGTGAGTTACTGCATATTTCCGGATGAGAGCTGTATCGGCCGACTCGCTTCTGTTTGGAAAGCTGTAGTACTTATTATTTTTAAAGTACTCTATGTATTTGCTTTTTAAAAAAGGGAAAAGAGAAAGCTGCAGTATTATGAAATTTGTCAGTTCTTATTCAATGTATATTGTTGGTGATAGTTTTGAACAAAAAAATACATCATCAAAGTGATATTTATGTCTTCATGCTTAATGGCAATTAAAAATACTAAATGTAATATATGTCATTTTATTTGTGTAGTATCTTAACAGTTTCTAAAACAACAAGTCGGTGAGTTTTCTCATGCTTTGTCCTAAAACTGTGTCCATTTCCAGCAAATACGCACTAACGGTTCTCTGGTGTGTTAGTTTGGTTTTCTCGGCAATTTCTGCACGGCGAGATGCATCTCTGTAGTCTGTTCTCAGGACAGTTCTCATTATCATCTGTGTCTTCTCTTCCCCCTTGCTTTCAGTGTACACTCTTTTCTCCAAGGTGCACTCTGACCGGAACGTGTACCCATCTGCAGGTGTCCTCTTTGTTCATGTGTTGGAGAGAGAGTATTTTAAGGGTGAATTTCCACCTTATCCAAAGCCTGGTAGGTTCTCTGCCGGAATGGAGGAGGGTTCAATATCTCTTTTTGTGCGATGTGCAGACCTGGATGATAGGAAATCAAATATGATTAACACTGTTTCAAATGATGTGGATACATGAAAAATTGGTTGTGGAAATCTTTCTCATTTTAAGATTAGAAATTTACGTATGAAAGATTTTTTTTTTTTTGCATTTTAGAATGCATATTTTTTTAGAGTTTAGTGTTGACTGTTAACATTGCTGCCTGGCAAATGATGTAGCTCCTAGTCACACAAAAATATTATAGCTTCACCCAATTCTATACTATTTCCTAAATAGCACACTGATTTATTTTTCTAGAAAAGTATACATTTGTTGTGTAAGAGAATGAAGTAAGGGATTAATTAACGGTGTTTTTAAAAGCTTTTATTATATGAAACAATTTGGTAAAACTTCATAATATAATGATTAATTTTTATTCAAAGTAATAGCAGTTTTTAAGACATATTTAATTCACTATTGATTTAAATGTGTTAATTTTGAATCATCACCGCATTGTCACATCAGTGAAGATATAGAAAGAATAGTAAGGGAAAACAGTAAGCTATAATTCTGAAGTAAAAAAATGACTTCTGAAAATTAAATCTTGGAAGAATAGGTGTTTGATATTAGAATTCATATAAATTTTTTTTGGTTACATGAGGAATAACAGCTTATCTGACAACATTAATAAAATGAAGGGAGACCTGTTTTTAATAGTAAAAAGGGTCTTTTTATCAATTAATTTAAAATTATTTTTAAAGAGATTTACAATTTTTATAAAACTATATGGCTAAGCTTTTTGAACAGCAATTGTTATGTGTAATAAAGGTATGTGCTTATGACAAATGATTATACATTTATAATTATTTGACCACTCCTTAATATTCGAGTGATGTTCTTTGGAGCTCTATGGAGGGGATGCCTCTCGTTGGCGGGTGAGTGAGCTTTGGGAAAGATTTGCAAATGATAGTTGTTGTCTCACTGGTGAAACGATCCTGATGTGTTCTTCCCAAGAAACTCATTTGAATCTACAATATTTATTAGATCTCTAGACAATTTCAGCAACCAAAAGGATTTCTTTTTCATTGTGTGGATTCCTAAGTCAAATTTTCAGATGATTTTGTTTGAGTTTGTGTATTTAGTTTGTTACAAATATGGAAAAGGGAAACCCCCTTTTCCCCCCCAGTAGACTGTTTTGATTGAAACCACCAAAGCAACATGTATGGAAATAACTGTTTTATGTCTTAATTCTGTGTTTCTTATCTAGGGGAGGTTAGTAATGATCCCATAACATTTAACACAAATTTAATGGGCTACCCAGATAGACCTGGATGGCTTCGATATATCCAAAGGACCCCATACAGTGATGGAGTCTTGTATGGGTCTCCAACAGCTGAAAATGTGGGGAAACCAACTATTATTGAGGTAAGTTATTTTGAACAAGTGACACTATGGTTTTGTAGCATTTGTTTTAAATGTTGACATTAGAGTTACATAGCAGTGATTTTTAAGGTTATTTTTAAATATAGAAATGTACTTATTAATGTTTAGACATGATATTCCTTTCTGTAAAGTTTGCTACTTCAACTTTTATATTAATAATGATAAGCTAAATTAGTGAAAAATTGAATGACACTTAAAAGAAATAGGTTAATATAAATTGTATTTAATAAAATTTATTTGTTCTCTATATAAAAAATTATTCCAGTTCTTTATGTCTGTGTGCATGGGTGTGGGTGCACATGTTCATGGTGCATTTGTGGCAGCCAGAGGTCAACTTTCAGGAGTCTGTCTTTCCACTGCATATGTCCCGAGGATCGTGTCTTCAGACTTGGCAGTAAGTGCAATTTACTCACTGAGCCAAATTGCCAAGTCAGCTCTACATTTTTTTTTTTAAATTCAAAGTTCATGCTTATTGAAATAAAGTCACTCACTAGAAATCTTAATTACTGAACATTGTGGAAGGAGATAAAGGTACGAAAGATGAAAGACAAGTGCAGTCAGCCATGTTTGAGGGTCTTGTCCCTGAAGATCTGAGAAAGGCATGCTTTCCCAATGCTGTAGTAACTGCTGGAATCAGAAGCTGCTGAGGAGACCAGTTCACACAATCAGGGAAGCCTACCTGGGGGAGGAAGCAGCCCTTCCCGATTTTGGAAATATGGTTTGAGGCTCTAGCTTAGTGGGAAAGAAGATGACGAGCACATGCAAATTCATCCCCAGCACTGAAAACCAAAACACAGCAATCACTCAGACAGAAAACTAACATGCACAGACGTACATACATACACACATACACTAACATACATATAGACACAACGCACACACATAGACGCACACACATACATCCAATATGCACACCAACTCACCCCATATACACACACACAGACACCACACACACAACACATACATGATCACACACATACATATAGACACCACACACACACACAAAAACACACACAGACACATACACAGACACACCCAACATACACACTGACTCACCCCATATACATACACACAGACACCACACACATACATGAACACACACATACATATAGACACACACACATACTATACACACACACAGATACATACACACATATATACACACATACACATCTGCCCACACACAGATAGACCCCATATATACACATACACACACAGACACCACACACACACAACACATACACAAATTCACACATACAGACAGACACAAAAACACATAACACACACACACACACACACATACACAAAGATATACACCGAATACATGCACACCAAATACACACCCGTATACACACATACCACACACACATTACACATACCACACATACATAGACACATACATAGAGATACACAGAGATACATACATACACACATACACACACACATTCAAACACATCAGGGTGTTGGGGAAAAGATATGCTCTCAAAAAGTTAAACATGTGGCTAGAAGTTAGGGTGTCTTCCAGCTGACAAATGAAAAGCATTATCAGAGCTGCTAGGTAAATCCCCAAGAGCCTGGAAGCAGGAATGGTTGAGTTAGCTTGTAGTCTAAAGCCATTGTGATGTTCGAATACACCAGTGTTTTCTAGTATCAAAACCATGACGGTAGCAAATAAGTGGTAATTTAAATTAAATTAATACTTTTTAAAAAAAGTTATACTTAAAAGATAACAGTGTCTCACTGTTGATCTGGGAGAGGGAAATGGAGCTCATTTCCTCTGCTAGAGCAGAGTTCTCTTAACTGCTGAGTCATTCCTCTAGGCCCTCCGCTGAGCGCTTTAAAACCAGGAATTGAAGAGACCTCCCTTAACCTGACAGGCTTTCCCCCAAAGAATAGCAAACATCATTTTCAGTGGGGAACATTAGAGAGATGTCACTTAAATTCAGGAATAAAACAAGAATGGCAACCTCTATGTTTTATTATAGGATATACTGAAAGTCATAGCTGGTGAAGGGAAGTACGTGGAACCGAATTCCTTATGATCTGAAAGAATGAAATTGAGCAGTCAGTAGTAGAAAGCCTATGGACTATTAAAATATTATGAAAGGCTAGCAATCAACTGTAGGATAAATACAAATGTGGTTATATTTCTGTACATGGATAAAAAGTACTGAAAAAATAGATGTTTCAGAGGAGCATGTATTTTCAAAAGAGACAAAAATTATAAGGTACCAGGAATAAATATAACACCGAGTATGTAAATTTGCATAAATAGATGGTAATTTCAATAATAAGAAGATAGTATCATGGCATAATTTCCCCCTAATCTATGGATTCTGTGCAATGTCGATAAGTTTCCAATAGATTTTTAAAAATAGAACGTGACTGTTTCTAACATGTATGGGGAAGGTTATAAGCTAGACATAGCTAAGCCTTAATGAAGAGGAACAAAGGAGAAGTCTCTTCTCACGTGGGCGTCAGATGTCCATAAACCCATGCTCACTATCATAGAACGTCAGTGGTGTAGGAATGGACCAACGGGCTGAAGAATTGAAAGCAGGGCCAGAAACAAAGACCATACAACGAGTAATGATAGATAATTGAAGAGTTAGTGCCAGGGGTCATTGGGAAAGGAATGTCTATTTCTTAACTAATGCTCAGAAAAATTGTTAGCTATTTGAACATGATCCTTCATACTAGCCGTAGGTCCTTCATACCAAACTCCAAGCACAAATCTAGGTAGGTGAGGGATGAAATGTGAAAAACAAAATGTTGAGCTATTATATAAAAATATGGAAGCCTCTCTTGTTGACTTGGGGGTTGAATTGGTTTCTTAAGTATCACCTGAATATTTTTATTGGAGAGAAAAATATCGAATTTTCACTAATTTTCTTGAAGAGACAGACTGTAAAATTGGAGAAAATATTTTTGTTGCATGTGCCTGACAATAAGGTATCTGAAATAGAAAAAGAACTCCTCAGTTCAATAAGAAAAAAGATGTTTTACTGAAAAAAATCCACAAAGACCCATAAATCTAAGTAAGATGTCTGTTCTTACCAGTAATGAGGAGCAGCCTTAATCAGGCCATAATGTGAATTTTACCATCAGTGAAATACACTGTAGGTGAATATGGGGGTTAACATAACCACTGTGGGGACCAACATCAAATATGAGTCCTGAGTGAGTTTTGGCATACCTTGTCACTAAGCAGTCCCACTTCTAAGGAGATACACAAACTAGCAGCTTGCTAAAACTCACCTGAAGACTTGGATGGACACACTCTATATACACTGTTCACAAAGCAGAACACTGGAAGTCCACAAAACAGCAGACTTGAAAGGCTCTCAGCAAGAACCAGGTGAATAGGTTGTGTACTGTGTTTATGTGGTTAATATTGGGAGCAAATATAAACTGAGGCTTTCCCAGCAACATGGCTAGATGCTTTCAACAAAATGGGGAATTGGGAGATAGGGGATGGGCCAGGAGACTCAATGTGGATGGCATGTAGATTATCAGCTTTATAGTGTTTCAAAGCAACCAAACTAAGCAATGTATTTTAAGTCTACATATATATGAAATAAAAGTCAATGAGATTTTAAACACCAATTTCACAATTTCAATGCCTGGAAGCAGCCTAATGTTAAGTCTGGCAAGCAGGCAAGTGTGTCCAGGTGAATTCAATGATCAAGATGCTCTTGTAAGTCACCTCAGACAGGAAGTGTTAGCATCTGTAGCAAATAGTATTCTAAAAAAATACTGAAAGAAATGTAACACTACCTTGTGTAGACTACCAATATATCTACATAGTGTATTAAGCATACTGATTTAATTTATTCTTCTATTAATTTGGCCAAGTTTTATATGTTTTAAGTTATATTTAATTTTAGAAATTTATGAATTAACCCATTCAGTACCTCTATAGCTGAAATATTTAGAGTTTAAACATCTGAAACTGATTAGGCATTAGTTTAGAAACAAGGATAAAAAAGAAAGCCTCCTCCCTCATGTTCTGAAGCCCTTCACATTTTTGCAGTAGGTAAAATTTGATTGAGGTCATTACAGTACTTAAATATCGTACTAGAAGAAAGAAAAGGCACACTACATTCTGATATAGCTGTAAAAATTAAGCATTAGATATACATTCAGATATTAAAATTCTTCCTCGCTTAGCAGTGGTGGTGCATGCCTTTAATCCCAGTACTTGGGAGGCACAGGCAGGTGGATTTCTGAGTTCAAGGCCAGCCTGGTCTACAGTTTCCAGGATAGCCTAGTCTATACAGAGAAACCCTGTCTAGAAAAAAAACAAACAAAGAAATTCTTCCTCTTAATATGAAAATATTTTTCACTTCTCCCAGTATGCCGTGATTAAAAAAAAAGCAAAATAAATAAAACAACAAAAACAAAAACAAAACAAAACACAGAGAAAGACAGACAGACACATACAAAAGCCAACTTACTAGAGTTTACAAAACTTACAATAATGAAATTTGTGACAACTAGGGAAGATTAACCAAAAATATTGTTATTAATTTAAAATACCTATTATTGCTGGGCGGTGGTGGCACACGCCTTTAATTCCAGCACTTGGGAGGCAGAGGCAGAGGCAGAGGCAGAGGCAGGTGGATTTCTGAGTTCGAGGCCAGCCTGGTCTACAAAGTGAGTTCCAGGACAGCCACGGCTACACAGAGAAACCCTGTCTCGAAAAAACCAAAAAAAAAAAAAAAAAAAAACCACCTATTATCTTGTCTGAGTCAAAATCTCACTGTAACAACACATTGGAGTAGACTAGTCATCTTTTCTTCCACTGAAAATATGATTATGATGATTTGGAGGAGTAATTCAAATTAACTAATTAGCATGTAATAATTATGTATGTTACTAGGAGAAGGCTAAACTTTAATCATAAAAATTCCCAAGAACAACTTATTATTTTTTTCTATTTGTTTTCTTAGAAAAATAACTCCTACTTATGTTTGGTAGCTAATCTTAAGGTTACTGTTTGATATGAGCCTCACTGATCATGTGTCTATAAGGAAGGAGGTGGCAAATCGCATGGAATTTTGACAAGTTGGAGAGAGAGAAACTCCCTTAACTGTGGGTTGGTGTGCTGTTCAGAATAAATATTGCCAAAGGTTTGGCATTATTCATCCCCCTCATTCTGATTCTTCCTGTTGGAACTCAGTTCGTTATCTCTTATGATTGTAAACCGCTTCTCTAGATGGTCCGATTGCTATGTCAGCATCTTTGGGGCTTGTTCAGTGCACAGGGGGCTCGTAGTAGGTGGAGCCAGTTTTCCTCTACTCTCCTGTTTGATGTCACCTACAGCTGTGGTCACGCCAGAAACCTAACACTGGGACTCTTAAGCCTCTGACACAGCCGCTGGGTTTTGCTGAGGTACAATGGATGGGTCTGTACCATTTAATGCCTGTTCCGAAGTTAATCGTGCCTTCCTTGAGTTCTGAGGCTGTGGCTTTTGCTTGGTCCGTCTGGTAGTTCTTTCTCAGTTGACTTGGATATAAGCCCCTGCCCCTGCAAATGTTTACTAACATTTGACTGTATGAAAATACCGAATGGTGGTTTTGAGCATGTGCCCGAGTTTTATAGACTATGGTCCTTGCTGCTTTCCTCGCTCTGAGGTCTGTTTTCATGTGATGAAGGGGCTACTTACATCTTTTGACTGGTTGTTGTGCAGTTTAGCACTAAATGCAACATAGGTCTGCTTGGTTTAAAGTATATGTTTGCGATGATTCTTAAATCAAATTTACCAGTACAACCATAGCATGTATAGTTTTTTGGTTTTTGTTTTTTTCAATCTTAGTACAACCAATAAGTCACTTCGTCCATTTTCTGGTGACATGTGCACATTGTCCCCTGTGCCTAATGGCTTTCTACTAAAGAGTATTTTTTTATTTAACTTTTTGTTTTGGCATGTTGAATAGACCTGGTTAACTAATTATTTTCCTATAATATTACTAAAAGTCTTAGGTCCCTATTGCTCAGCAAAGGAAATTTTCTAAGCATATCAACAAATAAGAAAAACAGAAAAGACAATAATTTATTTCTATTTTGTCTTTAGTGAGTTGCATTTTACAAAACACTTCACACTTTAAATATGCCTTTTCTTTTCTATTAGATAACTGCCTACAATAGACGTACCTTTGAGACTGCAAGGCATAACTTGATAATTAATATAATGTCAGCAGAAGGTAAGTATGCAAAATATGTTGGTAATCATTTCTTACTTATAAAAAGGGTTTCATTGTGCTTATAAACATGCAGTATAATTATGGATTGTAGAGTTGGTATTCCAGTTGTAATTGATGACGTAGTAAAATGTTGGAAAGACATATAAGCCATTGGAGCTTTCTATAAAAATGGTGGGCTGTGGTGAAAACCAGCAAAGTCCTTCAGCAGATGCCCTGCTGACTTCTTTACGCCTTGTGGCATCAGTGGGTGACGTAATATTGAGAGCTTGCCCTGGATCAGTTCTCAAGCCTGAGAGTTAACTCTAAGTTATTAGGTAGCTCCATGTTTAAATTTAGAGTTGCTCTAAGTAGTGGCTTCGCTTCAGGTAAAGATGAACTGAGATCTGGGGACTTGAGGTAGATAATTTGCTAATTAGCTAAATTTACTTATTATGTCAGTAAATGTCAGAGTCTATCAACTACTAAGAGGAACATGCTCACTCTAGATGATTTCTTGAGGACGTTGAAGGCCAGGGACACAGGAAATATTCTTAAAAGTTATGCTCTCAAATATTTTGACCTCATTTTGACATAGAATAGGAAACATTAGTGAGGGGAGAAGTTCATGGGAAGACAGCTGGGAGGTACTAGAGGAGGCAAGGGGAAAATATTACCATTCCATATCCAAAACTTGAGGCTTAAATAGTTTTTTTCAAGACAGGATTTCTCTGGCTGTTCTGGAACTTGCTCTTGCCAACCAGGCTGGCCTCAAACTCATAGAGATCCACTTGTTGAGGCTTAAATATTAAGAAAGAGAAAATTAGAAAATCATGGGCTAATAATGTTTTCTATACTTCTGCCAGTGAAGGCATTGGCAGGAAGGGAATGGTTACAGATCTATCTTTTCCCCTGAAAAAAAAGCAGAGTATATTCTCTATCGGGACTTGCTTCTTCTGTTTATTGGTAGAAAACAAACAGGCAAACAAAAGGATTTTGCCAGAACCTAATACTTTGAAATTCATGATAACTCAGTAAATCTGGGTTAAAACTTGCCCTTTGACTGTATAGAAGAAAGCACTATCTAGGAATTTGACAGTATGTACCTGGAGAAGACTGCTTGAAGACTTGAACCACCTTCTATGGGTCTTTCCCTACATGTTTTAACAGTTCCAACTGTAGACAACTATGACAGGTTAAAATGCAAAGTGCCCTTTACAGGGGACTAAGTGCAAAGGCTGGCTTTATGGGCCTACCCCACATGCTTTATTAGGTACCCATAGCTTAGGGCGACTGGTTCTGAGCTCCATTAGGATTGAATAGTTCTGTCTCATTTAAGATATTCCTTTAGAGTTGGAAACTCTAAGTGGGTAGAGTCATTGGTCTTTTCCTTCCCATTTGTGGGTTCATGGTTAAAGTCACATATTTAAAATATGGTGACTTTGGGCCCTTGAACCTTATAATTACAGGCTCAAGAGACCAAGTCTTGGTCAGATAGGGCAGACTGGAAGAGATCTTAGTCTACAGTTGGACCTTCTTCTCTCTAGCAGAGACTGTAGAAAGTGAGTGTTTAGAACCTATTCTAGGTGTTATTGTAACATGGAGATCCATAGTCATGCAGTTCCTGATGTAAGAATGAGTACTACACAGCTGGAGGGTTGCACACACTAGCAATTGTTTCCCTGAACAAAGTAGTTCAAAGCTGTGTTCGTAAGGGAGCAAGAGAAGAGTTATTTGAACTTCAGGCAGATCTGTTCCACTTCTTTCTACTTAAGGTTAAGCGACCCCAAACAGTATGAAAACCACAAAACTAAAAAGGTCATGAATCTGTCCTTGTCAGTCTAGACAAGATTCATATGCATTTGAGAATGAACATCTTTGAACATGGCCTTCACTCATGCTATTTGTCCTGGATAAGGTTTAGAAAAAGGGACAACAAAGTTGTAAATCAGAATAATCATACTCAGCAGCCAGCTCTTCAGGCCAGGCCAGCTCTCTTCTACTCTGAGTGACCTAATGGGAAATTAGTCATCTAGCCTCACACAGCATGGTGCTCAAGGAGAGTACAGAAAGGGAATCCCTAAATTGGGTTTAGCACCTCAGAGGTCTGCCACCAATCCACTGGCCTACTCTTCTCTTGGCCTCTTTGATTTCCAAATATAGCAAGTATGGGATTTCCCCAGAGTTAGAAAGCTCCTGTGACTCACTCTGGAGAGACCTGGCAATAGTTCTTGGCCCAGTAGATAGCAGGCAAGCCCCACAGCCTAGAGCCCCAGAGGGGTTGCAACCAGAGGCCTTGTAGTAGATTGCAGAAAGGGATCACTAAGTGTGACTGACTGCACAACCACAGAGTGGCTATGTTCAGTGATAGCATTGAATAAGATGGGTTGGGTGGGGTGGAGGCTTTCTGTGTTCTTCTGGAACCTTGATCGTAAAAACATTTAGGAAAAAAAAATTACATAACATGTCATATATCCCAAACTATATATTCTATAATTTATAAATATTATTTCATTTGCCACTGAGAAACTCTTGTTCCTCATGATTCATTTCTGTGACTACTTCTAGGCATGGGAAAGGTGTCACATCATTAAGGTACCATAGTATATAAAAAGGAAATGTGTTTGTATAAACTGTAAATTTATCTGCAAGAATGAGGATGAAGAGTCCATATTTTAGAAGCCTACAGATGGGCTGTGTGTTGAATAAATTTATAAAACCTTGAGCCAAATCAGTGCCTGCCGGAGAAGAGGGAAGGGGTTCGTGAGTAGGACCTCACAGAGCTGTATCTTTAGCAGTGGTCACCACCTGCTACTGGGCTCTGGAGAAAACCCTACAGCCAGAGTTGGCTTCCTCACCAAATCTCTGGTATCTAGTGTCCATTAATATCAAAAATGCTTCCAAGAAGGGAGGTCATGAAGATGTCAGGTGCTTATGTATTTTTACCTTCCATGTATGAAGCAAGAGTAGATTAATTTACAGATTCATGAGTTTTGTTGAAATAAATTAGAGGATGTACATAAGATAATTGTACTAGAGACATGAAGTCTGCTTAGAACTCACAAGCATTCATATAACCAACCTTTTCATGTTAGAATTCAGGCTAACATTTTAAAATTTCATAAGTTTTTGCCATATGTTTGTAGTCTGATAACCATGTTATAGACAAGGTTTTCTAGAGAAAAGTTAGATGAAATAAATTCAAATTACTGTGTGTTTCTGAATGTCTCCAAAGATAATTTTCCACTGAAAGTATAAGCCCCCAGTGACTTTCCTGCTGTTATAATCCACATGAATCTCTTCATTGGTTCTATTTCATAGATAGCTATTAAAGTAACTCATAATTGCAGAAATAGTATTGTATAAGAAGAAAACATTTTTAATTAAAAAAATAACAGTCATAAGAAAAATTGTTAGTAACCCAAGATTAACACCTGAGAAAACTGAATTTTATATTAGGTTTATTTAAAATATACATTTAAAAAAATTTAAGGAGATTTTTAGTGAAATTTTTTGGGAAGGAAACCCACCAGGAATTGGCTCCTAGATCACTTTGGCTACTCAAATCTGAAAACCCTCAAATCCCCTAGATGAAATGGCATCATATTTACATATTACCTGCATACATCCTCCTATATGTGCATCATCTAGGCATAGGTGATGATGACGTACCTATTGAGTATACACACACACATATGTATGTATATATGTATATATGTGTATATATATATATATATATATATATAGAGAGAGAGAGAGAGAGAGAGAGAGAGTGAGAGAGAGAGAGAGAGAGAGAGAGGTGTCACACTATGTACCTCTCTAGCTGTCCTGGAACTCATTGTGTAGACTAGGCTGGCTTTCAAGCTCTTGCGGAGATCTTCCTGCCTCTGCCTCCTGAGTACCAGGATTGGGGTGTGCACCAATGCACCCCCACTCAGGCAAAAATTTTTAAGGATGATTTGGGGGTCACAGTTTGTTTAATCCATGCACCTGGACCCATGTGGCTGGAGATCTGGTTGTTCTGTATTGCTGTGTCCTGCTAGGACCATGAAAGCATTCAACACATCTCAAAGTGTTCTCTTTAAGAGAGACTGCTTCATTAAAGATCTGTGTATCTCTTTTCATCAACACTAGAATTCCCGTTGCCATATCAAGCAGAATTCTTCATCAAAAATATGAATGTGGAAGAAATGTTGGCCAGCGAGGTTCTTGGAGACTTTCTCGGGGCTGTAAAAAATGTGTGGCAGCCAGAGCGTCTCAACGCCATAAACATCACGTCAGCCCTGGACAGGGGCGGTAGAGTGCCGCTTCCTATTAATGACATGAAGGAGGGGTAAGACAGCCTTCATCTCGCGCCTTAAATGGGGGTTCTTAAGTATGGTGACTTCATCAAACTTATTATAGATGGAAGATAGCCTATTGAATCTTTCTTTTTAATAAGAAATAGATATTGTGGAGATAGGAACTTATAAGCAAGTTTCCATATTGACAAAGAGATAGTATCAACAGTTCCTTCAGTCACCGTACTAGGGTCCTGTGAATCTAATTGTAGATCAGAACCGACACCATAAATTATAGCACTAAGCCTTTTGTACCTTTGGAGACAAGCTGATTATTTAGGGCCATGCATTTCAAAGGAAATTGATGCCCAGTTATCAGCTGGAGGACTCTGCCTGCCCGAGCTTTATTCTAGGAAACTATTTCTTCGCCTTTCACATTCTTTCCACCATGTGTCTGTGGCTGATGGCCGAAGTGCATTTGAAACTCATGCCTGAGACACGGGAGCCAAAAGCTTGGCCTTGTCACTCACAGGCTGGGTGACATTGCACAAATGTAGAAGCCCTCTAGGCCTCAACTTCCTTCTCTGAACCACTGGAGCTGACATTCTCTCTCAGGCTCCTGAAAGTGGTTAAATGAGAAATGGATATGTCAGCCCTCAAGCCAGAGTGTGACCTGTGTAAGTAAAAACACTCCTGTTGGGAGAATTGAAAGCACCAGTGTCACTATCGTACCAAACTTCCATCTCTAATTTCTTATCTGTAGGCTGATGGAGAATTGCTTCTCACTCAATCCTGCAAAAGTGCAGTCTGTGGAATAAATCACTGTTGGCTGCACATACCCCTCCTAACTCTCCCTTCTCCCATAATCCTGGTAACACTTCTTTGCAGGTCATATCTAGAATTAACCAGGATAACTGGATTCGTAAGAATCAGATTTCAGGGCAGCTTAATGGAGAACTTGTTTGGAAATAACGTAAAAGATCCCAAATACACATAAATGAAAGTCTGAGAGGGTAGGCAGAAGAGGGGCGGAGGAAGGCAGTGGACTGTGAAGTTCAACTTAACATTGCAGAATTAAGTTTTATCTTGAATGGTATAGCGATGGATTTTGAAGTCAGCCAAGCACACGTACGAGAGCTTTGAGGAAAGTGGCGGGCTTATCTGTTGTCTAAGTGCTGTTTGGCTCTCTGTATGAAACTTAACTCTAGAGCTTAAATTTTCACTGTGAAGTTACACTGTGGAGCTCTTTCTCACCAAGTAAATTAAAAAGCATAACCGTGGAAAAGATGAGCAGGAGGGTCCCCTGAAAACACTCTCCAATTATACACCCCCTTTTCAACAGTTTTCTTAACACGTTCCAAGATGATTGTTAAAACAACGGCCAGCGAGCATTTAGAAGCAACAGTGTGAGCACCGATGGCTGGGTCTCGCCCCTTCTCCAGTCAGTAGAGCACACCCTCATGTTAAGCTGTGAGCTCAACTTAATTCTATTAAGCATCTCTGTCACCCAAACACTAACCTGACACAGAACTTTTCAACTATGCCCATTCTGAGAATGACTGGTAAAGTATCATTTAAAATGTGCACGATAGATAGGTTTCTGGCCTTGGATAGCCTCTAGAGATTTTCAGTATTTGAGCTGGGCCTGAGCATGTGACTCTAAATTAAGAAGAGAATCTTGGCCCTCTAAGTCCTTGATGAGAGTTCAGTCATTAGCTAGCTGTCTGCAGCACCTGTCAGCTCTTTGAGAGAGCCCTCCCCGTGGCATTTATTTAGACTCTTGTCTCAGATCCCTGCCCAACTTGAAACACTTTCCATGAGCTTTAATTTAACGTTAAGCCTTAACCTTTGCAAAGTATGCATAGGAGAAGTCTTTTTAAAATAGTGTTTCTATAAATTGTACCTAATGCCAGCTCTGTTCTTCCAGTATCTCCATGCACACCCCAGGGAAATCAGTCCCATTTGAGTTATAATTGCAGGAGAAAAGTGTGTCCCTAGGAATGGTTTCGTATATTTTTCTTAGTTGTCATATAAAGTTGTGATAACCAAGTCTCTTTACCCATGTTGCCTTATTACAAGTAAATACCACAGTTTTCACAGTGCTATGGCTTTCTTTTTAATGATATATAGTGAATCTATGTAATGCATTTAATACTCTTTTTAAATGATGTATACTGTGCATGCGTAATGCACTTATTACATTTTAAATGATATATAGTGTATATATGTAATTCTCTTAATATGCTTTTTGCTTTCACCTTAAAAAATCATGAGCTCTAAATATACTCAAAATGAAATATGGAAAATATAAACAGGGAAAGACTGATTTAGCCAAGGAATTTCAGATATTGCTTTTCTATAATCTTATTTAAAAAAAATAATGTGTATGCTTCGGTAATAGTAATTAAGAAACTAATGAATGTTTTCTCCTAATACTTAACATAAATCGTGCTCCAAGATTTAAAGGAAAAAAATAAAAATCTTTGTGAATATATATATATATATATAAATATATATATATATATATATATATTTGCTCATGGCAGCCACAATCTACTGATGACATATTACTTTTCTGCGTTTGGTATGTGTAGTGACATAGCCAACAGGTGGCTTAGAGTCGTTCATAGGAGAAGACTCTTTTATGCCAATCTACAGCCCAAAGTGCCATTAAATGCCAGGCAGTAGAGCCCACTGGGCAGCTCCTTCTTCGTGATGAGTATTTTCGCATCTCTACAGCACTCGCTGACAGCTTTCAAACCTCTTCTAAATCGAACAGAAAACAATTATAAAGATTTACTTCAAAGTGAGTAAGCTTCTGCAAAGGAAGGCTGTACCCTCCAAAAAGATTACTTTTCACTTGCCAGACTCGCGACCCCAAGGCAACTGTGCATGGGCCCGGTGCTGCTTTTGCTCCTGACATAGAGCCAAGAGCTAAGGACGCATAGATGTATTTAGCGTGGGATAAAGCTGGTGGAAAGAAGAGCAGGGTCATATTTCATGCTAGTTTCATATTGTAACTGCCAACCACAGCTGAGTGATGTGGTGTAAATGGCGACTATGAAGGGAATGATGGGGTGTGAGGATTAAAGACAATGCTCGCTTTTCACAGGAGATTATCAAACCTATTTCCTCTGGTGACCAAAGCGTGCAGGTCTAGCCTCAGTCAGTGGCAGAAAAGCTGTTCTCATTTATTCTCTGAGCCATTTCATACAATTCTAACAGGCTGAGGTTTGCCTGTGTCAAAAGGCTCAGTGAGCAGTTGAGGAAGAGAATGTAAGTTGATGCTGGCACATACTGTGGTGATGGAAAGTCATGATGCTGGGCCAAGGTGCTCAGCTCTGAAATTGTCCTCATCTTTTCCCTTCTCCGTGAGAGCATGTGTGCGTGCATGCGTGAGTGCGCGCGCCCGGACATAGAGCCCTAGGATTCATGGGTCTCTGCTTCCCTAACATTGAGATCAGTTATGTTAGAAGCAGCCAACAGCTGAACCATATTCTCTGAAAGTTGGGTGGGTATTGTCCTGAAACAAAGGGATCACTGGAGGAAATGGTTGACAGGAAAGTTTCTGTGTTAGGCTTATCACATGTAGTGTGCAGGGAAGCGAGGTGGAGTTTAGGAGTAGAGAGAGCTGTGCAGAGTTTAGGTGGCTCAGGAACATCAGATGTGGAACGTGGGCCATCTGAAATCCACCCAGCATGGCTGCTCCTTCCCTCCTTCCCTCGATCTTCTTTTACTCCGTACCAATTCTCAGAGAATTCAGAGCTAGTGAACTGTCAGGGTCTAAGAGCCTGTAGTGAGAAAGTTATATATTTTGACTGCTGTTGTTTTTGTTGTTTTCTATGTTTAATTGATATGAAGAAATTCACTGCAAACTCAGAGCTCAAGGTTAAATGGAATTTTTAATCCCATTGTTTTTTGTTTTTAAATTCTGGGCTTGTCTTAGTTATTTGGTTTATATCTTATAAGTTGTTTATATATCTTTAATTTTATATCTTATCTTAAAATTAATTACAATTGTTTACAGAGGAGAAAAGTGGGATAAGGGACAAGACCAGAGTGGTTACTACATCTCCCAGAATCCCATAGTCCTCAGTGGATATATGCTCAAGTTGGTTGGAATCTCTTCTGGGCATAAGCTCAAGAGTCAGACATATCCCATGAGTAGGACAACTGGATAAATATGTTCATTATAATCACTGTCTTGCTGTTGCTGGGAAAAACCACGTTGACTACAGTTATTTTTGTTGTTTGATGACTCCTTACATTAAATGTTTAGATGCCTCAACAAACCTATCCTATCTCAAAGGAAAAACAAAATAAAACTGTACATAAAGAGTTTTCTGCAGTGTACAGGAGCTCCTGGCATGTTGAAGCACTATACTTTCTAGGCCTGCAGAGCAGTGGTTCTCAACCCGTAGGTCGAGACCTCCTTGGAGGTCACTCATCAGATATCCTGCATCTCAAATATTTACATTACAATTCATAGCGATACCAAAATTACAGTTATGAGGAAGCAACGAAATAATCTTATGGTTGGGGGTCAGCACAGCACGGGGAATATGATTAAAGGGTCACAGCATTAGGAAGGTTGGGAGCCATGATCCAGAGCTTTCTCGTGGATAATATGTGCCCATCTCAACTTTTTAGGCCCATTGGGGTTAAAGATAACAACTCTCTTCATTTTACTTGATAAGAGTTTTGTTTTAATTGTATGTCCAAAAGATATCTAGAAGGAAACCATGGTGAGAGACGTAGACTTTTCATATGCAGTGTCCAGTTGCTATTGTTAGCTATGCTCTCATACAGTATTATATATTAAGAAGAGCCAGTGGGCCAGAGGTGCTTCTGCTACAGAAGAATCAGCAAGTCCACCTGTTGACCTTTGAGACAGGCCCACTGTCTTCCATCGTCTTCGCATGGCATTTGCAGCCTGTGTTTTTAACTGGTAAATGCTGTTCATGGGTCCATCTGCTCCCTTACTCACTCAGCACTTGAGCTGCCAGGGGACAATGGCAGAGTCTAGGTTTGAGAGCAATTGCAAGACTGTTTGCTGCCTTGTACCCTACATGGGGTCGACTGTTGGTGACTCAAACTCAAGTGGTGGCAGTGAGATGGGACCGAGTGACACATGTGTTTGCAAGTTATTTCAGGGCAACTGTCAGCAACTGATGACAGATTGAGCTGTGAGAGAAGAAGGAGAGTCAAAGATATGGCGCCGGAGTTCAAGGCTTGAGCATCTGGGGTTGCCAATCACCAGGAGAAGGAGGTGGAAGGCACAACAGGTGGAGGTGGGGAGGGGTGAAGATGAGCTCAGCTCAGAACATATCAAGTTTGAAGAGTTTATGGCTCATCCTTGTAGGGATGAAAGTAACTTGGCAGGGTGGTAACGGCCATAAAAATGTTTTCACTTCTAGGCAGCTCTTTTTAGACAGCAACAGTAAGGAATATACACAGAGATAGACTTTACGGTCTTATTTATAACATCAAAAAATTAGAAGCAACTGCATGTCCAACTCTGAAATAATTGCAGAATAAATCATATGCACTTAAAAAATTATATTGCCATAAAACCATAATTGCAAAGAGTACAATGTGGAAAGTGCTTATGACGCATTAAGTGGAGAAGCAGGATGCAAAATTAAATTTTAGAGATGATTGCAATTACGTTAAAACATATGCATTTGAAAAATATTCTGCAAGGTACATTGGAAAATGAAAATGGTTATCTTGGTAATATAAATGAATTCTGTTTTTATACTCCAAGTTTCCTATATTGCTTTTATAATTTAAGAGAAAAACACATTTCAAAGTACCAAAACTTATGCTTGTTTATTAACTTTAGCTGAATTAATCTAAAAACTTACTAATTATAAATGCAAATCACTGTCATGTTTGAGCAAAAGGGCTCTTAGCAGTGGTGAGGAACACATTCATTCGTCTCTGTTTATGAAAATACTTTGCAGCTATCAAGAAACAAAATGTATGGTGTTGGGCAGGCAGTTAATAAGGAGATGGAAATTGGTTTTGTGAAGGTGAAGTGACTTTTAAAAACAGAATATATGTGGAACACTCGCCTTTCCCAGAGATTTCTTACAGCTCCTGTTCTGAATCTTTTACTTTGATCTTTAATTTACTGCATCGCTCCCTCCTTACTTTCCCTAAGGTATAGAGTTGTTGCTGTTTAAATTGTTCCCGACATGAAACTTAAGACCTAATGTAATAAACAAAGTTCTGGAACAGTTGTCATCTCAAATGTGGCCGGGACATCATGTTTACATTGACAGTTTTGAATTTTTACATTACATTTTTCATTTATTTCGCTTTAAAATACAGTAGCACTGAGTGATCTTTGATCTTGGCACTTGGGTGGTTGAGGCTAGAGGATTGCCATGAGTTTGAGCCACACAGTGAGTTTATCGCCAGTCCAGACTGTAAGAATACGATCCTGTCTCAAAAAACTAAGCAAATAGCATCTTTATTAAGGTAGAATTCATATAAGACCCATTTCACCCATTCAGAACAGATGATCATTATACTACAGGCCAGGCCATTTTAGTATCACAGAGCTCTGCACCCGCACCCCATACACATCAGTAGCCACTTACTACCAACGACCGAACTTCTTGGCAAACTCTAGCTTATTTGGCTGCTTCTTCACCTTAATTTTTCTTTCAGGAGTTCCACATAAATAAAACGGTTATTGCGACTGGCTTTTTCATCATTTAACATAATGGTTTCAAGTTGCATCCATATTGTAGAAAAAATACTTCATTTTGTCTTATTAGGTTAGTGAATGATACAATGTTTTATGGCCTTTGGGTTATCTTCACTTTTTTACTATGAGAAAGGCTACTGCTTTAAACATCAGCTATACATTTTGCGTAGAGATCTATTTTCACTTCTCCTAGGCATATCTATGGGAATAGAATTTCCAGATCATCTGGTGTCCCTGTATGTAACCTCTTGAGGAACTGTTAAGCTGCCTCCCCAAAGCCATGGGCTGTTTCACATTCCCAGCAGCAGATTCTTCTCCATTCTCTCCAGCACCAGCTTTTGGCTTCCTTTCTGATTCCTAGCAGGAATTAAGTGGTATCTCCTTGTGGATTTGACATCTCTCTCACCAGTGGTCAAGGGTGCTGAGAATCTTTTCATACACTTCCTGTGTGCAATGCAAAAGAAAAGTTCTCTTGCAGCTCTTCTTTGGAGATATGTCTGTTCAGATCCTTGGTCATTCTTTAAACTGGGCTGTTTGTCTTTTTACGATGTGAGAGTCCTTTACATATTCCAGATGCGAGTCACTTAACAGATACGTGATTTGTAAATAACCCCTTTGTAACTTATCTTTACTTTCTTGCTGTTGCTCTTTGAAGCATGAAATGTTTTAATTTTGAGAAAGCTCAGCTTATCTAGTTTTTTTTTCCTGTCACTGCTGGAGCTTTTGATGTCAAAGCTAAAAGAACCATTGGCTAACCCAAGGCCACAAGGATTTATGCCTATTTTTCTTCTTAGACTTAACAGTTTGAACTCTTGCATTTAAGTCACAGTATGCATTTTTAAATAAACTGATTGTAGAGGAATTTTAACTCCATAACAACATTAACGAGAAAGATGCTGAGTATGCCACTGTCCCCACATTTGCAGCTCCCCCAATTCCCATTACCTTTTGCCAGAGTGGACAGGACAGGACATCCTCACCCACAGTCCATAGCTTACATAGGGTCATAGGTTTGGACAAATGCGCATTCTAGTGTATCAGACAGAGTAGTCTCTGTGCCCCGAGAACCATCTGTGTTGCATCTCTTCATCTGTCCTTTCCTCTGCCCCTAGCAGCCGTCTCTTTACCCTCTCCCCAGTGAGCTTTCTCTGGGATGTCATGTGGCTCAGACAGTTGGTATTACACTGCATGTAGCCTTTCTGGATTCTTTCATTTAGTAACGTGCACTTCAATGTCTTTTTCTTGGTAGCTCCTTCCATTTCATGTGTGTGCTGAATAATATTTCCTTTTCTGGATATACCACAGTTACCTGTTCACCCATTGAAAGATGTACACATTGCACTTAGAAATTATAGAGAGACTGCGTTCTTTCTTCACATATGTGCAAGTTTTATGTAGATCTAAGTGCTGGCTTCTTTTGCTAAGAGCTGGGCCATAGGGTAAAATGTGTTTAACTCTGGAAGAAAAACTCAAGCTGTCTTTGAATTGGCTGTGCCATAGTTTGTTACTCCAGCTAATCACAAAAGTTCTGGCTGCTGCTTGTATTTCAGTGCTTGTTCATTATGATCCCCCAGTGATGCTTCAGTCAATTTTCCCCCTAATAATATGTGATGTGGGACACCTTTTCATCTTCATTTACTCACTGTATCTTGGTCAGTTCTCAATTAAGGTTTTTCTCTTTTAAAAAAATATGTCTTTAAAAAAATATTCGTTGTTTCTTTCTTCCTTTCTTTTTTTGTTCTCTTCCTTCTATCTTTCCTTCCTCCCTTTCTTCCTTAATTTGAGACAGTCTCAAACTGGTCTTGAACTCACTAGCTGGGAATGCTTTGGAGTCCTATCCCCTTGTTCCTACTTCCCAGATGCTGAGCTTACAGATGTCTCTTGCCAAGCCAGGTTTATGAGGTGCTAGAGATGGAACCCAGCCTTGGGCATGCCAGGCACATACTCTACCAAATGAGCTATGTCCCCCAGCCCTGAGACACCTTTAAATCAGTTTTGTTTTATTATTGGTTTATGTTTGATAACAGCTTTTTATGATATAGGGGATTTGCAAATATTTTCACCCAGGCTCTGGAAAATTTGCTTGACAATCTGTTTAGTGTGGGAGAAAATTTAAGCTCCTCCCCTCTTTTTTAAAATCAATTCCTTTATTTCATGAATTAGACCGTTAATGCTTTGTTTTAGAAAATCATTTTGTACTTCTCTGCCTTACCTTCTTGTGATTTGAACTTTGCTCTGTCATTCCTTCTGAGGTCACCCTTGTACATACGGCTCAGTTGTAGAACTTTTTAATAAATGTATACATTCATTTGTTCCATCACCATCTGTTGAAAAGATGAATTTACATGAGTCTATTTGTCCCCGTGTTACATGAGTTAATGGTGCTTCTGTAGGGCTGTCCCTACACACTCTAAAGCTGCCGTAACTCCTACAGCTTTGTTGCAAGTGCGATAGTTTCAGGTCTCTGAGTTTGTGTGCTTCTGTTTCAGTATGATGTCTGATATTCAGAGTCTTCTGTCTCTCTCCCTGAGCTTAAGAACCATTTGTCAAGACCCACAGAACAGATCACCAGGCTTTGATCTGGCATTTCATTGAGATTACGGATGAATTTGGAAAAAGCTATCACTTTTACAATACTGAGTCTTCTTCTTGATAAAGAAAACATTTCTCCCCTTTAGTTTTGTTTTCTTATTTCTTTCATCGATTTTTTCTCATATATAGTTTGAATGCACTTTTAAAAACTTTATATTTAGTTTATTTTTGTTATATCTGATCTCAATGGGATCCCACTTTTGTTTCAAGATTTGTCTATATTGCTATATAGAAAAATGGTTTTCAGTGTATTAACCTTGGTGTTCTGTGAACTTACTAGAAGGAATCATTGGCTCAGAGAGGCAGTTTGTCCACTATTTTGGATCTTACCATTCTTGAACAAAGATATTTTTATTTATTTCATCTCAGCATGCACTGAAATTCTTTTTACTCTCTGACTTCATTGAGCAGAACTTTCCACTATAGTGTTGAAATGGGGAATGTCTGGGGTTATTTTTGTTTTGTTTTGTTTTTACTGTTTTACAGTAGTTATTGGATTCTAACAGAAGGTTCTTATTGAGATTCGGAAGCTCCCTCCACTTTTAATTTATAAGTGATTTTATTACTTCTGAATGTTTGATCTTGTCAAATGATATTTCTTAATCTATTAATAACATCATTCCTTGGGTAATTCACTACTGTGATAATTTTAGTTTTATTTTCATAAATGGGAAAGATTGTACATGGTCACCTTTTATAATTTTCTTTAAACATTTTTGGATTCAGTTTGCTGGCTGTTAGTCAGTTTGTTTTTCATTTTGTTTGGATTTCAAATATACTCAAAATTTACAACCTAGTGGGTGCAGTTGTGGTTCACCTGCCTTGGCCTGGCAAGTTTAGATTATAGGCAGCATCTAGAAAATGCTCCCTCGCTTCCGTATTCTGTATTGCAGCAAACTGGCTTTATTTTATCAATTGTGTAGGGAAGCCCGGTGTGTGACTCTGCTGTTTGCCACTGAGGGCTGATTGCTGGTTAGCTTTCTTTCTGGATTGTAAGTCTATAACAGGTTCATTCTCTCTCTCTCTCTCTCTCTCTCTCTCTCTCTCTCTCTCTCTCTCTCTCTCTCCCTCCCTCCCTCCCTCCCTCCCTCCCTCCCTTCCTTCCTTCCTTCCTTCCTTCCTTTTCTAGTATGGGAGATGGATCTCTTTTGTAATTGTTCAGTTTCATCTGTGCAGTCAAATTTTGGGTATGGAGTTGATTTTAGTATTCTCTGATTATCTGTTTGTCTCCATGAAATCTCCTAAAGTGAAAGTTTATGTGATTGATTCTATATCCTTCTCTTTTCTAATATACACTTTCAGCACTATAAATTTTCCTCGAAGAACTGCCTTGGCCGTTGTCCTAAACTTTTGAAAATTTACAGAATTCTTTTTATTTATCTCAAAATATTTTAAGAAGTATTCTTGAAGATTTGTTTTAGAACTTGGGTTGCGTTGGCAAGTGCAGCTGTCTTGTTCAGAGAGTGCTCTGTGTTTCTCACGCTGTGATGTCTGCCTCCATTTATTTATTTATTTATTTTTCATTGGACTGACAATGAGTAAAAGGAACTGCAGAAGAGTTCAAATGTGGGACTGGGGGGGTTTCTCCAGCTCTGGGTGTAGATCTCAGGTTTAAGTGAGCCTGTGCCTTGGGCCTGAGAGTCTCATCGTCTAGGTAATTGACAGCTGGCAATAATTAGCAGTTGACCACTAAGTCGGGAATGTAATTGTCTCTCTCCCAGGTCTGCTGGACTTTTACACTAATCCCAGCATTGAAGCTCTGCTTAGTTTCTCCTGTAGGTAAGCCTTTTTAAGACCAGAATTGTTTGTGTCCCTTTTCTCCTGCCAACAACAGGAAATCCTCCTGTTTCCCAAAGAAGCCTAGCCAGGTCTGCCCATGAGAGCACGTAAGTTCAGGATCCTCAGTGACCAGACTGCTCTGGAGTGTGTGACTCTCAGGCTTGTCCACGTGGACCTTCCAGCAATATCGTAACTGTAGCTAAGCTTTCCTGCACCAGAATCTCAAGGGTTCCCTCGGAGACTCTGGCATGCAAACTCCTCCTCCAGGACTTGTGATTCTCCATTTCCCACTGCCCAGTCTGTCTGCCCCGTTCCTGGGCCATCGTTTGTTCTAAGGCTTATTTGTCTTGAGTGCCTCAATTGTTCCTTTTACAGTTGACTCTGCTTGCTTGGTTTGTTTCATTAGGCTATGGTGATGACTGCCAATCTTCTACTGTGTTAGCTAGGTACAAAAGTAGATTCTGTCTTTGAGCAGTTTTAACATTGATTTTGTATTTATGACATGAGATGTTGGTAGTGGGCTTTAAATTTTTTTTAGTGGGGTTTAATTTTTTTTTTTACGTTTTCATGTGGATACCTCATTGTTCTAAGACCATTAATTATAAATACTATTTATCTTCATCAGACTCCCTTGTGACAATAATCCACTTAGAAAATATTAGAGTTGACTTCTAGATTTTTGGCTCGATTTCACTGATTTCTATGTCTCACTCCTTGCAGCACTCGCTAGCTTTATGTTGTAGCTTTGAGTCCATTTGTAACCTTCCATCGTGCTTCTTCCAACGTTGTTTCCTTTACTGGAATTTTTCTTTTTCGGCCTTTTGTTTTTCTTAACCGTTTATGAGTGTTTGGATTGGCATCTGAAGTATTTCTCAAAGACAGCTAGATCCTTAGTAGGCTGGCCACACGTGATAAGTAGCTAATTCTTATCGTTTAAGGGCAGAAATTATAGTAATTTAGATTTTTTTTTTGTTTTCTCCTTTTCTCTGGAAGGCTCCCTATCTTCCCTGAGACTGCCCCTGTCAGCTGCCACTGTGCTCTGTCCAATTGTGAAATCTTGTTTCTCAACTCAGGAGAATTCTTTCCCTACAATGCTCAGGGTACTCTTTAAGAAAACATGTTTTGCTTCATTCTTGGTGAACAAATAATAGTTTTTTTCTTGTGTTAACGTATTAGCTGAAGAGAAGAGATCTGAAAGAAAACCAAACACAGAGGGGTCTGTGTGCTCGGGACCCTGACAGAAATGCCCAGTGAAATAGTGAAGTTGGCAGAGAGCTTGGCTCCTCAGGGTGTAATGTCATAATTGCATTATGCGAAAATCAAATAAGAGCCATTACTTACAGCTATTATTTTAGGGTTAGGCTTATTTTCTTAACAAATTTATCTGAAGAAGAATCTTATTGTAAGTAGTCTAATATAATGATCAGGACATATAGCACTTAGCTGGTTTGAATTCAAGGAATGCATGAAATATAAGTTCCAGACCTTCATATAGAATGGAAAGAGTGCCTGGGACACCTAAGCACTCAGTAAATACCGGTAGAATACAAGAATGGACAACAGAAGGCCCCTACATGAATCACTGCTTTGAAAGCCCAGGCTCCTATCTCAGAGATGACTCTAGTTAATCCCTCAATTCAAAAGGATAAATCCTGCTTTCAGGGGTAAATTGTTTTTTGTATTTTTTTTCCCTCCAGTGTTTTCAATTTTCCTAAAGGATAACTTGAGAGTTTCATATTTTTGCAGTGTTTATGTCATGGTTGGTGCCGATGTTGCATTTTCTTCTTGTTTACGAGAAGTTGAAAATCCACAGAATCAGTTAAGATGCAGTCAAGAAATGGAGCCTGTGATAACATGCGACAAAAAGTTCCGAACTCAGTTTCATATCGACTGGTGCAAGATTTCACTGGTGAGTTTTTTGTTTGCTTGTTTTTTTAACTTTGCTTTTGCAAATTTAATTAGCAGTAATGTGTCTGGACATACCATTTGACTGAAACCTGAATTGCTGTTGGAAATAAATCCTAGGTTTTCTTTGTCAACTGTGTGGACTTCCTTGATTTGATGGATTTGACAAATTAGATGATGGTCCATCCATGGAAGGGAGCGTCTCGCCGACTTTGTACCCTGCACTTGATTAGTTGCTGAGGCTGGATTAGCTTGGCGGGTGGTCCAAGGAAGCTTTAGGATGTCCAGGATGTTGTTAATGCAGCAGACACTAGGGAGCCAGGGTGGTGTGTGCAGAAGGTCTCCTTAAATGTGCAGCCATCAGCTTACTTTTGGAGGGAAAGAACAGAGCACAATGATAGTACAGATAAAGCTGTGTTCTGCTGTGACCCCAGTACTCTACAAACCCAAATGACAGAGCTCTTCAGACATGGGACAACTCTATGGGAAAATATTTTGCCTACAACCTTAAAAGTAAATGTATCAACTCTATAAGTTTCTTCTAAACAAACTTAAAATTGTTTTATTGATTAAATTTATTCTTTTATAAACATGCAAACACATCTTGAATTTGAATACTAAAAAAATGCAAGTGGTTTCACACACACATACCTAGAGGAGACATATAATATTTCGATTTTTCTATCGTGTATGCCTTCTTTGTCTTTCTGTACAGTATTTTGATCTTATTTGGATTCTTTAATACTTTTATGACCTTTAATGGTTTAATGACCTTTAGATACACACACACACACACACACACACACACACACACACATACACACACATACACGCACACACACACACACTGTGGTTTATGTACAATCTTGAGTAAGTATTAATGTTACAAAGCTCAATATTTCAGTCACAGTGCTAGTCGCTAAGGCTGCGAGGGAGCAATTAGGATCATGACTTACACACATTCCTCTCAGCAACCAGGAGACATCGGGGCTTGCCATCAGCACTCTGCTCATGGCTGTGCCATTACTTGAATTTATGTTTAGCAACACTGTGTAACTTCTAAAAGTAAAAAATTGTTTGGTGTTTGAAAGTTTCAATGGCAAGGCTTTTAGAACTGAAAAGCTTGAGAATTTTCATTTTAATTTTATATGTTACATATTTATTTAGATGCCACATTATTCCACAAGGATATTTCTTAAATAGTGTTTGTTGTTTGTTTGTTTGTATATTTAAGGAGGCTTAAATAAAAGAGTCATTGGGTTGGGGCTGAGCACAGTGGTACATGCCTCTAACCCCTGCACTCTATCAGTTAGAGGCCGGCCTATTCTACCAAGGGACTTCCAGGCCCTCCAAGGCTACATTTTATCTAAAAAAGAAAATAAAGATAAATAACACTCGTATAACAAGCATAATAAAATATTTTTAAATGAAAACAATCAGGACTGAAATTTTAAAAAACATAAGCATGTTGGACAACCAGTTTCCTAATTCTACGAAAGGAAAAACAAAACAAAACAAAACAAAACAAAACAAAACAACTGTAGGAATTGCAGTTATTTAGCTATTCGGAAGGAGGCAGAGGGCTGATTTTTCTCTGGGCACTAAAGGTTTGACTAGCAGGGCAGAGTGGCCAAAGGGACTTTTCCAGCAGAGAACGTTGAATAAAGCCAAAACTAATCCTCTCAACATTTTTTTTTTAAATCATCAAACGAAACAAACTTCACATGACTACATTTTTGGTACCCTTCAATAAAACCCTCTGTAGAATTGAATGTAGCACAGTGAAGGCAGAGGGGATACATATGGGGTGAGGGAGGGATGCACAGTGCATATAACATACAGTAAAATGTGGAACAGCCACACTGTCCGGTGGAGGGCTGTGCTCTGCTCTTCTTCCTAAAGTTAATGTCGGCCACTTTGAAGAAAGCTGGACACCGGAAGTTGTCTTTCTGTATTTCCTTTTTTCTTGTTTACTAACCTGACAAACCATCCCTGTGCACAGACTTCCCACCCAGTTTGTTAAACATTTGAACTACCTGCTCACAAGAAATGCACATACCGATATCAACAACCTCTATTTTGCAACCAACAAGCACAGACACACACACACACACACACATTGAATACATGCAGGTATGTTTGTGCTTTTTTAAGCAATAAGGATAGGGAAGATAGGCCAAGAGAAAGTATTTACTACTTTCATTTGTACTTGGCCCAGCTCTAATAAAGAATAACAAGTCAGAATGATAAAGTAATTGGAAAATGAATCGGCTTTTGAAGGTAATTTGTCAAAGACTATTTTGGTATATCTAGGTGTTCAAATCTAATGTTGGTAGTGATTAATTTGATGTGCAATTTTCTTTTTTTTATATCAGGTTGACAAAACAAAGCAAGTGTCCACCTATCAGGAAGTAGTTCGTGGTGAGGGCATTTTGCCCGACGGCGGGGAGTACAAGCCCCCTTCGGATTCTTTGAAAAGCCGAGACTATTACACGGATTTCCTCGTTACCCTGGCTGTACCCTCGGCGGTAGCACTGGTGCTTTTCCTAATACTCGCTTATATCATGTGCTGCCGACGGGAAGGAGTGTGAGTACTTTCAAACACTAATAAAGAATTGGCAAGCCCGCTAAGACGATGATGTAGACACGTCCATTAAAAACAAAGTTGCATCCAGTTCATAAAACACACTGTAAATGAATTGAAATTTTGTTCAGATCAAACAGCAGTACTTTATTCCCTTAAAAATGAATTAAAGTAGTCGTGAGTCTAGCAAACCAAATTAGGGGCCAAAATGACTTTATTCAGAAATGATTAAGGCTAGATATAAATTCATGATGTAAAAACAGTCCCAAGAATAATTGAGGCTAGACACTGTGGTTATGCAAGCCATCTTGTGTGAGCAGAGACAGGAGTCTATTGACATGGTAATTGCATTTAAATAAATAAATTGTCTTAGTCAGTGTGATGAAAACTGAGGGTCAGAATTCTTCCTGAAGTCATTCTGCTGTCAAACAGGGTGACACAATCTAAATGTTTAAAATATATTAAAAAGAATAACCCAGGAGTAAATTAATGAAAATAAGGTATCATTTGAGTAATGAGTCTTCCCTTCATGAATAGTTAGTACTTTCAGGACATCTCTGTCAATTAAGATAATCTCCCGAGAGTACTTGGAAGTCAGGGCAACAAAGCAAAGGCTCAAAACCTCATAAAGCAGCAAGGAACACACTCTCCATTCTCCATGTAGCCCGATTTCATTATGTCATAGAGTTTATTTCAATCAGGAGCTTCATTCTTAATCTCCATTGTTTTCCATTTTTCTGTGTGTTTCTCATCAGTATTCCATTACTGTACGTGTACTCATCCAAGTCATCTATAACCCTGGTGGCAAGGGCTGCCTGGTGGCGTTTTGAGTCCGACATCAGCATTGCCACATCCCACAGGGTCCCATGAGCATAGAGTCTTAATGTTCCGAATGTCAATGCTATTATTTAATTCATAAATTTTGTTTTGTTTCTAGGGAAAAGAGAGACATGCAAACCCCAGAGTAAGTGTCTTCTTTTCTGTTCTTTTCTTTCTCATTGTGTGTCGCTTCTCGGTTACCCATCATGCTCCGCACATGTGTCTCATGCTCTCCTTTCCTTTGCCATCCCTCACAGTTGACTTAACAAACTTGAAAAGCTGCTTTCTAAATAGAGATGCTTAGGCTGGGTAGACACTAAAAAATAAAAAGGGCTCAAAAGCTAAGGTAACCTAGATAAACATTAAACCTAAACCATTTCAGATTCAGAATATTAACACGTCATTTATAGTATTTGATCTCCCAACCTGCATTTCTATAAACCAGAGGACAGATGACAAGGCCCTTTCATACATGTTTGCCCTGACTCTGCAGTAATAACCTGCCATAGAATGAAACTTCCGTGAGTATTTATAAATGCCCCCAACAGAAGCAATAATATAAAAAGCTATCCTAGTTTTCACTTAATCATAGAAAATAAATAGATAACTAGTTTATGACTTGGGCTTTAATATTAAAATAGTGCTTCCTAGCTGAGTTTTAACTTGAGATTTTCATAAAGGCATATGCGATGTATGTTTTCTGAGCTAGTTTATAGAACAGCCCCCCCCCAAAGCAATAATGTCTTATCTTTAAAGAAAAAAATGACCTTTTCAAATAGGCAACTCATTAGGGGTAGTGCGTCATTTTAAATATATGTTGTTTTATTTCTTATTTTATGTAGTATCCAGCTTGTCCATCACAGCTCGATCCAGAAATCTACCAAGGAGCTTCGAGACATGTCCAAAAACAGAGAGATTGCATGGCCCCTGTCTACCCTGCCCGTGTTCCACCCTGTGACTGGGGAGGTCATACCTCCCACGCACACAGACAACTATGACAGCACCAACATGCCGTTGATGCAGGCACAGCAGTGAGTACCCATGTGGGAACACAGGCGCCAGCCAGCGTGCATGGAGATTTTACCAATATCCCTCCAAACCGTAGCATTTAGCTGTTACTGGTTTTGTTTGTTCATTATTAGAGAACATTGTATCAGAATATCATCACTTGGCTTGACAGAAATGTAATCGAATCAGTTCAAGGTCTTTTTTTTTTCTTCCTTTAGTCATAAAAACACATCAACATCAATATGTGAGAAATTGACACTGATAAGGATCCAAATGTTTGTCCTAAGATGAGTCATTTTGAAAAGACAGGCAGAGGCTAAAGTATGACAATCCTATTGTTTTTAAGAGATGATGGATTTTGTTTAGTTAGCTTTTTTCTTCTTCTTCTTCTTTAACCACCACAGACCTATATAATCTAAACGATTTTTGTTTCTTTAGTATAAATGATTTTTAAGTTCCCTTTTTCTTTCTCTATGACCTGTTTGTATATAAAATAAGCAACTCTGTTTGGGCTCTGGACATATGATTATTTTTTGTTTGGTTTTGTCCTTTTTAGGCAGGGTTTCCTGTAGCCCAGGCTAGCCTTGAGCTTCTGGTTCTACTCCAGCTTCCAAGTGCTAGAAACACAGGCGTGTGCCACCATGTCCAGATGAACATACATACAATTATAGCCAATCTTTCCTGCTTTAGAGACAATGGTAAGAAAGGCAGGAAGGGGACTTTCTTGAACAGCTATGGGGAAGGATGATGAGAGATTGTGTATGCTTAGAAACTAGATTTTCAATATATAAAGTGGTAGGAGAAACTAACATGTATTCCCTTAGAATGTAGCTCTTTCTTTTTTCGTTTTTACTTTAAATTGGAGTGGGCTAAATTGTGTTACCCCAAGAAAAAGAAGTCACAATCATATTTTTCGGTCACTTCCTGTTATTAAAGTAAATAGAGTGGATATGCAGAAAAATTTCTGTTCTTCTGTCTCTTACTCCTTCAAGTACACACACATACACACACACACACACACACACACACACACACACACACACACACACACACACACACAGAGGAAACTTTGTCCGAGAACCATGTTGGACATATATTTTTCTATTGAGGGTGCTTATTTATCATTATGTTAAATATATATGCTAAATCAGATTAAACAATAATTATGTATGACAGTGTAAACAGTCAGCCTCCGTGCATTTACCTAAAACACTTTTGAAAACATAACATAATTGTGAATGCTTTCTTAAATTTCTAACATCATCTACTTAGGGTTTTGTAGGCCAAGGCTGTATGTGTGCCCTTCAATGGTGGTGAAACTTTGCATGCATTTGAATTCAGGATTTTGGAAATAAGTATTATACTAGTGATATGTAAATGCAAGTTTCACAATATTTAATTTTAATACAGAGAAAGTATGTTCATGTATATTCTCTTTATACAGGTTAGTGGTCCATTGTTACAGGCTAATCTAAGACCCCATTTATTAGAATTAGGAACTGACAAGAAACTTCAGTAGTTTTAAGAATATTATAATAATATCCAGATTATCCATCTGTCCAATTTTTAGAACATATACAAATTTCAGAATCATACTTGATACTTAAGTACTGTTTCCAACATTGTGTAGTGTTCCAAAGAAGTGTTCATAGTCTACAAAACTTGAAGTTAGTAAGTGTACTTGGAAATCAGATTTCGTTTGTTTTAATTTTTGTGCACTTATTATTCTGGGAGGGCTACATGCTATAGTGCTTACACAGTGGTCAGGGACAAAGTATAGAAGTTGTTTTTCTCGTTCTGTCATGTGGGCCCTAGGAATCTAACTTAGGACATTAGTCTCTGAGGCAAGTGTCTATCCTCTGAGCTATGTCATGGGATTCGTCTGGAATCTGTGGGTAAGGGTGAGAAGGGCTAATTTTTCCGAGACCACAGGTCTGGGAATGTTTCTGTTGTTGACATCAGACTGCTTTAAAGCTTTAGAATACAGCAGTAGTTACTCTGGTGAGTGGAGGAACTTGGATGTGTGTAGGTTATTAAAATCTAAATGAAAATTGAAAGGCTGCGACCACTTTTAAAGACACCCTTTCTGGTCATGTATGTTGAGAATATCTCCTTAAAATTTTTGATTTTTCTTGGGTCCAGGATTTTATGCTGCTGTTATTGATATATAAACAAAACAAAATTTTCTGTCTAGTTTCTGTGTCTGCCTTTCTCAGGCCTTTCCAGAGCCCATCAAGACCGCCATTATGCAGATCAGCTCTTTGCAAATACAATAGCTTATTACACTGAACTTGCAACAATTTCAACATATATGTGTTTTGAAGTCTGGAAAACCTTTCTATTATTCCTATTTCTGCTAATGGAAAAGCGCCATTAACTAACACTTCTGAATAAATAGGGTCCATAGATAATTGATGATGTTCACAGTGATTGTTCTGAGGCACCGTGGGAGCATCAAGTGTGCCTGCCTCATCTGAGGAAAATTAAATTACATTCGGTGTCGTTTCAGTGTTGAGTGTATATTATCTTTCTTTTATTCTTAGAAATGGATAATATGTGCATGGTCTCTATGGTAACTCCCTATAAGCCAGAATATGTGATTAACCTCATTTTCTAACTATGCCAGATAATAGGTAATTTATTGTGTCAGATTCATCAACACATTTTTTTTTATTATAAAATTTCAACTTTTACACTTTAACTGAAAATGATTGGGTTTTTTTAAAAGTTTTATTTTAGTATCAAGCAGATACATAAATATTTTGGTCATTTGGATGGAGCAGAATTTTCAAGGTGAAAATTAGATATTTATTTGAGCAAGCTTGTGGTCCTTGTGGCCAGGTATATGCTTGGATAATATTGCTTTGTGTTTTCTCATTAGGCCTTTGTGAAAGGGCTAGCTAGCGTTTTAGCCTCACACATAGATTTGTGCTAAACCTATCTTTCATGAAGAGTTTGATCAACAACAGCATTTCCTGTTTCTTCCTCAGATTTGAAAGCAGAAATATTCAGCCAAAGCAATATGTCCAAACACTTACATGAACTGATAAGTAAGACTTAGGACCATTCAAAGCTTTCCTTCAAATCCGCATAAAAAATTATTTGATCTTTTAACAAAGTCAGTGCACTTGAGAGGATAGAAAGCTCACACGTCAGTATAACTAAGGGCAGGTACAGCTTTCTCATAGGTTTACTTCACTGGGCTCCAGACTAACACCATAGGTGCTAAATTTAAGACACTAACAATAAACAAAGATACATGAGGTCAGTGTGAGATCAGAGTATTTACCATTTCTGATGGTTACTTTGGATAGTGTATGACCATTGACCTCAACGGTATATCTGAGCCACTTTTCAGGCACAGGGACATTGAAAGAGGAAGGGAAGCGGGATAGGGCAGGGAGACATGTCACATGCTCAGAAAAAGGGGCATGTAGAACATGGCTCCTTTTACTTTTCTTTCTTTCTTTCTTTCTTTTTTTTTTTTTTTTTTCTGAGACAGGGTTTCTCTGTATAGCCCTGGCTGTCCTGGAACTCACTTTGTAGACCACGCTGGCCTCCAACTCAGAAATCTGCCTGCCTCTGCCTCCCGAGTGCTGGGATTAAAGGCGTCTGCCACCAAGCCCGGCTCCTTTTACTTTTCAAAAGGCAGAGACAATACAGACAACACATGGCGATATTTCTACCTGGTGAAGGGAGAGAAGATCAGTTTAATTTGATCTTTGCTTAGAATGATCTTGGAGATGCTGCAAAGATAGCGGAGTATCTGAAGTTCTTTCAGTCTCTCTTCTTAAGACCTCACGGCACTGTTTTCACTCGTGGCCACCGTGTGGCTCTTAATGATGGTGCTTTGCTGTTACCTACACGGCAGACATTTTTTAGATTTCACTAGTTTTCCAGTCAAGTCCTTTCTCTCTTCCAACATTACATTAAGGGCACTGTACTAAGGTCACCATGTTTCCTTGGCCTCTTCTGCTCTGGGCTGTTTCTTAGGCTTTCCAGAGTCTGACTGATTGCCATGATAGTGTGGAGAAGTCAGAGCCAAGTGTCCAAGGGAGTGGTTCCTATTCTAGTCAGGCTCACAGTTTCCTTCCTTCCTTCCTTCCTTCCTTCCTTCCTTCCTTCCTTCCTTCCTTCCTTCCTTCCTTCCTTCATTGTCTGTGTCTCTCAATGAATACTCCTCCCACTCCCATCAGTAGCCCCTTTAATACTTTTAGTTTTGGCAATCCCATTTGCAGTAATCCTTAAATTTAAATTGCCTTGACCCAAAGAATCGTGGCAATTGGGGTGATGCTTTTAACTAGAGGCTTCGCCCAACCCCTAGAAGGTATACTCTTTATACAAGGTTGAGGTCTGAGTCACAGAATTTTATGTCCTTGAATTGAAAGACAACCTAAAGCCATCTCCAAACGACAGGGAGTCTCGGTAGGGGTTTTACAATGCAGAGCTCTGGGCTTTGGAGGCAGGTGAAAGTGCAGGTCCCATGACTGGGAATTGCAAAGCCCCCAGGCCTCTCTGACTGGGTGCAGCCAGTTCAGAGGGCCCCTGCAATCTCCCACCTGGTGTTTTAAAGGCAGCTGTTTTTCCTAGTCCCCCAAGGGGCTTGGGTGGGATCGTAAAATGGGAGGCCTGGTCGATTTTATCTGTAAAGTATGGGCTGTTTGTGACTCTGCAGCCAGCCAGTTGGACTCTTCAGCTGCTTGAAAGAAATGCCGTGGGGGAAGTGAGTCATTGGTGCTGACTTGAAAATAGTGGCCAAATAAGAGAGAAAAACGTTGAACCTTGAAAAACTAAAAAAAATAAAGGGATAAAAATTCCTTAGGAAATGTAGTCGAAATATATAGTTTTATGCCTTGAGAAGCAAGTAGTGACTGGAGGATCCCAAGTATTGAATTTACTAGAAACATACCGACCCGATGTCTTTTGAAACGTCTCAGAGCTGTGTCACCTTCCAGGGGGTGATGTACTTCCTCATTCATTTGGTGATGACCTCCAGAGCCACTGAGTTTTCCCAGGTGGGAGCAACTTCCTGGAGGACCTTATGTGGTGTAGAACATGGGCAGATGCCCCAGACATTTTCCTGTAACATTTTTAATTGACTAGGCAGAAACTTGTTGTATTCATCATATTAAACCTAACATCTAATCCAGGATAATTGAGTGTCCCTCAAACAGGAGGTAGGCCGTTCCTAAATCTTTTCGCAAATCAACTGTAAAAGTGCAATTAAGTCTTATAATTACAGCTAGTAAACTAATTTTAGGGGTTTTTGTGACTATTTTCCATTTGTCTTCTCTTCAGTAATTATGAAAACCATGTTCAAGGTAAAATTCTACATACATAAAAAGTGAGTTTTAATGAAAGTGACTGTCAGTTGAAAATGACTGTTTCAGTCGACCAAGACGATCGTGTTCCTGTTGACGAGGACTATCAGCCTCCAAGGATACTGCAGAGACATTTACTTGATCTTATTTCATTTTAGCTTTGAAAGTATAGACCCAGAGTGGTGGGTTCGTTCCTTGGTGGATATGGGTTCTGTAGGTCTCTACTGCATCAAGTTACCAACCAGCACCCCCAGAGCTCCCAGGGACTAAACCACCAACCAAAGAGTACACATGGAGGGACCCATGGCTCCAGCCGCATATGTAGCAGAGGATAGCCTTGTTGGTCATCAATGGGAGGAGAGGCGCATTGAATGAAGGCTCTTTGCCCCAGTGTAGGGGAATACCAGGGCGGGAAGGAGGGAGTGGGTGGGGTGGGTGAGCAGGGTGAGGGTATGGGGGTTTTTGGAGTGGAAACCAGGAAAGGGGATAACATTTGAAATGTAAATAAAGAAAATATCCAATAATAAAAAAGAAATTTAATCTGGATATAGAAGAGACATCTGTTCTCATATGCTTACTCAAAAGTATTCACAATCAATCGGTAGCAGCTTAGAGGACTTCTGATGGTTGAATGAATAAAGAAAATATGGTTTTCATAAAAAAAAAAGAAAGAAAGCTGTGATGGTTTGCCCTGACCTTTCACAAGCAAAGGGGTAAAACTAAAGAAAAGGAAAAGAATTCAGATGGAGAACTCTTCTTCTTCCTCCTTTATGTATCATATAGAATATAGTGTTGATTTTAATTAAAATTATGGTTTTCATTTAAATCCTCACCAGTGTTTCCAGGCTCTGTGTGACCCTCCCTTACTCTCCTCTTCCAATTTCCTGATTTCTCAGCAAAAAGAGTTGTAGGTCCAAGCCCTCATTTTAAAATGAAAAAAATAAAATGAAGGTTTTGGCAATATCAACTTTGCTAAAATACTTGGCAAATTTCCCAAATAATGGAACTACTGCTTGCTGATAAATGTCACCATATTTTAAAAGGCATTTCACATACTGAAGGCCTTCTCCACCCCCACAGCTCTGGCGTAGATTCTGTGTCTGTATGCAAATCATTTTGTTTTCTAAGTCTTCAAGCGAGCAGCAAAATACTCAGTTGATAATCATCCACCCTACCCATAGACTTCCTCTAAGGGGGGGCCAGTGATGTGACAGTTGTATAAATAGTGAATAACTGTGTAGCCCTCCAAACACTTACTTACTAATGTGCCTTTGCTTTCTTAAAGAATGAAGCTTGTGAAATGACTAATTTGCACAATTTTCTATTTAGATGCAGGTAATGGCGATAAAATTGGGAAATAATTAATGCTAATAATTCAGAGAATTACAGTTCTCTCGGCTTTCTATATAATGCAGCAGTTTACATATTGTAACCTTTCCATAAGTCCATTAATAACTTAATTACTTTAAATAGTCTTATGCTTTTCTAAAGGGTCTTTCTTTGAAGGAGTGTAGGTGCTCTGTTTGAAGTTAGCCCCACTCTCCTGTCCAGTTGCATTCAGTGGCCTGTTTTCCTCACACATGGACATGTTCCCACATCCCCCACTGTTCTCTCCTCGCCACAGCCCGAGTATTGTAGGTTGGAGGCATGTGATTCGGTATTCCAGCAACAGGATGCTAATGAGCACCTTTCTTCTGTAGGCAGCACACGTGACCTTACATAGACCAGGTGGACTGGAAACTGCTGAACATTCCAGGCTGGCATCTAACCCACGATCCCCCCACTTCAGCTTCCCACCTGTTCACACAGATATGCACCCCCACAAAGTAGCTCAACATTTTGTTGTTCTTCAACCTCTTTGAACATGTGAGCTCTTTCTAGATAACTCATCGCACGGATCATTTGCAGGCTTATCATTTGCACCACCACTGCCCGGCATGTTCGTTGTTTTAAACCCTCAGACTGACTCAAGTGTACAAATGGCTTTCTCTTTTTTTTTTTTAATACTTTATTATTTATTTATTTTTTTATGTATTTATTATATATAAGTACACTGTAGCTGTCTTCAGACACTCCAGAAGAGGGTGCCAGATCTCGTTACGGATGGTTGTGAGCCACCATGTGGTTGCTGGGATTTGAACTCTGGACCTTCGGAAAAGCAGTCGGGTGCTCTTACCCACTGAGCCATCTCACCAGCCCCCACAAATGGCCTCATGCACCTTTTCCAGATGTCTTGGAAGTGTATCTATTCATCAACCAACAATTGCTCATCACCCATCCAAGACCACTGTGACTGTCAACATTTGACAGTATAGCCAAAGAAAAGTTCCAGGAAACGGCAGGCATGGATTGACTTTGACCACTGATTTTTTTGTTTGTTTGTTTGTTTTTTGAGACAGGGTTTCTCTGTGTAGCCCTGGCTGTCCTGGAACTCACTCTGTAGACCAGGCTGGCCTCGAACTCAGAAATCCGCCTGCCTCTGCCTCCCAAGTGCTGGGATTAAAGGCATGTGTCACCACCGCCCGGCCTGACCACTGATTTTTAAAGAATATTTTATTAAAGACTGTGCTGTGGGGTTCCAGAGGCCTTATCCAACGCTGATTTTGAGTTTAGGGTACCCTTTGTGTACAGCTTTTGAAAATTTGGTGTTTTTGACTAAGCCCTGCCTGGGCCACAGCCCTTCAATTCTGACTTTTCCCCTCTTTTCCTTGCAAATTTTGCTGACGTGTGTTGGGTTAAGTATTTGTTTTTTAGGTGTCTGTGTGCCTGGAGCTAATGGAGAAGGAGGAAGTGGGCTTCAGAATGTAGGGAAAGTATTAGAGCAGCCTCCTCTGTGGTCTGGAACCACCACTGTCAGTTATGCCCCAGGAGCTGAAAGGTGGCTCCTCCCCGCCCTCCTCCTCCCGGGGCGGCCGCGTATAATTGCATTTTGGCTTGTGTAATAAAGGTCTTGGGCTTTTGCATTGTTAAATGCACAGCTGGTCTCTTTATGGCTTTTGAATCAATTCTTTTACCTTCAAGTAGAAAACCAACATAAATACAGTCTGTAAACTTCAGAACAAACAAAAACAGCCAAAAGAAACATTCCCTAGAACACATAAGCATCGCTAAAACCTAAGAGCAGAAGAGGGTGTAACCATTGTGGTAAATTATTAAATAATTGTCTTAACTTGGGTGAGAATGAATTTTGTTATTCCTTAACAATATTTTAAGTGGATTTTAAGTGGGACTTATTTTCTTTTTTTAATCATTCAGAGGCATTTATAAGGATTATGAGTTCAGGCTAGGCCTACTTCTTTAATCCTAGAAGACAGCTGATCCAGGTGGCTCTCTATGATTTGGGGGCTAGCCTGATCTACATAGTTAGAAAGAACCTGTTCAAACAAATAAACAAAACCCCTGAGACTTAAACACTATTTAGGTAGCAAGTGCTATTTTCCACTTCTTTCATTATGTAATTTTTTTCTTTTCTTTCTTTATTGTGTATGGTGTGTGCATGTAGGTGGACCTGTGTATGTGTCTGTGTGTGTGTGTGGAGGGTGCATGTTCAGGCCCATGGCTGACATGGGACATCTTTTTAAATTGCTCTCTATCTTAGGTAGAGGCAGGGTGTTTCTTGGAATCTGGCACTCAGTGTGGGGTAGGCCAATCTCCTTCACACATTCCTAGTCTCCATCCCCCTGCCTCCACGCCTTGAGTCTTAGGAAGACTGACATACCCAGCCAGCATATTACGTAAATTCAGAGGACCTGAACTCTGCTCTGCAGACTCCCATGACAAGCGCCTGACTCACTAAGTCATCTCCCCAGCCGCTGTATTTGGAACATAAGAATTTTGCCTTGTGGGAGTAATTTAAATGAGGGGTTTTAAAACTGTGTGTCTTGGAGGGGTCCTTGACACATTTTAGGACTCCATGTGAGGCAAAGAATTCAGAGGAGGCAAGATTCCTAGCTCCTTTGTTCCTTTTTGGTATATCAGAGTTCTCTGTATGATTTCAGCTAAGGAATCGCAGTACTTAAGAGAAACAAAACGCGTGGATGGACACTCCTTACTGCATTGAAAAGGGTGACTCTGGGCTTTATGCCACCTACAATCTAAATTGTTTATTTTCATAAGCTAATAACAATATAAAAATTTCATATAGAATTTATACATCTACATGTTAATCAATGTGTGCCTGTTACCTGAGTCTTTGCAAGTATCTAATTTCTGCATATATTCATTAAAAAATGATTCCATGTTTCTTTTCTCTTAGAGTTATTAACAAACTAGGATGGTTCTTACTAATAAGGCAATTTGGAGCAACAAAATACCATATGCAGAAAAATATAATGGCAGTGAGCACAATTGAATGCATAATAAGTAGCCTAGTTATCACCTCATTTGGAAGTGCTTAGAGACTGAAAACATGTAGAAGAGGTCCTGTTTATTTTTATTTTCTGCACCGTATCTGTGTGTGGAACATGTACATGCATGTTCCCATATGTGGGCACATGAAGAATGCATGTGTGTATGTGGAAGACTCAAAGGTAGTACAAGGAATCTTCCTTGGAAACGCCCTGCCTTGTTCAGGGAGGCAGAGTCGCAGTCAAAGCCAGAAGGAGCTGATTCCTAAACTAATCACATTCACCTCTCCAGGGAACCCTTGTCTCTGCCTCCCTAGGACTGGAATTATGGGCAGACTGACACCCAGCAGGCACTGAAGTGAGTGCTGGGAATCTGACTTCTGATGCTGTGCTTGTCCAGCAAGTGACTGATCCACTGAGCCATCTCCCCAGACCCCAAAGACCTGGTTCCTAAGGTGTCATTTTTTAAATTAAAATATTTCAGTACTGAATACATTCATATGGAAACTTTTACTCCTGAGAGTAATAAGGATCCACTCTATACAATTTTAAAAAAGGGCCAGCGAGATGACTTATGGGTAAAAGTACCTGCTGCCAAGCATAAATAACCTTTGTCCAATCCTTAGGATGCACATGCTGGTAGGAGATTGGCACCTGCAGGCTGACTTCTGAGTACACCCATGCGATAGCATACGTGTAGGCCCACAAATACACACAGACACACTTTTTGTAAATAATGTATATCTGCTGTAGCGAAGACAACTGCAGGTTCATCGAGTTGTTCTCCCCCACCCCCCACAACAGGTTTTTTTGTTTGTTTGTTTGTTTTTTGTTTTGTTTTGTTTTGTTTTCGAGGCAGGGTTTATCTGTATAGCCCTGGCTGTCCTGGAACTCACTTTGTAGACCAGGCTGGCCTCGAACTCAGAAATCTGCCTGCCTCTGCCTCCCAGGTGCTGGGATTAAAGGCGTGCGCCACCACCACCTGGCCAGGTTTTGTTTGGGGTTCTCATATAAGGAGAAGATCCCTCTCTCTCTCTCTCTTTCTGTCTCTGTTTCTCTGTCTGTCTGTCTCTCTCTTTCTCTGTCTCTCTCTCTCTCTGTCTCTGTCTCTCTCTCTCTCTCTCTCTCTGTCTCTGTCTCTCTGTATGTGTGTGTGTGAGGCTACAGATAGTTTTCCGACTGCTTAAGACATACTAAGAAGCCAGAAATTGAATTTGCTGATAGATAGAAAGAAATATTGAGGTGTGTGTTACAGATCTGTGTCTTGGGAGGTCACTGGTCAGCAGTGGGTTGTAAGGGATGAAGAAATACATCAGACCTGTCAGAGGCTCCAAGGGAGACATGAAGGTGTAAACGAATGGAACAGATTTAAAGAAAGCTGAGAAACGTCCCAGTGATTGCCTTTGGGAACAGAAAGAAAGGTCAAGGGAGACTCGAAACTCTTCCTAGTACAGGCAGGGAAATGGCCTTTTTTTGGTATGAAGATAGCATGTTTAGTGACTAAAGGTAGTGATATGCCTTCAAAGCTGTTATAACATACCAGTGATGATTGTACGATACGATGATGTATATAGACATATATGTGTATGCACAGATACATATCGGTTTTATGATCTAGACCTAGTTTGAGATTGTACACATCAGTAATTTAATTGCTGGCATCACTGTGTTTATATCTTTATCCACTGTTATTAGCTGTGTGATTTTCAAACTTTAAGGCTATTTTCACATATAAGAAAATAGAAAAAACTAACAAGACCTATGTTTTAGAATCATGAGGGAGTTTTGTTATGGCATATGGTAAGAATTTCATGGACATTATCAGAGATTGCTATTTGTCTTCCTTGGTCTTCAGTTCTCTCATGTATGTGCATAGCTCAATGCCCCACAGGGTGCAAAACCTGAGCCCATTATCTGAGTGATACCTCTCCCAGCAGATTTCCATCTTAATGTGTTTTGGTCTCTGATTACCAGTGTGCAAACACATTTTTACTCAATAATGTTAATCATTTCTAGGAACTTGCCACACCAGACTCAGATCCCTCAACAGCAGACTACAGGTGAGTCCTAAGATGCTAATTCAGTGTTTATGGCTGAGCTAATATAGTAAAAGATCATCATAGCACTCTACAATTGATGACGCCTTTGTCTTCAACACGGGAGGCAAAACAGTTGTATCCTTCCTTAATTAGACTGAGGAGCTCAGAAGAGTGGCTTAGACTATTGCATCAATGGGCCTCAGAACAACAAACAAATGGTCAATGATCTTAAAGCAGCAGCGTCCGTCCGTGGAGGTCTTGTCTAATTAAGAAAGATGCATTCAACTCCCTTTCTACATGGGAACTCCCTATTCTTCCCCTTGGTATAAAAGATTTTTAGCTTGGATGGGTCCAGGATTTGTCTCAGTAAGTGATCAGGTTGAAACTGACTCTCACAAAGGGCAACCATTGTGACTAATTGCTGAGCCTTCAGGGCGATCAATGAGAAATGGTTGGCCTGTTTTAAAGCTGCTTGAAAAAGCCATTAGAATATGACCAGTGAGGACAAGATGATGGGCAAGTCTCCCTGGCTGTTCTGTTTCCCCAAGACATGCTTTCTTTAAGTTCATTTCTTTCAAGTGTCCCTAAAAAATCTCCACAGCCAATTATTTCATTCATTCTTAACTTATTCACAATTGTCTACTAATTAGTGGTTGGTTCCTAGTTCTAATTGCCAGGCAACCAGTAATGCCTTTGTTCCTCTTTTGGAAAGCAAGAGAAGTTCTAAAAATGTAAGTTGAGTGTGGAATTCTAAGTATGAATAGTGGCTTTGTGGTGGGAAAAGCCATTAAGTGAGTCTCAAAAAAAAAAAATGCCAGCCACGTTAGAAATGTATTGGATGTTTTCATTCAGAATTATCTCCTCTATTACTGCTCTCGGGAATTTAAGGAGATTTTCGTTTGACAACTTTTCAAAGATTTGAGGCAAGTATAATAAAGTTTTTCATCAGATTTTAATTATAAGATGATGTTTATCAGAATTGTTCCTAGGGTTTTGATTGCTTCATTTAATTAAATGCTAATGTGATTCAAGTAGACCATTCAATATATTGATGGGTGGTGTGCGTCTGTAAACATCCAGGGGATTGATGACGAAACAAACTTAGTTATAAATATTCGTCTCTGAAAGAGGAAAACATTCAAGTTCTTACCTCTAATTCCATGGCTATCTTTTTAAAGAGAAAAAAAAAAATTGAAGGGACACGACTGTAACCAAACTGATAGAGCACCTTTGTCTCTAACCAAGGAAGTCTGTCTCTCCTGAAATATCAGTTTTCTGATTCTTGTTCACTTGTGCTGTGCAATAAGTAGAAGTCACAAAATTTCTAGGAAAATTGTAAACATTTTTTTGAGACTTGTGAAAAGCTAGATTTTTCCACTCTCTGCCTCCTAGGAAAATAGAGATCTTGAATAGGTGCTGTTGGAAATAGTATCAGTAGATGATGGGACTTGTTTGATATGTTTGGGTGCTGTGCTCAGCACTGGGCAGCTTTCCTTGTTGGGAGCAGCACATGGGCAGAGCTGGGTACACTGATGAAGAAGGGCTTCCTTCCCCTTGGAGGTCTTTTGGCTGCTCAACCTCATTTTTTTTTTTTGATTTTTAATATTTTTATTACATATTTTCCTCAATTACATTTCCAATGCTATCCCAAAAGTCCCCCATAGCGCCCCCCCCACTTCCCTACCCACCCATTCCCATTCTTTTGGCCCTGGCATTCCCCTATATTGGGGCATATAAAGTTTGCAAGTCCAATGGGCCTCTCTTTCCAGTGATGGTCGACTAGGCCATCCTTCGATACATATGCAGCTAGAGACAAGAGCTCCGGGGTTCTGGTTAGTACATCATTCAACCTCATTTTTTCCAGTACTTTTCTAAAAAGATTTTTGGGAAACTGGCATTTCGATGGAAATATTTCCTCCTTCTGGTTAAGGCTGCCCTCGTGCTCTCTTGTTTTCTGCACGTTGATGCGTTACAGACCAGAGAGGGTAGGATCTTCTCGTGGGTGCTTTGCTGTTACTGTTTTCTCAGTGAGCCTCTCAAGGACCTGTGTGCAGAAGGGAGAGAGACCACCTTAGCATTGGGTGTTAACTATGAGAGATGGTTCTTTCTGCCTCCCAAACATTTAAAACATTAAAGGTGTTAGGCCTCCTGGGCAGGGAGCTGAGGGACAGTTGCAGCCTTTATTCCCCCTCTATTCATTTACATTAAGATATTGTTTTTTTAATTAATTCATTTTTTATTAGATATTTTCTTTATATACATTTCAAATGCTATCCCAAAAGTTCCCTAGACCACCCGCCCCACCCCCTGCTCTCCTACCCACCCACTCCCACTTCTTGGCCCTGGCATTCCCCCTTACTGAGGCATATAAAGTTTGCAAGAACAAGGGGCCTCTCTTCCCAGTGATGGCCGACTAGGCCATCTTCTGCTACATATGCAACTAGAGATAACAAGCTCTGGGGGTACTGATTAGTTCATATTGTTGTTCCACCTATAGGGTTGCAGACCCTTCAGCTCCTTGGGTGCTTTTTCTAGCTTCTCCATTGGGGGCCCTGTGTTCCATCTTATAGATGACTGTGAGCATCTACTTCTCTATTTGCCAGGCACTGGCATAGCCTCATATGAGACAGCTATACCAGGGTCCCTTCAGCAAAATCTTCTGAGCTTCCAGTTTATTCTGTTGCATCTGCAAGGCCCATTGTGTGTTTTTAAGAGTACCTTTGAGCTGTCCTGCTTGTCCCCCTCTTCATCTCAGCTCGGGGTGGAGGGGCTGATCTGTGCATGATTGTTGCGAAACAGCAACGGGCTTTTTCTTTAGAAGGGGCATGGGGGCCCACAGGTCATCTCTTGGAGAGCAAGTCATTCTATTCTTAGCTGCCTATATGGACTTTATCAGCTGAAAGTTGATTTGCAGCCTGTTTTGCGGAGTTAGCTATTTTCTTTTAAATTTCCATCGAAAGTTTAGCAAGTGAACTAGCTGGTGATGCTGTATTGCTGGGTCTGAGCACTGGCTGGGATAATAGAGCAGTTAAGGGCAGATAATAGCACTACCTTCTGTACTAGGTCCAAGGCTTGATGCTCTTTCAGGGTCTCCATCCTCTCTGTCCTTCCAACGCATGTGGTAGTTTTGAAGCCACCGTTAAAAGGTACAGTCATACATCCCGCAGTCAACCTCATTCTGCTTGTTTATTGTGAGAGAAGTTTGCAGGCTTGAGAAAATAAAGCACGGTTCAGGAAAAGGAGTACTAATTTAGTATTAATCCCTTCCTTTCTTTCTCCTTTTAAAACCAAGCACAGAAAATAATGCAGAATAATTATTTTAAATTAAGATGGTAGAAAAGTTCTCCTTGCAATCTAAATTTCATATATGAGTGTATGACATACATATATATGTATGTGTTCTATATGATACATATGATATGATACATACATGTACATGTCCTATGTACAACATAAAGCAGAAGTGAGTCTGTTTAGGACCAAACCAAAGGAAAGGAGAATTAAAATAAAGGTGATAAATACAAATATGAGCAAAATCCAAGATATACATGTGTTGAGACATACCACCCCCTTTTTGTATGGTAACTAGAAAATTTAGTAATAATACAATATAAACATTGTATACATTTTAAAAAGAGAGTCTGTCTTATAACAAATCTTATCTTCAAGAGCTAAACATGCCATAGCCTGCCTAACTCACGTTCATGTTCTCATCCTGGTTACAGGTAAATGGTATCCCTGAAGAAAGAAAGCTGACAGAAGCAATGAGTTTATAATCAGCAGCGCTGCAGCCACGTCTCACCCCTTTCCCTTCCAATAATGCACGAGCTTTCCTGACATCAGTTATGCATGCCCACTGTGTTGAGAACCAAATACCATGACGCATCTCTCACTTACTAATGCATTTTTTTTGTACTTAAAGCATTTTTGAAAATTTATAAGACATCAATGACTTTATATTTGTTACAATAAAAAGTGAAATTTAAAATAAATATTAATGGAGCCTAATGTGTGGTAAAATTTCTTTCAGAAATGTATTTGATTGCTTCCTGTGTGGTAGAAATCTGTTAGTCGCTAGGAGTGGGGTCATTCAACAGGATTTTTTATTAAGTGTTTCTTATGAATTGTGTTCCAAGTGAGCAACCCATTTAAATAATGCTTTAACTCCTGCAGACTGTAGAGCCTCTTGTTTCATTGTATTTTATAGAGTGCTTTAGAGTGAGCATAGTGGTTGGTTTTGTTTGTTTGTTTGTTTGTTTTGGGGTTTTTTTTTTTTTTGACAGAGAATAGAACATGCCCAGTTTATGTAGGGCAGCCCAGGGTGTATACTTGGCTTTATAATGGGATGTTTGCAAGCCAGGGTCTGTTCCACAGAGAGAGAACAGTTACTAATAGGGCTGTAAACCAGCCCTGCAGTGTCTTACCATGGGAAAGTTCAAGGTCCAGGCTTGGTGTCTTCTTCATCCAATGTTCTTCTGTTTTATGACTCCGACACTGTTGGGTCATTGTGGATACCAGCTCCTAGCCCTTTCAAAGAAGGCATTCTTACAGAAGACCATTAGAAAATTAACATTAGTAAGTGAGCTAAGTCATATAAAGATGAGGTAAGCTCATGTAATATTTTCAAATAATTCCTTGTTACTTTGAACCATTAATTTCCAGATCCTGCATCTTTAGGCATTAAGACAGTTGCTATAGTTGTTAATGTTAGCTGTTTAGTTGGCATGTAGTGTTTAGTCTGACAACCAGATTTAGCTGCCTTCAAAGAAATATACCTGGTCATTTGGGGAAACATTTCTCCTCAGTGGCAGATATCCCACATTGACTCTTACTTGTTTCCAGGGATTGGCCAGGAATGAATGGCTGATCTGACCAAATCATAGTATTTTGTTCTTCTGAAGCCATGTGTCATGAGACACAAGTCAATCCGAGCCCTCTGAGATTTTTGAGGTGTATCTTTTTAAGGTGATAAGCCAGGAAGCTATGGGTCAAGAGCCAGTATGGTTGTGGTCACAGACGCCTACAGCTTTACCTGAGGATTGACCAGCTGTAAACCATTTTGTTTCTCTATTCTGTGCAAATTTCTGGTTGATCTGGTAGTTAGTCAGATGTCATACAAAATATTTACATTTAAATGGCATTTCAAAATCCAAAGTATTCTTCTGTTTATTGCATACAACACATTATCTCCCAGTAGAGGGAATGCTCCATCATGTCATTGGGACACCTCCTTGAGCTCATCAGGATTTCCTAGGACTTACTGTATAGGTGTATGCTGGTTTGTATTTCTTTAATTTCATTTTTTTTAATTGGATAAAACATCTTCCTGTATGGATCTCACAATCCTCCTGCCTCAGCCTGTGAAGGACCAGGATTACAGTAATATGCCATATACAGTAATATGCCAAGGTGCTTTAGATCACCTCTCCCCCTCCTCCTTCTTCTTCAAGATTTTATTTTCTGTTAGTATACTGTCATTGTCTTCAGACACACCAGAAGAGGGCATCTGATCACATTACAGCCACCATGTGGTTGCTGGGACCTCTGGAAGAGCAGTCAGTGCTCTTAGCATCTGAGCCATCTCTCCAGCTCCTCTTTTTCTTCTAAGACAACCAGTGCATTGCCACTCGCTCTTCCTTGGCAGTGACCAGCTGGCAATTGTAAGCATATTACATTAGGCCCATGTCCTAAGGAAAGAATGCCTGTTCAGACTCTAGAGGTTGGGGCTATGGGCCAGAGACAGGCTTAAACTGCTAGTCCTGTTGGTAAAATCCAAGTGTTCTGCTCACTAAGTGAGCAGGAGTAGGCTAATTGACAAAGAATTGTGGATCAGGAGTCAGTAAAATGACTCATTTGTAAAGAATTATGGAGGGATTTGGAAAATGCAGCTGGAGATAACATTGATTTTCATGCTGACCATTGTCCAGAGCCTTACACATTGTCAACAGCCTTCATCTCTAAAGATCCATCTGCAAAAGCAATCATCCCTCTGATGTAAAACTCTGAGAGGTAAAGCCCAGAAGTTTCCCTTTGGTTGCTAATACCCTAATGACCCTTGATTTGAGTTTTTTTTTTTTAATGGGTATCCTTCCATAAACTGAAGATCTCTATGTATCCTTGTAGTGAGGAAATAAACTTAAAATAAATACCTTTTCAGTTGGCTACAATAAAGCCTTGTCCTAAAACTGGTGTCCTATATGTGGAGATTTAAACTTGGACTTAGAGCCCAGATATTCCAAGACAATTTATATCCTCTATCCTACCACGTATAGTCATCGTATAAGAGATTAATTCTTTTTAAGGAATGCTCTTGGTTCAGTGATGTACCTGTGGTTATGAGATTTCCCATCAATCCTCAGATCTCATGTCCATGGTTCTCTAAGACTGGCCAAAGGAACATGGTCCTTGAACACACTGACTGTCCTAACACGGGTTCCCACCAAACCTCTGATACTGTTTTTGAACCTATCACCTCTGTATGCACACTGGTCATAGGACTTGACAGTGAACAACAAAGAATTATTAACAGTGGTTAGAGGGACCATATGTACTAAGACAACTAGAAGCTACAAAACAGCTAGGTTAGAATGTTCATTAAAAATGTCACATCTTGCCGGGTGTGGTGGCGCACACCTTTAAACCCAGCACTTGGGAGGCAGAGGCAGGCGGATTTCTGAGTTTGAGGCCATCCTGGTCTACAGAGTGAGTTCCAGGACAGCCAGGGCTATACAGAGAAACCCTGTCTTGAAAAACCAAAAAAAAACCAAAAAACAAAAAAAAAACAAAATCACACCTTGCCAGGGTGGGAAATACCCAGGGGACCCCCACCCACCCACTCAGAGGAGAAGGGAATGGGGGATGAGGGAGGGTCTGAGAGAGGGAATGACTGGGAGGGGGACAGTGATCTGGATGTAAAATGAATAAATAAAAAAAAATTTTTTTAAAGAATTTAAAACACACACACACACACACACACACACACAGAGGCAAATTTCACATCTGCAAGTCTGCCCTGATGATAAATGAAGGATTGAGTCTGGGTTTAGAGCTAAGAGAATACTTAGAAAATTAGAAACTATTTAAGCCAATACCTTCAAGTACAGCTAAAGCAAGTGAAGCCATGTGACCCTGGGCATACCCACCCCAGGATTTAAACTAACATTTTGCATGTTTGACCATCCCAATGGAGAGGATGGATAACACTAATGAAAACATCCCAAGATGGGTATGTGTGTATGCTTCTCTAGAACACACTTACTTTTTGCTTATTATTGGTTTTTAATGGCCAATAAATTAATTGGAGTCAGTCAGTGTTCTAGAGATCCAGTGGTGATCCTGACTGGACACCAACACTCCTCGTGTGGCTGTACATTCTCGTAGGAAAGGCAGATACTAATTGAGTAGCCATACGCATAAAGGCCAAAGTGCAGCCATGATGAGCCCATATGTGGGAAAGTAATTGGTTCTGTGGAACATGGTTGTCTCAGGAGCTCCCCATCTGCTGTGCAAGGAAGGAGTGGCTTCTGTGAAGAAGTTCCTGGCGCCATGAATAGGCCTTCAGAGCCTCTTGATGAAGAGAGGCATTGGGTTCTATCAGAGACTCCAGTGTTGCTAGTGTGAAGAACAAGCAAGGGATGCTGGCGAGGTGTAGGGCAGACCCATGAGGTCTCTGGGACTGAGTTTTGTGTGAACTTAGGGGCAGAAACATAAAGCCTGAAGGGTTTTAAAGGTGTTGATATCATATTTTGCATCCCTGTCCAAGCAATCTAACAATAATATGGAGAGCAGTGGGGAGAGTGGGAGTGAATAGAACAGTTGGATCTATTAGACATACATGGAGAAATAATAGCATCATCTATGTCCAAGAGTGTTGGGGGACTCAAGAGCTACTTAGGAAGTACAGGGCAGCAGCACTGGTACACATGGAGTTTGGAAAATACGGTATGGAACAGGAAAGGTCCAGTTCTGACAGATGACACAGGGCAGTGAACAGGGCTGAGGGAATAAATGTGAGTTCTATCTTCTGCATTGTGAACCTGAGGTTCTTCTCAGAAAACCAAGAACAGCAGGCAAGTGGGGATTTGAATGTTAAGTTCAGAGCAGAGAGGAGGTGCCTTGCTGAGGATAGGGCCTGATGGCCGAGGAGGTCATTGACTCAGGGGGAGCCTATCGACACCCTGCTCTCTGTGTGCCTATTTCAGGGTGTTGTTTAGCCAAATAGTGCTATTCTAGTTCTCCAAGAAAATAGGATGCACGTGCCTGGTGAATGTTTTCCAAAAGGTAACAACACAGCTGCCAGGAAAGGCCAGTTAAAGGAAAACTAACTGTTTCTTAAGAGGATGAAATCTCTGTCTGGGGTGGGAGAGATTTAACATTCCAAGCTATCCAAATACTAAAAAGCTGACACAGTAGGTAGGGCCCATCTGACAGTCACCTGAGCACCACCTCATAGAAAAGCTGACTGTCCTTAAGTCATGTTGAGGAGATAAGGTGGAAAAATTATCCTTTTAGTCATTACAGGGATCATTATTAAGTGATTTTAAATTGGAATAGTTTTAAAAATTAAAATACTTTCAATTAAAATACTTAAAGTTTGATGAGATCACGTTCTTTTTCTTCTCCAAATTTCCACTCCTAGCACAGCCCTGAGCCAATTCCATGTGGTTTGCCTGGGTCTGTCCACCTCTCAGAGCCCTGGCTTAGCCACCTTCTTCTCCTTTGTGGTCTATTTTTTTCTGATGATGGCCAGAACCTAAGTATTTGGGGGGGGGATTGGGGGTACAGCGGACAGGTGTGGCTTTAGAGGTAAAGTCACTATGTGGCTTTTCGTCCTGTAAGTGGCTGACCTCTATGCTACCTTAACCCAAACAGCAATACCTTTCTCCTATTCTTCTCTGCTCTCCTCCTCCTCCTCTGGCAACCTCAGAGACTTACAGCTTCCCTGCCCTGGGGCCTGTCTTTTAAACTTGATTTTTGTTTCCTCTCAGAATATACTTAAGCTTTGCTTGACTTTCAAAAAATTTTTTCTGTCTTTTAATTCTTTAATCAATGGAGAAAATTAACCCATTTCTGAGCCCCCAGATAATACAAATAATACTGTTTTACATTCTAAATCACATAGAGATGGACTGATAAAAATTATGTTCATTGTTGGTACTTGTTCTAATGAGTCAGTCTTTCTTCCTTTTCCTTTCTTTCTCTTCCTTCTTCTAATTGTAAATATGTGGCTTGCTTTCCTGTTTTGGGTATTATGAATGTGAACCACTATTTTCTTTTTTTTTTTTTTTTTTTTTTTTTTTTGGTTTTTCGAGACAGGGTTTCTCTGTGTAGCCCTGGCTGTCCTGGAACTCATTTTGTAGACCAGGCTGGCCTCGAACTCGGAAATCCGCCTGCCTCTGCCTCCCGAGTGCTGGGATTAAAGGCGTGCGCCACCACGCCCGGCTCACTATTTTCAACATGCCCCATCAAGAGGCGAATGTATCATGCCCACTATTATTCATGCTAACTTTAAACAGTTGATTAAAAATCAGTGTCTCACAGACTGCTGTACAGTGAAGGTACTGTGGTTTGTATGGCCAAATGCCTGCCTGAGACTAAACTAGAGGAAATATGATACTATTAAACTTAAAGACATATAATACGATAACCAGTCCCGTCCTTCCCAACTTCTGAGCTCATCGCTGCCAAGACAGGAATTCCAGATTAATGAAGACAGTAGAGACATGGTCCTTGTGATTGTAATCTCTAACTGAATTCTGAATCAGAAGAAGGACCTGACCGGGACAATTTATAAAATAAAAATAAGGCCTACCTGTCAGATAATAAAATTCAGTCATCATAAATCCCTGGTTTTGATGACTAAACAGATAATGTGTTAACTTCTTAAAAATAACACTCTTAGGGGCTGGCAACATGACTCAGCAACTGAAGGATCCTGCTCTTGGGCCTGGAGGGCTGTTTGGTTTCTGGCATCACGAAGAGCAGGAGGAGAGAGCCATTTACTGAGAGTCTTCCTCTGGCTTCCCTCGGGTACACTGTGGCACACATGAATATACCAAGTTATTTTTAAAAAATAGCAAAAATAACACTGTGACCAAAATGTCAAGGCTGGGTGAAAGGACAAGAAGCTGATGTCAGGGCAGAGGAGCAGCTCGCTTTTGTGCTGAGGATGTTGAAGGAATAGACATGTTTGTTATTGAAAAAATAGTTTGAACATAGAACTGCTGGAATTTTCTGATGAATTATAATCATGTGAATTAGGGAATGGAGGACTCAAGAGAACTTCCAAAATCATGGTCTTAGTGTGTGAGTGTATTTTTTTGATTCTTTTTCTGTGTTAGTGAAGACATCAAGGATACATGCAAGACTTTTTTTAAAAATTTTGAGCATTTTTATTTCTTATCAGAAATATTAAATCTTTCTAGGGACAAGAAAAGTAAATGTGCCATCTTGGGAGTTTTCAATGCCACCTGTAAAAATAAAATTTTTTTTGTCAGTCTTCTGAAACTAACCTCATGTGCTATAGCAGATGGCTAAATATTAGCTAGCCATCACGTTGCCTAGGTCAAAGGTTCTGGCATGGATATAGATAGGGAAGTCCAGGGGTCTTCTTCAGGTGAATGTATAACACAGCCTGTCTCAAGCAGACCTCCGGAGCAATAAACACATGGAAAAATAAACACGAGTTATAACCCCGCTGACCTCTGGTAATCTCTCGTTGTGATGTTCGCTGACAATTCTGCCCTTTTTTGTGTGTTCAGATATCTGAATGTTGAGACCAAGAACTTACAGACCGTTATGGCCATTAAGAGAGAGAAGTCTCCACTTATTGTGCATGCAACTCCTACTGAGACATAACAACGCCCACTGGTGCTTCATCTTGATAGATGAGAGCCATGGATTAGACTCTTAAGAGCTTTCCGAGTGAGAAAGAAAATCAATCATGTCCACTCATTGCATCAGAATGACTCACAAGCTTGTCAAGTCTACTCTGTGAGAAATTCCGAATACTTTAAATTTAAAATGAAGCAGAGGATATACTGCGTAGCTTCTTTCTTCACAGATACATGGTTATCTGCTGCTATCATTGAGATGTGAAAAAAGCCATTCTGAATCTTAGTTGATTTAAAGAACTTTTTGAAGGTCTTTGTGCGTCATCCATTTTATTGGGAGATGCTTCTAATATCAGCTGGATATTATTCCTCTTCTGCTTTGTATTGGATGACAAATCCATACATTGGCACATGTATGACAGCCTCATCTTAGATGGGGGCAATGCCTAATTTCTTCCCTGTCTGGATTAGGCTGGCAGGATGTGTTCTCATGGTATGGCAGAGATGAGAGTAACTAAAATGTTCAACGTGTAAATCTCTCAAGTCACTCCTTGTGACACATTTGCTAGTATCTGACTTAGTAGCAAGTCAATTAGCTGAGCCCTAAATCAGAGTGGGCAAACCATATAAAACTATGGGACAGACTATAAAATTAGGGATGATATTTAATGACACTACTAATACAGTCAAGTCACTTTACCAGTCAGTGCATTGATCCTAAATATTTAGTTCTTGCAAATACACAAAGGTGCTCTTAAGGCCCTGAATTCTTTCACAAACATGGTGTACAATCTCCATCTACCGAGTACTCTCATACTTTATACTAAGTTCAGACGGGTCCCCTTGGTTGTCTCCTTTTAAAGAGGTATCTGAATCTTTGAATACTCTGCCCTCTCTCACACCCCAGCGTCAAAGGCACAGAAGGAGAAAAGGCTTGTAGTGAGGACACTTCTCACCTCAATAGGTGAGATTGTCACTAAAATTCAGATCCAAACAATGGAGGTCCTCTCTGTCATTTTCTTCTTAACTATCCCAACTTGAAAACAAAAAGCTGTCGATTCAAAGTCTGTATCTAACAAAACTATCCATTAGACAATGCAGAGAAATTAAGACAGTCTCAGAAAAATAAAAGCCGAGGGAGTTTCCATATCATTAGGCCTGACTGCCAAGAGATGCTGAAGAGTGGTAAAGACAGACAACAGGATCCAAATCCCCTCGACACATTGTCTTCAATGAGGGTGAGAATCTAGGTTAATAGAAAAGCCACTTCTGTCGTGATGGGTAAATATGAAAGCCAGTGCTTTGTAGTTTTGATTTGTACTCAAAGATTTAAAGGTAAATGAGTTAAAAGATAAATAACTAATCCATACTATTGAGAACTGTATCAGTGACTTTACTCATTGCTCAGAAAATACCCGACAGAAGCTCTTTTGAGAAGGCAGGTTAAGTCTGGCTCAGGGTTTGAGGATAAGGTTCATCAGGGTGGGGTGGGGGAGAGGGTGTTGGTGGCAGGGGTACAAGGTAGCTAGCCATGTGGCAGCCACAGTCAGGAAAAGAGGTGACTGCTGGTTCCCCAATGAGTTTGTCTTTATTATCCAGTCCAGGACCTCCAATAGCATAAAGTGAACCACATTCAAGGTGGGTGTCCCCTCCTCTGTTAAACCTCTCTTGTGTGTGATCTCACAGACACACCTTAGAGTGTGTCCTTTGGTTTATTCCAAATGCCACCAACTTGACAATGAAAATTTTCATCACGTGTTCATAGTGCATAAAAACGTAAGCAATGACATCAGTAAGTCAAAAGAAGACAGAGACATTTGTCAGTTTGGTATCAGTGTGAATTTAGAAGCAGGGTGCTATCGGGAGATTGCTCAGAAGCACCTGGGAAAACATGGGTTCAACCTCCAGCACAGAGAAATGCACATAGAAAGGAGAGAGGAGTGTCTGCATGTGTGTGGGTTTTGTGAGTTTGTGTGTGTGTTTTGTATGTGTTTGTGTGTCTATGTTGCCTGTGTTGTGTGTGTGTTTGTGTCTTTGTGCAGTCTGTGTATGTGGTGTGTGTGTACATGTGTGTGTTGTCTCTGAGTGTGAGGGGTATGAGTACAGGTGTGTGTGTGATGTCTCTGTGTATGCATTGTGTATGTGTAGAATGTACAGAAAAGGAAGTAACTTAAACTGTTCACTGAAAAAAAAAATGCAAAAGGCAAGAATGAGGAAACAGGGAACCGAAAAACTTTGACATGTATAACAGTTAGCAAATGGTCGAAGTGACGTCTGTCTTACCAGAAATGACGCTCAAGGTAAATGGGTTAAAGAATGACAGTCACAAACCGAACTTTGCAGATTGATTTCCTTCTTAAGAGCAATCTTATGTACTACAGGCTGGTCTCAAGCTTGCCTTGTAGCCAAGTATGACCTTCGTCTTCTCATTCCCAGCCGCCAGTTTCCTAGTGCTAGGATCACGGGTGTGTACCACCACGCCTGGTTTTATGTGGCACTTGGAATTGAACCCGGAGCTTTGTGTGTGCTAGGCAAGCAATATGTCAACTAAGCTTCCCTAGTTCTGGAAGGTTGATGGTTTTTTGTTTGTTTGTTTTTTGGTTTTTTTGCACTGATTTATTTTTATTTTTTTATTTTTTTATTTTTTTTTTGGTTTATTTCGAGACAGGGTTTCTCTGTGTAGCCCTGGCTGTCCTGGAACTCACTCTGTAGACCAGGCTGGCCTCAAACTCAGAAATTCGCCTGCCTCTGCCTCCCAAGTGCTGGGATTAAAGGTGTGCGCCACCACACCGGGTCCGGAAGGTTGATGTTTTAAAATGATCCAGATATACCTAAAGATATAAATTCATATTTAAATACACTGTAGGTGATCAACTGATTTTCTTAGTACTGTGTATTTGTTATATAAAATAATGGGCTTCATTATGATTCTTGCTCAGTTTGTATAGTGTACCTTGACCAGACCCCTCCACACACAAACACATTATCTTTCCTTACCCTCTGCACAGGCCCTTACCCTCTAGTCAACTGACTGGTTTTGAAAGATCCCAGAAGCCATTTGGCGGTGAAAGAAAGCCCCCATCAAGTGATGCTGAGAAGATAAGATAGCCACATGCAAACAATGTGGTTAGAGGCTACTGTGGTGCAATCATAGATGCAGTTCTAGGCACCTGGAAGTCTGAGGCAAGGAGAGGGCAGCTGGCGAATTAAGCAAGACTTAATGAAAAAAAAAAAAAAGTAAAAGAGGTAGGAGTTTAGTTCCGTGGTAGAGAACTTGTCTCATCTGTGAGGGTACGGAATTAATCTGAGTTGAAAAAGAGAACAAAGAATGGGATTATTCTTTGTACCACATTTGAAAAAATCACAGATGAGTGAATAGAGAAACTGTGATACTCGCACATGACGGGATTTTTCTTCTCAGCCATAAGGAATAAAATTATGACATTTACAAGAACGTGGAGGTAAATGGAGACCATCATATTAAGCAGAATAAGAAGAGAAATACTGCATGTTCTCACTTGTAGGCTCTAGATTTTATACATAAACTTTAAGTCATGAGGCTAGGACATAAGGCTGGATATGAGTCTGGGGGGAATAATGGGAGTGGAAGGGCAAGCAAGGAAAGAGTGGGGGATGAATCCAGCCAACAGACGTGATACAGCTGAGGGAAAATGACTTCCTGATACAGGTCCCATATATGCCAGTAAAATTATATAAAAACAATAATTCAAGAGGTCTCAAAGCATCAACTTATAAACCATAAGCTCGGGAATATGGGAGAAACTGACTCTGTTAAGGTTCACGTATCAAACACCACCATCAAGGAAGTGAGCAGAAATTCTGAAGAGCGGGGAAAATGTCTGCTGCTCCTTCATCTGATAAGGGATGTGCACTTTGTACAAAGAACTGCTCCAAGTCAGCAGCAGGAGGGCCCAGTCACGTCACCGGCAGGATGAGTCAGCTGAACAGATACAAAGCCAGCCAGAAATCTGGACAAAGGTGCACATCTAATTCAATGCTGTGTAAATCCTATATATTTTTTAACTTACAATTTTTCATTTTTTATTGGTTATTTTATTTATTTACATTTCAAATGTTATCCGCCTTTCCTAGTTTCCCCTCCCCAAGCACCTGATCTGCTCTTCCCTCACCCCTGCCTCTATGAGGGTGCTCTCCCACCCACCCACCTACTCCTGCCTCAGTGGCCTAGCGTTCCCCTATCGTGGGTTAATCAAGCCACAGGACCAAAGGGCTCCCTTCCCAGTGATGCCAGATAAAGCAATCCTCCTCTACATATCCAGATGGAGCCACGGGTACTCCCTGTGTACTCTTTGGTTGGTGGTTTAGTCTGAGGAAGCTCTGGGGGTATCTGGTTGATTGATATTGTTGTTTTTCCTATGGGGTTGCAAACCCCTTCAGCCCCTAAAGTCCTTGCCCTAACTTCCCCATTGGGGTTCCCTTGTTCAATCTTATGGTTGGCTGTGAGCATCTACATCTGTATTGGTCCGGTCCTGACAGAGCCTCTCAGGGGACAGCTATACCAGCCTCCTGTCAGTAAGCACTTCTTGGCATCAGTAATAGTGTCTGGGCTTGGTGTCAGCAAATGGGATGGATCCCTAGGTGGGGCAGTCTCTGGATGGCCTTTCCTTCAGTCTCTGCTCCACTCTTTGTCCCTGTATTTCCTTTTGACAGGAGGAATTCTGGATTAATATTTTTGAGGTGCATGGGTGGCCCCATCCTTCTACTGGGGGCCATGCCTAGCCACTGGATATGGTCTCTACAGGTTCTATCTCCCCTTTGTTCAATATATTAATTAACCAATAGTTTAAAATGAAATGGTCATCTCTATTGTCTCCAAAAAGTAGTAGCAATGTCCACTCTCCTTTCAACAAATGGAACCCGGTGTTTGAAACCGAGCCCAGACCGGTGTTTGCTTGACAGGGTCCATCCTGAGAGAGGGAAGAACAGAGGTGTTAGGACCCAAGCAGCTTACGCATGAGTCACCAAGACAAGACCACAAAAGTGACGTGACAATCTGATAATGCAGAGTCATCAGAAGCAGAAAATAAAAGCACGAGTAGGCTGAACTATAAATATAAGGCCGAGGAAAAATATAAGCATTCAGGAGACCAGATAAACAATCATAAACAAGTAAAAAAAATCACTTTTTAAAATACTAGGGAGATGTTCCTCACTTAAAATGGCAGCCAAACAATAACCAAACGTCGGCAACTAAACCTTCGAGTAATGAATCGGCCTGGGGAAATTTTATGTAACTGGAATTTCAAAATGCCACCATAATGACCACAAAAAGACTTGCATAAGTGAAAAAGTCCACCATCTCTGAACTTAAGAACCAAAGAATATCATTTATCCTGCAGTTAGTAAAGCGTGTTTTATTTGTGAGACTAGGATATTTTTGGAAGTAGAGAAGTTAACTTTGAATATAATTGAGAAAAGTAAGCATAACAATTGTTAATCGGCAGGCTGGAGAGATGGCTCAGGGGCTAAGAGCACTGACTGCTCTTCCATAGGTCCTGAGTTCAATTCCCAGCAACCAAATGGTGGCATACTGTAATGGTGACCCAATACCCTGTTCTGGTGTGTCTGAAGACAGCTATGGTGTACTCATGTAAATAAAATAAATAAATCTTATAAAAATTGTTAGTAGGCTTCTTATTAAAAAAATAGAAGGATTCTTTCACCAGTAATAAGTAAATTTTATAGTATATTGTGAGGTAAAGAAACTGGAATCCTCTGCAATTAACACTGTGGGAAGTTGCTGCATAAACGTCAGTGACACTATGAAAATATTGTTTCATATATACCTAGTGGTCTAGGGACATGCTATAATCAACAAGAAGTCACTTATGGAAAAGACAGACTACTTGAAAATTGGTTCTGGCAACAGAGTGGTCATCTGAAACCAAACTAAATTGGATTCTAGCATACACCACTCAGGTCTAAACGACTGTCAGCTTTTCTTTATTGCTTCCTTTGTTAAAGAAGAATGGGAAATCCTATTTATTCAAAAAGTATTCAAATGCAAAAGTCCTAAGATGGCAGATTGACACAATCTATTCTCTGAAAAAAAATCTTTTCTTGTAGAACAAAACAATAAACAAAAGGCACAGTGAGACAATGTATTTATATTTTACATCATTGACAATGAGCTAATCTCCCAATTATATAAAGAATTATTAACAGTTTGTAAGAAGGGGAAAAAAAGCAACGCATAAGCATTGCTTAGGTCTAGACACCTGTACAGCCCACACATGTATTTATATACTGAAATTAACACTGCAAAGCATTGGTATGAGAGGGTGGGGTCTTTGTGGAGTAATGAGGGCAACCAGATGAATTCCCCCACACATGACATCAGCAGTGTGACAACAGGGGCTTCAGAGACCTACATGCCTTACCCCTCCACCTTGGGGATATGGAGAGAAGGCTGCTGCTGTCTCTGATACTGGCACGAGGACCTCACAGACAGGGTCTGCTGACATCTCCATCTAGGTCTTCCCAGACTTCAGGAGTGAGAGGAATACATTTCTAGCTTCTTGGCCACTCTACTGCTAGCCTTTTTGTTAAGGCAGCCTCATAGACTGAGAGGGCAAGCAATCGCACCAAATTGTTCGAAGGAGAGAAACATGAATGCCTTTTTAACTTGTGACAGAGTCTGCAGTGATACTGCAGTATTAAGAGAGAGCTACGGTGTTGGGAGAGACCAATGAGGGTTGCTATTGGAGGTGTACAGGCACCAGGGCCCCAAGGAGGGCAGGCTCCCTGAATAACATTAATAGTGCACGCTCCCCACGACATCTGATGATGTCTCTCACACAGGCACCCTTATAAGTGCAAAATGACATATAAGCAAGGCTATTTGTGCTGTAGCATTTTTAATATGATTTGAATGGAGTTAACAGTATCAGTACTTAAACATTATGGTGGCATGCTCCCCATGCCAATGACTTAGAGCCACACTATGCAATGGTTAAAAAAAAAAGAAGATACAGAGGGCCACACTGATAATAAAGTATCTGTCAATTGTGAGGATTTGAGTTCAATCCTGAGTTGGATAGTGACACATGGAGGGGACAGACGCAGGCTGAGCTCTAGATGACTGGCCAGCTGCTCTAACCTGGCCACTTCCAGGCACAGAGAGATCTCATCTCAGAAAACCAAGGTGGATGGCACCGGAAAGTTGTCCTTTCACAGACACACAGACACACAGGCACACAGACACAGACCCACACATACACACACTCACACATATTCTGTTTTTCTTGCTCACTTTCTTCCCCCCCTCCCCCCTTACAATGGAAAGGTAGTATCTTAATAGAGAAAGACACTAAGGAATATTTTTAGGTGAGAAAAAGCTCAAAACTCTGGTATGTTTTATGTTAGGAGGGGAAAAAAATAGCAATTTTCTTTGCTGTCTTTGAAACAAAATTTCAAGAACACAAGAAGCTAAGAGACAGGATACCTTGTAGTTGGGTGGTAAAAACCGCAAGAACTGGGCAGACCAGGAAAACCTGAAAGTTTGTGCTACTTCTCCTTAGGACTTTTTACATTTTCAACTACCAAAATCTATTTCCATATAACAATAAATACATAACCAAACATTCTGTCCTTGGAAGAAGTTAGTGACAGGTGCTGGTAACTACACAGCCAAGTGTCTTGATCTTGGGAGAGAGGTTGGTGGCAGGTGGTGGCTCCCGCATACCTTCCCAACTCGGCAGACTTTCTGTCTCCTCTGGCTTTTAAAGATAACCAGAACCCTGGAGACTCCGCGAGGAATGCCGATCCTCTGGAACCTTCTTTCTGATCTCACCGAGTGATAGACCAATCTCTCCACTGATTTTTTTTTTTTTTTTTTTTAATGGCTAGATTCTTCTCGTAAATGAAGCTTGCCCTCGCTTCATGGCGGGATCACTGCAATTTAAGTTTCTGTCTCCTAAAATGTCCGCTCTTACTCACAGTCCTGCTTGGATTAGAACTGTGGAAAACTATGGAACCCCGGGCCTGGTAGTAGCAACGCACGGAAGACTCAAGGCTGTAGAAAAGAATTAAAAACTAGACGATTACAACACAGAAGAGAAAAATAGATCACAATTACTAAGTAAGACTCAAAAGCAAGCTATCAGCACACCCGTGAAAGTGTAAAACTCCCGGCCAGTGTCAGCCATATGGCTTTTGGTTCACTGACTTAGCAATTCTAGGCATGAGCTGCTAGGGGGACACAGGGTGACAGAAAGCTTTTGTCTGCACGCTAAAACCCTCTCCAGAACGGCCATCTTTCTTGCTATCACACCGTGATAGCACAGCGTGATTGAGCTGCGGGAAGCACTAAGGGCTGGTAGTTTTTACAGAACGACCTTAGAATTTGCTCTCAGTCACGGACAGTCAGTCGGGGCTCTGGACATTCATACCTACATTGCGGGGTCCCACACAACACAGATAGTGTCATAGAAAGCCCACAGTAGCACATTTCAAAAGAAAAAAAAGTGACATAAGCACAAAGTCTCAGTAGGCTACTGAGGACGACTAGCTTTGCTGTGATCCAAGTTCTTTCACTTGTAGCCTCTGAGTTAGCTAGTTATGAAATGAAAACCAATGCGCTGAAATGAACTGTTCTATGGTGCTGTACACACTGGAAAGCAGCAGCCAACAAGTTAGACAATACCTTGATTAAAATAATTTAAAAATCCTTATATAAGGATATTAAAAGTAAGCACATTAAACTTTTTTCTACTTTGCTTTTTAATTTTGTTTTTTTTTTTTTGACTAAGAGAAATTATGATTGTGTGAATTTTATTTTATTTTGTTTGTATGACTAAGCCATTCTTTCTGCATCGGAGATTAAAATTAAATTATATTTTGTCTCCCTCCATTCTTTGCTTATTAAAATACTGTGTTCTCTGTATTATTAATTTTCACATACATATGACTATCCCGCTTTTTTTTCCTTATTTTTTATGTTTGTTTTCAGGCTTTAGCAACTTGTATGTTAGCTCCAGAGATCTTTAAGTACTCAGCCAAGGTAGGTTTTGTGATTGTCCTGGAAGTGTTGCTCAGAGATGCCGGCTTTAAATGCACTATATAGGATGCCAGTGGACAGATAACCCCCACTTTAAACCTTGGGATCAGCCTTAGTGTTATTAGAAGTTCGACTGGCTGTGACTACTGATCCCAGCCACGGCCAGGCACGACAAAGGTATTAACTGACCATACACCTGTTCAATACTTGGCATCTCTGATGGACAGTCTTAGTTTTTGGGTCCCCACCACCCTCACCATGATTTCTTGACACTGTTGTGACACATCTTCTTAAGGATCCTGGCACACACACTGTTCTGTGTGTAAATGTCACAGCCTGCAAGGGGGCTTCGTCTGTTGACCCCTGCTATGTCATTTCTCCCTTCTCTTTCACAAGTATTTCCCATAGCCGATCTTTTAGACATCTAATTCCTTTTGCTTTCTGGGTACACAGCAGGCAGCTGGAGAAGTCTGAGAAGATAGAGGGTAAAAATGAAGTTACGTTAGGAGGCCAGAGTACTCTGTTCAATTGGCAATGAAGAGCCATTATTAAGTAGAACATGAATCATGGCTGCTTAGCATAAGATGCTAATATAATTGCCAAAGCTTTCACTGAGGTTGATTTGATCAAATGTCCTAGAGGAGGAAAGAGCTTTTACAAGTGTGATAATTGGGACTTTTGAAAGTTTCAAGAAGAATAAGGACAGTGAAGAGAGTTCTGTAGATGATGTAGAGAAATTCTGGGCAGTTAACAGCCATAGACTAGGTTTTAAAGCTGCAGTGTCTATTTGGGAACTTCCAAAGAGGACCTCAGATCCTGAGATGCAAAAGCAACACAGCTGAGCAGTAATTTCAGGATTTAGTGACCTGAATGTTAGCTCCAGAGATCTTTAAGTACTTAGATCGGGAACCCACTGAATGTAAAAATATCTTGTCTTTTCCCCATACAGTTCTATGGACATTAAACATGCATGCAGTTGCTTCAGTGAAAGAAAGAAATGACCAGGCGTTTGAAGAAAATTTGGCTTTGATACCTAGAGACCCAAAGTATCACTACAGCTGTGGAGGTGGAGGTGGGCCACCCAGGGATGAAATAATAAGGTTCTGGCTAGAATGAGTTTATCAGTTTCAGGGATCCACTCAAAGCTTATCCTGTGAGTAGTAGCAGTAGAATTCACCTGGATTCTGGGTTACCCTCAGTTGGATCCTTTGGCCATGTGGCAAGAACTATCATAGAGATAGATAAGTGTGCGTGGAAGACAGTGTATAGTCCTTTTCAGTGGCTATGATGGTAGGTTACACACAATTCTTATATTTAGGGTAATGGCAGATAAGACTTTAGCCATCTTCCAGTGCCCCAAAATGTGGTTTTGTGTTATCTTCATTTGTCATGTTTCCACATTATTAAAGATAATATCCAATCAACTTGGTTAAATGGAAGAGAGATTTGTTCTGGCTCACAGCTGTAGAGTCCAAGAACAGCTGGATCCATCCTCCAATGTTTCACTTCACCCGGTTTTAATACTGAAAGTTTCCATGACCTCCTAATAATGCTGTTAAATTATGAATTTTTCTTTAATTAGGTCAGAGATCTTGTGATCCAATAAGCTCTCAATGATTGGCTGTACCAACAGGTTGCACTTTCACACATGAGACTTTTGTAGACAATGTATAAATAAACCATAATAGTGTATTATTATAACTCTAACATTATGGCACTGTATACATTCCATAGATCTTGAGGAGTATCAATCCATTCATCAAACTCAGCCCTGTAACAACCAAGCTCATCTGTGCTGTGCTAGGCAGGGTTTCATTATTAGAACAAACTGCTAAAGATCCATGTACATGGCCACTGATTTAGTAAATGCTTTTCTATTTGGCTGGAAATATTATGTAGACACGCACGCACTCGTTCTCGTGCACGTGCGCACGCGCACGCGCACACACACACACACACACACACACACACACACTCACACCCCCCCACACACACATACACACACACTCACATATACACACACTCACACACCCCCACATACACACACACTCACACACACACACACACACACACACACACACACACACACACTCACCCCCCCCACACACACACACTCACAAACACAAACACCAGTATTCATTTGACAGAACAGCCTGGAGCATTCTGGGTGGTCTATACATTGCAGGCACGTAGTCTAACAGTAGTATACTATATTGAGGACAGAACCCCGCTCAGACTTTGGTAAGATACACATGCTCTGGGCTATGGGTAATGCCCTTTAAAAACAGGCCCGGTTATTCAGTGAAACTTAGAAGTCCAGCAACGATGTATTCATTGAAATAAAGAACACAGCAGTGCACCCAACCTCTCCTACTGCAAGTGAGGAAGACAAGCTTGCTTAAGCTCTTTTCTTTTTAAGCTCTAGAGACGACATATTCCTCTCCAAAGAATACTTCTCTGGCCAAGTGAGAAAAGAGGCAGCCAGCTTTTAGAGGAGCCCTCGTGACAAAAGGCTTTGCAGAACAGAATACTTAAAATATGGATTTTCCTTTTTTTCATGACTTTTTATGTTTTCCTTTTATTGAAAAATAGACTGATACACTTTCCAGGTCCTCCGCCCCACCCCGGCCATCCAGACTCGCTTCCGTTCTGTCTCTCAGTAGAGAAGAACAGGCTTCTAAGTGATAAGAATGAAGCGTAGCAAAATAAAACATAATAAGACAAAACAGAATTGCCACACCGAAGTTGGACAAGGCAAACCTACATAATGAAAAGAGCCTAAGAGACGCTCAAGAACTGCGTATGTACTTGAGTGAATTTTATTTTTTAAATTAAAATTTATTTAAGAAATCAAAGGTCAAAATAGAAGGAAAGTAGAAACTGGGGATAGAATTTTCAAAATCAGAAAAGGGTCACCATTCCTATTACACAAAAAAATGCTTATAGATGTCTAAGAGAACTATAAACCTTTACGTCACATAGGAAGGAAGGAAGGAAGGAAGGAAGGAAGGAAGGAAGGAAGGAAGGGAGGGAGGGAGGGAGGGAGGAAGGAAGGGAGGAAGGAAGTGAACCAGAATTTTACTATGAGAAATGCAAATTGATAAGCGTAGTTTAATATGCCCAATGACCCCCGCTACTAAAATGTCATTTTCCTTTAAAGAATTCTTTAAGTAGAAGAGGGTTTCCCAGGGCTTGTTTCATCTTCTAGAAAGTTCTTTCCTGATCCTTGTGAGGAAGCAGCTGCTTTTCTGGTTATTGGACACTTGGCTAGTTGACCACTAGTATACCTTTATGTCCTGAGTGGACATTCAGCACCTTGAACTCTGTCTTCACTACCATCCTCTCTGTTCTCACCTGCTGACTACTTTGTCGTAGGTGACACATTCCACATGCACACGTTCAATGTCGTCTAAGGGCAATAATGTTGGGTCACCAAAGGAAGAAGCTATTCCTTCCAGAGGCAAGAGAACTAAGCCACAAGCAAGAGAAACGCCCTGATTCTTTGAGGATACACTGGTGTACAGGAGTGAGGGAAGAGCTGGCAGCGAGGTGAGGACATGGCAGGGAGACGGGAAGTGAGCACACAGGAGGGCCCCTGTCTGCTGTGAGGGCAAGTGTGTGCCACTGTCTGTGCTCTCACTGTGACTTCGCATTTGGTCTTCAGGACTACAATCTCCTAAGGGAAACAGTATTGGCAGTTGGGATTGGTAGGTGGGGAGAGCCAGAAGAAACACTATTAGAATTGATGGTAACTTAAAGAGAAAAGGAAAGAAGGGAAATTGAAGTTGATTGGGAAAGAGGTCACACGTACAAGGAGGAGGGAGAGCTGGAGAGCGCCCAGCACTGTTTTTGTTAGGAGACTGGGAGTCTTGCTACAGAGGCAGGCTCTGAGGGCTTGCGGTCCACGCATGGCCGCTAAGGTAAAGAGCGCTTGTTGTCTACAGATGGCAGAAGATGAGGGCAAGGCAAAACGACCTCATCTGAAATCTGCAAGAAAGAACAAGCAGTCAAGCGTGAGGATGGGGTTAATAACAAGCACCAAATTCCCCTGTCCTATGGGACAGACAGCGTTCCTTCAAGTTCTTTTAAAGATCTATTTATTTATTTACTTACTTATTTAATATATATGAGTACACTATTGCTCTCTTCAGACACCAGAAGGAGTGGCATCGGATCCCCATTACAGGTGCTTGTGAGCCACCATGTGGTTGCTAGGAATTGAACTCAGGACTTCTGGAAGAACTGTCAGTGCTCTTAGCCGCTGAGCCATCTCTCCAGCACTCCTAGTTTTTAGAAAGTAAAACTTGAAAGCCAAGTTAGGGTGTCCACGAGACGTCAGCAAAGAAACCAGAGTAAGCACGCCACGTGGCCAGAGTGGAGTAGTTTAAAAGTACACAAAAAGAGCTCACTGAGGCCAGGCATGGTGGCGCACGCCTTTAATCCCAGCACTCAGGAGGCAGAGGCAGGCGGATTTCCGAGTTCAAGGCCATCCTGGTCTACAAAGTGAGTTCCAGGACAGGACAGCCAGGGCTATACAGAGAACCGCCCCTCCCCTCCACCCCCCCCCCCAAAAAAAAAAAAAAAAAAGCTCACTGAGACAGAATCAAGTTTCTTGGCGATGCAGCAGCGACTTTCATAGAGTCGTTCTGTAGAGTCGTTCTGTAGGAAGAAATGCAAATGTGACAGAGATTCTGGATAATAAGGAGTTTTTTATTCAGGCGATCTTTCTAGGTGCTTGACTAATTCTGATGTACAGTACCTTTGGGTGTGTCTGTAGGTGCTGTTTTGGGAGATTACCTGGGTGGGAAAGACCACCTATTGTTTGCTTGTATTTGATTGTTTGTCAAATATGCACTGGGTAGCCCTGAACTCACTTTGTTGATCAGTCTGGCCTCAGACTCATGGAGATCTTCCTGTCTCTGCCCGCTTAGTGCTGGGAATAAAGTTATACACAGTCACACTCCGCAAAAACCCTCATTTGAACGTGGGAGGCACCTTCCCTTGGACCACTGCCCTAGATTGAATGACGAGCAGGGGTCTGGGGTGGGGGAGAAAGCCAGTTGAGTGTTAGCAGCAGTCTGGGTCCTGCCGCCATGCTTACTGTATCCCGTGAACTGCACCAAAACCGCGAGCCAAAACAAGTCCCTCCTTCCATAAGGCGCTTTCTGTTAGATACAGATAAATTTTAAAGACTTGGAAGAAGTAACGAAATGGACGTTTTAGACATTCCATCACAAAGCACAAATTCCAGCCAAACCCATAAATGTTTCGTATTACTATGTGGAATTCACTCCTGACAGTCCTTACCTGGAGTTCAGCTACCCCAGGGTCCCAGAGGGAAACATCGTAACATACGTGGCAGGAGCGACCTCTTTTGGAGAAGCTTAGACTCTAACACTCTAGAGGTAGGCCAAGATTCTCTTTAGGAAGAAAAATAATATTGAGTCTGTGTTCTCACACAGACAGATGGACCATTTAGTTTCCAAATTTCCGCTTAATATAATCTAGTCTTAATTAATTTTAGTTTGGAAAAGGTTGGAGGAGGCATAAGAAAATACAGTGGCTATTAAGAAACAATCCCCCTGCTTGCCAGTTCCCAGAAGGATCCACGAAAGACTCATTTATTATGCTGCTTGCCTGACTTTCTTCCAAGTTAAATTCTTTGTGCGATATACATTAAGGCGTGGGAATGAAGTAGCCTTCTGTACAGAAGTAGCAACCAACTAGAATCTGGAGACAGCTTGGCATTTCTACACCACAAGAACTTTCTATATGCCCAGGGCATTACATTTCTGTCAAACAGTTATGATCTGCAAATTTCCACGCTGTATTTTTTTCTAATTATGACTTTTGGCATGTTTAAGTTTTGATTTTTCATATAATAGAACTTGGAATTAAGTTTTAAATTTTCATGTACTGGAATGTCATGATTCTGTTTTTAACTTTTGATTTTCCTTCCTGAGCTGTTTCTTCTTTGAAAGAAGATAGACATATTCATACTTTTCTTGTGTGTGTCTGTGTGTGTGTTCAAGTCCATCAGTCAGTTTATTTGAGTTGGTACAAGAATGGCTATTTAACACTTTTATCCTCAAAGTTTTATCCTCAAGTAATTGTTCCAGGACTATGCATAGTCTCTGGCTGTCTTTCCCCAATAATAGTGAATAAAATCTGAAGTTAATTTCATCACCAAGTGGACCAGCTTTAGAATCACTGTGGAATATATCTCTGCATGTATTGATGAGGTTGTTCCCAGAAAAACTTAATGAAGGTGGCAAACCCACCTTAATGTAAGCGATGCAATCTCATGGGCTAGGGTCTTCAACAGAATAAAAAGGAGAAAGTTAGCGGAGTCCCAGCATGCATCTCTCTCTCTGCTTCCTGCCTGCAGATGCAGTGTGACCAGCTGCCCTGTGAGACTATCACTATGCCTTCTCACTATGGTGCACAGTGCCCTCCAACTGAAAGTCACAATAAACAGCCCCTTGATGATGGAGCTGCTGTCAGGTTTTCTGTTATAGCAAGTAGAAAAATATCTAATATAAAGCCGCCTAATTTGACATAAATACATAATTGAAAAGGCTTTATTTATTTTACAAGGTTCCTTGTAGTGAAGTCAATGTTTTTTGTTTTTTGTTTGGGGAGGGGGGGTGAGGCAGGATTTCTCTGTTTAGCCCTGGCTGTACTGGAACTCACTTTGTAGACCAGGCTGGCCTCGAACTCAGAAATCTGCCTGCCTCTGCCTCCCAAGTGCTGGGATTAAAGGCGTGCATCACCACTGCCCGGCTAATAAAGTCAGTTTTAACATTGATCTATACATTTTTTATTTTTGCCATACTGGCATGATTGTTATTTAATAATGTGCTTAAATATCCAATTATGGAAGTCTTATCCTTCATCATTATTCTAATTAAAGATATTCATTGACCATTTTGGTCCATGTACAACCTCTTTATTTCAACTTTAAATTGTGCTATCTGAGGAAGGCCTCCTGGCCTAGTTTCCATGCATAGGTGGGCTATTTGTAACTGCTGGACTCAAGATTTTAAGTAAAGATTTCTCCATGGCTGATTCTCTGCAACTGAATGGAACCTAACTAAGATGGAGAGGAGAAGGAAAAAGGCCAAAAGAAGTGGTGGGTGCTTAGTTCTAGTTCCCTACACCAAAAATGCTCGCCAGAGCTCTACCCTGAGTTACTTCCCCCACACAAGGGAGGAAAGTGTCACCCCGTATTAACAGGAAATCATCAAATCACAATGGATTTCAATTCTACATTTTTTGCATAACACCGTTCACTTCAAACTCACTTCATAAGTCCACACACTATATAATCATACTGACTAGTTGGTGACTTTGGCAATATTCACCTATATGAAACTTTTAAGATTCTGTTAACCCCAGAGACTACCCCACCCGGGGATCCATCCCATCATCAGCCACCAAACCCAGACACTGTTGCATATGCCAGCAAGATTTTGCTGAAGGGACCCTGTTATAGGTGTCTCATATGAAGCTATGCCAGTGCCTGGCAAATATAGAAGTGGATGCTCACAGTCATGTATAGGATGGAACACAGGGCCTCCAATGGAGAAGCTAGAGAAAGTACCCAAGGAGATGAAGGGGTCTGTAACCCTATAGGTGGAACAACAATATGAACTAATCAGTACCCCCAGAGCTCGTGTCTCTAGCTGCATATGTAGCAGAAGATGGCCTAGTCAGCCATCACTGGGAAGAGAGGTCCCTTGTTCTTGCAAACTTTATATGCCTCAGTACAGGGGAACGCCAGGCCCAAGAAGTGGGAGTGGGTGGGTAGGGGAGCAGGGGGAGGTGGTCTAGGGAACTTTTGGGATAGCATTTGAAATGTAAATATAGAAAATATCTAATAAAAAATAGATTCTGTTAACCCAGCTCATTAACGAGCAATTGCCTTATAAGCAACCTGATACTAGTAGAATTTTGGACCACTTGATGACATGAAAAAGCCCCTTGAGTACATGAACAGATAAAATGAACTATCTCATGCTGTTGATGTCTGGACTTGGATGAATTACCAAAGAAAATGGCACAAATTTTTATCCTTAAAAAAGCTTTCCCATAAGGTATCATCCAATCATAGCATGTTGAGGGATAAACAGTGTTTTGGGTTAACTTTATATTTTCAAAAGTTCATTTTTTTTGCATGTAGTTTTTGTTAAAATTAACGTGTAAAATGTTTAGATGCTTCTCATTTGTTATATTTGCACATATAAATTTCACAGTGTTGCTATATATCTTTAAATATTTTTTATTTAAAATCAAGATTTGTTTTTGTCTTTTTAAAAAATTCAGTCCATGGATCAGTTCGACCTTCCTGGCATTTGCATATGCATTTCTCTGCTTCGCCACCCGTTTTAGTATCACTTACTTCACAGTGGTCTTTTACATACTATTTTTCTGATTAACAATGATTAATAATTTTGGCTTTCACAAAAATTCAATCTTTTAAAAAATAGATGATTTTTGTTGTTTATTTATTTATTTTCTTACTTTCCATAGAGATTTAAATTCAAAGAAATGATTTACTACTGTAAGAAGCAATGATAAGCAAGGACCAAATAGGGACTAGTAGTAACCATGGTGGGAAGGCAGACTGTACTCTGCAGGGAGGCCGTGTTCAGTTCTGGTTGGAGTTACCTTTGTGGACAGGAAGAACCCATCTGAATGCAGCTGTTTGTCTATTTAAAACACTTGAGTACTGTAATTAACATTGCAGAAAACAACTAATGGATCACTTTAGCCCCCTGTCCCTGTCCCTTAGGGAAGAATCCTCTGAACTGTCTCATGATTTGCAAGTCTGCTTCCTTCCCTCAAAAATAGGGTCAGTACTTGGTGTCATGTCGCAGCATTGGTTGAGCTATGACATCAGCAAATGGTGGGCCGAGAGAAACAATGTCACAGCAGCTGGACAAGTAACAGCAAATGAGAAGATGACTTCCTGTCTTCAGAAACATGTTCTAAGGGAGTCAAGACATGAAGTTCCATGAAGACCCAGGACATGAGTTCAATTCCCAGAACTTAACATCAAAAAGCTCAGGTGGTGGTACATGCCTGGAACCCCAAAACAGGGAGGTGCAGACAGGCTTGTCTAGCCTTGTCAGTAAACCCCAGGTCAGTCAGAACCCTTCTCTCAAAACAGAGGACAAAGGGCTCTTGAGAAATGAGATCAGACATATGCACCTCCCCACACACTCACACACAAGAAACTAAAACAAGCAAAACCCAAACAAGTTATAGACCCAAAAGAATTCAGGAGATGATTGAAGCTATTTTGGCACAGTGGTCACCCTGGAGCTGATGACAGGTAGCTGAATTATGAATGTACTCTGAGAGAAGCTGATGAGATTTCCTGAGAGCTTGCATTTTTGTTGTCCTTGGAGGGATGCAGTAGGTATTTGCCAAGATGGGGGACAACTGGAAGGTTTGATTGGTCTGTTTTTATGTGGTCAGTACTAGGGATGCTTTGCCTGCTAGTTTAATGATCAGATGTCTTTAAAAACAGTCAGAGAGAACAGATGTATATAGGAGTTCTTGTTAATGTAGTCCATAAACATACATCAGCATACAGATGATATGTCAAGTCCAAGTCCTGCAATTAGGTAAGGTGTATTAAGAACGAGTTTAGAAGTCAGAGGGTTTGAGGAAATATAGTTTAGATGTTGAAGGTGTGAAGAGGCCGGGCAGTAGTAGTGCATGCCTTTAATCCCAGCACTTGGGAGGTAGAGGCAGGCGGATTTCTGAATTCGAGGCTAGCCTGGTCTACAAAGTGAGTTCCAGTACAGCTACAGCCAGGGCTACACAGAGAAACCCTGACTTGAAAAAAAAAAGAAGAAGAAGAAGAAGAAGAAGAAGAAGAAGAAGAAGAAGAAGAAGAAGAAGAAGAAGAAGAAGAAGAAGAAGAAGAAGAAGAAGAAGAAGAAGAAGGTGTGACGAGGACCCATATAAAAACAGTCTGGGTTTCCAGACTGGAAGAAAAACAAACAAGAAGAGACAGAAAGAAATGGCACACAGGTAATAGGAAGATGGCTGCCTGCGGTCCAGTATAAGGACAGCAGTGACTGTGGGATTCAGCAGGATGGAGGGTTTCCATTATCCCAACAAGAGCAGGTTAGGCTGTGAGAAGTGAAGTGATGCCTGGCTTTGCATGTACAAGACTACAAGGGAATCTTGTTTAAAGATAGGAGAAATGAAGCCTAGACTTCTGAGCTGGTGGCCATGGCTTTCTGTATCTATTTTGCTCACTGCACCCCATGTTCAGAAGAGGTGACATCTTCACTGTGGGGTTGCAAGGTTTACTGAAGTACTGGGGTCTGATAAGATAATGGGGACTAATGATTGATATTTGCATAGTATAAAAAAGAGGGAAGTGTGTGGTTTCACAGAGATGTTTAAATTTCACTTTTTATGAGAACTGGAGGTAGGCAAGTGAGAAGAAGCAGACAGAGCAACAGAAGGAGAAAGAAGGTGGCTGCTCACGGCCTGGAATTCAGACTTTAGAGACAGTGGTAATTCGGAGAGCTTTGACCATCAGCTGAAAGAAAGTGTTCAGTTTGTCCATGGGAGGGAAAATGCTTCTATTCTAGAAGAAGAAAAAACAACGATGTGCTTTTAATAGTATTTTTGAGATTAAACTTTAAAACAATTATCATTATTAGATAATACTCTGAACTATAAGTACCAGTAGAAATCCCAATATAGATGAGTTTTTAACAAAATTACTCTCAAAGATTTTTGTCTGAAATGATGTACTTTTAAATAACTATAAAGTTCATATTTTGAAACATTTAGTGTGTGTGTGTGCATGTGTGTGTGTGTGTAGGTATGTGCCTATTCGTGTGTACACACACACACACACTTTTTAGCACATATATAGGGGTCAGAGAACAACTTGTGGGAGTTCTATTATTGTACAGTCCCAGGCATCCAACTCACGTCCATAGGCACAGCAGCAAGCTCCTTCCCCCGAACCATGTTGCAAGCCCCAAGCTTCCTTTTAAAATATTGATTGGTCTCATTTTTATTCTCCAAGATTTAAGTAGGTAACTTCTAATTAATCTGCTAGGGATTTTATAATAAATAGCCTCAAACTTCTTGAAAAATAGCTTATTGTCTGTACTGTTTCATGAATCTGCTAGGGAATTTAATAGTATTTTTAATTCATTTGACACAACCCTAGAACAAATTTTATTGAATAAAAATGTTTACCAGTGCTTTTAAAAATGAATGCCTAAAGTTTTCATCAATCCTTCTAGAACTGCTCTAAATATGACCAGGCTTAGTATTTGTAACTTTTATAATAATTATCAGTATATTTGTGTAATTAGCAACTCATCAGGATCTTTTTGTTTTATAAAATTAAAGGAAGCCCTCCCATTGATGCCAGATAAGACCACCCTCTGCTACATATGCAGCTGGGGCCATGGGTCCCTTCATGTGTACTCTTTGGTTGTTGGTTTAGTCCTTGGGAGCTCTGGGGGGTCTGGTTGGTTAATATGGTTGTTCTTCCTATGGGGTTGCAAACCCCTTCAGCACCTTCAGTCCTTTGCCTAACTTCTCCATTGGGATCTCCATGCTCAGTCTGATGGTGGGCTACAAGCATCCACCTCTGTATTTGTCAGGCTCTGGCAGAACCTCTCAGGAGGCAGCTATATCAGGCTCCTGTCAGCAAGCACATGGCATCAGCAATAGTGTCTGGGTTTGGTGTCTGCACATGAGATGGATCTCCAGGTGAGGCAGTCTCTGGATGGCCTTTCCTTCAGTCTCTGCTCCACTCTTTGTCCCTGCATTTCCTTTAGACAGGAGCAACTCTGGGTTAAAATTTTTGAGATGGTTAAGTGGCCTCACCCCTCAACCAAGGGCTGTGCCTACCCTCTAGATATGGTTTCTACAGGTTCTCTCTCCCCCTTGTTGGGTATTTCAGCTAATGTCATCCCCACTTGGTCCTGGGAGCCTCTTGCTTTCCTGGAATCTGGAACTTTCTTGTGGCTACCCTCAGTTAACCATCTCCCACTGCTACACACCTCTATTCAAGTTCCTGGCCCTCTGTACATCTCTCCCATCTTGTCCCACATCTGATCCTGTCCTCCTTTCTCCTCCCCCTTCTGTCTCCCTTCCAATTACCTCCCTTCCTCTACCTCCCTTGATTATTTTGTTTCCCCTTCTGAATAGGACTGAATCTTCCACATTTTGGTCTTCCTTCTTCTTGAGTTTCATATGGTCTGTGAGTTGTATGGTGGGTATTCTGAGCTTTTGCCTACTTATCTACTTATCAGTGAGTACATACTATGTGTGTGTTTTTTGGGGGGGGGGCTGGGTTACCTTACTCAGGATGACATTTTAAAGTTCCATCCATTTGCCTGAGAATTTCACGAATTCATTGTTTTTAATAGCTGAGTAGTACTTCAGGAGGCCCTTGGTCTTGTGAAGGCGCTTTGCCCAATGTAGGGGAATGCTGGGGCAGTGAGGCAGGAGTGGGTGAGCACCCTCAGAGAAGCAGTGGGGAGGGGGGTGGTATGGGGGTTTTGTGGAGGGGAAACCAGGAAGGGGGATAACATTTGAACTGTAAATAAATAAAATAACAGAGAGAGAGAGAGAGAGAGAGAGAGAGAGAGAGAGAGAGAGAGAGAGAGAGAGCGAGCTGTTAGGTTAGACAATGTGAAACTTTCTGTATGTCAAAAATACTAGCATATTAGCAATTTAATATTGTTCAACATAAAAAATGCCAATTTGGTTCTTCTAACATTTGCTAGATTGATAAAAATCCCAAGTTTTAGAGATTGGATTCTCTCTGAGGAATTGCAAACACTTTCTGATAGTATTACCCTCATTTAGTGTCTACAACATGAAGTGTTGCCCTTGGTTCTGTGGAATGTATTTATCTTCTGTCTGTCTGTCTATCTGTCTATCTATCTATCTATCTATCTATCTATCTATCTATCTATCTATCTATCTATCATCTATCTATCAATCATCTATCTATCTATCATCTATCATCACCCATCAATCCATCTACCCATAAAAGTATCTGTAAAAAAAGTAAAAAGCAATATTGATATGCTATTATAAACTTTAAGTTTATTAAGTTTAAAAGCTTCTTAGCCTTGAGATAATAAAGGATTTGTGAAGGGAAAGAATGCATCCATTAGAGAAGCTAGCGTCATCTTATGATGGAGAAGTGGCATCCCAACATCATCTACTTCCATCACACAAAGCACCAATATGACCCGGCACAGGTAGATAGAGAAGGGTAGAAGGCAGGCTGAAATTTCCATGATTCTTTCTCAAGAAACACACAGGGAAGATTTGACACAAGAAGCAGGAAGGATGTGGGAAAATTGAGCAGCAATGTAGCTTGAAGGCGGAGGATGGGGTCCTGAATGTGATTCCTACTAGGGAACATCTGAGTTTCATCTTCATGTTCTGTCCTCACTAGCACACAGAAGCAGCTTCTTACAGAGAATCGTGTGCCTGACAACAACCAGTATCTACATCGTGGCAGAAATAACAGTTCATTTGCCAAACACAAATGCTATCCTTCCGGGAACTTGTGCAATACCCTCTTATCCAGGGGATAGGCTAAACCAAATTAAATATAATGAATTTCTACATTATTATGTATAGTTCTATCTAAAAAAACCTTACAACTTAATAAGACATGCCATGAAGAAACAGGGCTTCTCACTCTAGTTTTTAGCTTGAGTTCATACAGAATAAAAAAACCTTAGCATTTTCTTGGACATCATTACTGAAAGAGAGTTGCCTCCAAACCACAGCGAGACAGTCATCCCTCTCAATGTCCCACCAGGAAGAGCCTTCTTCAGATGATAAAACTTACAAGCTAAATTAAAATGCACTCTGGTCATTGGCAAGCTACAGGAGCAAGAATAATGTGAGCACAGTGCTAGGAAGCTTTTGATTTATGCGATTCCCTGCTTACAAGGCTGCTGTCCAGGAGGCAGGGCAATGAATCATTACAATTGTCTATCTGGGAAATGTCAAAAGATTAAGGAAAGGCAGAAGAAGAGAGAAAAAAGAAAAGCACATTTCTGTGGAATAACTATTTCCCAGTTAATGGGAATGTATCAGTTGCATATAAGGCACGAGAAGTATGAAACTTTTAAATCAAGGTACACAGAAGCCACACTGCTGAAATTCCCTGTTAGGAGACACCGTCATCACAGGAGCGCATTCACCCCTTCCCAATGAGAACTCGGTAACTAAGAGTTTGAGAAAGAGAGTGAAGAAAAAACTTGATAAAAAACAAAACAAAAACCACACATGGCTTGATTCTTTGCCAATACAAAAATAAGCATCCACTGAGTGTTTATTTACTGTTTAAATTACTTCTTATTGTCACACACTATAAACAGAAAATACATCTTACCACACACAGAATGAGAGCAAATAAGTGCAATATTTTATACATTAAAAATCATAATCAGATCTGTACAACAGATAAATAAATGTATACCTCTAACAGTTACTTGTAAAAAACAAACAGATCATTTATTGTTCAAAATCAGCAGTTTACTTAAAATTCTACTACGGTCACACATTTCAATCAAAGATTTGGAACTTCATTATGCTACACAGGTTCAGATCGGTAAATATTTTTTTTTTAAAAATGAGGGCATAATAAGCAATACCAAGTGTCTATAAAGAACCTTCCAAACATTGGAAATAATATACTCTACTTAATTAGCGACCAGCAAACACTAATGGATCCACGGGGTAGGGTTTTTGTTTTTGTTGTTGTTGTTTTGTTTTGTTTTCTTTTTAAATTCTGGTATAGTTTAGGAAGAAGAAATAGACTGTTTGGATTGGAAGGAAAATTTGGCTTTGTTAAAAATAAGCAACAACAACATGCACAATAACAAAACCTTGTCACAGAGCTTTAGAGCAACTCTGTGAAGGGCAAAGTGTACAAAGATTTAGGCTTACATACCCGCAAACTACAGCTAGGGAAAATCACATCAGGAAACACACACCGGATATGAATACGCATGGCTTAAAGACATACGGTTTCTCATTCCACAGCATTGCACATGGGACAGGAAAGAACACTGCAAGTCACTTCGGTACTAAGTTGTCTGTGAAGTAGGAGGTTCTGTGTGCACAGATGCCGATGCAATGATTACCACACAGTCAGAGGATATCAAGACACACAGTGGTGCCACTCACCTAATTAACGTACTTACATAGGTTTACTGGAAAGTCCACCACTCCCTGCCATCATATGCTAACTATAATCACCAATAAATGGAGACACAGATCTGGTAGAAAAGTGTTTTCCACATGCACTCTTATACGATGCATCCTGGTTCACTGTGTGCATTTCACATTGGATAAACACAGTGCTGATATATACAATCACACAAGTTCAACAGACGTCACAAAACTGTCCTGTTGCCAAATGTTTATATTTACACAGTCATTAATATCTTCAGACAGATGATTTTCTTGTCTAGGCAGATGCAAAGTAAGCCTGAAGAGTTTGTTGTTAGGATTGTAGGAGCCTACAGTCTTGATTTATCTTGAATGGTGGATAAGATGAGGACTCCACCAAAAAATGCAAGCGTACATGCCAGCCTTCGGAAGAGAGACGGGTTATCTTTAGGAATAACGACCTGCGCGAGGTCAGTGGTGATCTGAGAAATCTCATGTGCCACGCAAACGAAGATGAACGTGCTGACGATGATGTTGAGTGTCGGGTTTCCAGGGATAAGGACCAGGATGCCCCTTGTGTCTGCTGCCAGCCAGATGTGGTACTGACAGATGAACAGCTTGGACAGAAAACACTTACAGTTAGGTGCACCCAGAGCACTAGTGAGTAAGTTTGAATGTTTCCCAGTTTAAATTTGTGAGCATGCTTTACCCTGGGGGGCTTTTGGAGCCCATCTGATTCCCACACTGTCCCTGTTGTGCACTTTGCTGACTCATACAATCCCTCTGCTAACTGAGACAGTCAGAATACGATAGAATCCTGACGAGAAAACTTGGAGAAACTTACCTGCCCTATTTTAAAAAGTAACTCAATAATTTTCATATTCTAAGAAGTATCTGTTATAACTATGCCAGAGATCGGTAGAATTATTCTATCTCCAATAATAAAGGTCAGAATGTGCTTCAGACCCCGTGGCTTAAATTGATTTAGTAGATAATTTTATCTTTTATAGCTCACACTGTGATGACTTTGACTATCTTCCACAGTGTCCAGTCATATTAAAGCTACTAGAGTAAATATTAGAGATCTCAATTCCAGCAATATTTAATTACGGAGATGAATAAAAAGTCAAAATCTTCCTGGTGTGAATTCATTAATATCTGGTTTAATACTTTTCTTACTCAAGCATCTTAGTTGTACTCAAAAGCTTGAAAGAGTGTGAAGAACACACTGACAGTTACTGACATCTAGCTATTGTTTAAAATGTCTTTAAAACATTCCCAAATGCTTTATGATGGTTCAATGTGTCCTTATTCTACTTAGATGTAACTTTAATCTAAAAAAGTACGTCAGATTTGCACATTCACACATACACATATATGCATGTATACACTCAGCTGTTTGTGATAAAGCAAAATATTAGATTACCAACCTCTAGTGAAATTTTTCCAAACCAAGCAAAAAAAGAACTGTATATAGAACGGGCATATCCAGGGATGTTCCTTATCAGGATGAAGGCTACAATCTATGAGGGAAACCCAAAAAAAGTAAATATGAACAACACATTTATTTAAAAGAATTCGAGTGAAGTCTTAAGGGGTAGCTTTATCTTTTATATTCTTGAATTTGATATATATGTTTTTTCAATTGATAAATATTGGTCGGGTATTTTGATTAGAGTGGATCGGAGCTAGGTTTCTCACATATGATCTCTATACTGAAGGGTAGTGTGGATTTGAGGTTACTAAGACAAGTGTTTTACTTTATGCATAACGAGAACATACATTCACCCCAACCCCAGACGCTGTGTAAAGTTGATGGACGTTTGCTTCATTCATGAAGTATCTGCCAGGTGGCCACTCTTACTCCTCACATAGTTCAAATGCCTTGTTTAGTTTTGGATATAAAGGGTTCCTAAAGTGGATTTACCCACTGATCAGTTTATGGCCATCTGGATGGTCTATTGCTTGATGGGGCTTAGATGGAGATAGCAGATCAAAGGGGACACGCATACCTTATCCCTGGAACTACCTCTTTAGTTCTGCTTCTTGGTTTCATGGGGTGAGCAGCTTTGACAGGCCACACTCATATCAAGGCACTCTGCACCATCACAGCCCAGATGCACAGACCTACAAACTTAACTGAAACCTAGTAAGTCCTGAATTAAAGGCAGCCTTTTCTCCTTGAAGTTGCTTTTCTTGAGTATTTTGTCACAGTGACAGAAATCCAATGAGCACAATCCTTCCTCCACTGACAGGGATGTTTGTGTGGGAAACAGCAGGGCCATGAATATCATCAGGTTGCTGCTGCAATGCCAGAGAGATGGCATCCCTCTTACACAGCATTCATGTGCAGTAGTTTTCTCTCCGGATTTTTATTCTAATAAAATCCCCAGTTCGGGGACTTCTAACTTGTCACTCAGCTCCTGTATTCTTTTGCACAAGGTAGAACAACCTTCCTTGCATTTTTAAAACTTCTAATTCACAGTCTCAAACCCAACATCCAGTTTATTAAGCAAATATCCAGTTTATTATGCTTTTTATTATTTATCTATCTATCTATCTATCTATCTATCTATCTATCTATCTATCTATCTATCTATCTATCTATCTGTTTGTTTTTCGAGACAGGGTTTCTCTCTATAGCCCTGGCTGTCCTGGAACTCATTTTGTAGACCAGGTTGGCCTCGAACTCAGAAATCCGCCTGCCTCTGCCTCCCAAGTGCTGGGATTAAAGGCGTGCGCCACCACCGCCCAGCTCACATGTTTTTTAAAAAAAGAGATTGTATTTTCATCACTATCTTTTCAAAACTTTCTCCTATCAAAGGGCTGGGATACCATTTAAGTGTAAGAAAAGAACTTACATTGAGTGACATTCACCCCTTGCCTTGCTCACAAGATGTAGGCATTCTCTGGGAAGCATAGTAGGTAAGGAGGTGAAAGGAGGTATGCAGCTAATCTGACTGGAAGAACTCTCAGATGCAATTCAACTGAAGGATACTTGTAGCAATGGTGTCAGAGAGCTATCACCCTGACCTGTCTGTGCAAGGGTTGGAACTGAGGAAAGAGAAGACTTAACATGATCTTAATTCTCACCAACACAAATTGGGATACAGGATGAAAATTTGTGCGGGTATTTATTGAGGCACACACTGAAGATCTATAAAGAAATGTTTTACGTAACTAACAGCATAAGCACTACACAGAAGCAAAGATCAAGAAGAGGAGACCTATGTCTATTTATTGTACTATTATAATTTTTAATTTACCACAGGTTTAAGGTAAACTACGAGAAAGATGGATATATATGCATGCAATCCGTTAGGCTGAGCAACATGAAATCTGGGAAGAGTATATAACAGCCCACTCCCTCTCTTCTCTCTGGGATCTACCATGTCCCATAGTGTATTTCATCTCTTTATCATATTGAAGTCTTATGTTTTATTTTGTATTTACTATGTAAGGAAAAGTGAAAAGTCAAAAGAAAATAACCACGGAGAACACGTGTGAAGTCTGGGAGGTCACTGTTAGCTTCAAATGAACATAACAATGGTTAAAAATGGGCTAGTGTTTTAACTTCCTGGGTACTATAAGAATCATTTTCTATACATTCTTTATGGTTAATAGCAGTTCTTTAGCTAGTCACTGTTAGAAATTCTTATCAAGTCTGACAGGCAAAACCACAAAGTTCAAATTCAACCTGACATTGGTTGGGGGTACACTCAATAGTAATATGCTTGCAGAGACCGGTCAGACCTTGGGTTTGATTCCTTGCAACACTCACTCACTCACTCACACACATATACTATATATCTGTATATATATATGTACATCTACATATCTGTCTTTCACTCTTTCAGCTTCTCAGGGCACACACACACACACACACACACACACATCCTCTGTTCACATCTAAGAATAAGCATGCAGTCAGGTTGGAAGGATGTGGCTATAACACTTGATGGTCTGAGATGCTGTTGCCATTCACACGGTGGAACAAATAGTCTTAAAACGAAGCAACCATGCAGTAAAACTAACTCGCACTTTAGGTCCTAGTCCTTGTCCATGCTTTTGCCCTACAAGGAAGAGGCTGTGTCTTTCCAGCAAAGGTAACATCAGATGTCTGAGCCTGTGGAGGTGGCTAAGAGGGGGAGAGTGGGTACTGTTCTGCTTGCAGCCATTCTCTCTGTCTGCTCTTCCTAAACTGTTCTGTCTGCTACACTGTGAGTGCTAATGTTCCCTCTCATCCTGTGAGTCACAGCAATGACATTTTATACGTTGTATAAAGAGCTGTTGGTAGGTAGTGCCATTGTCAGCAGAAGGAATAGAAATGGCATTCAGAGACATCACAGAACACTTCATTACCAATCGTGTCTACAGAATGCCTCACCGGTTTGTGCTGCCGTCCGCAGAAGCTGAGAATAAAGCATAAACAGTCCCTGCACTGAAGACCACTCAGGGCCTAGGAGACACTCCAAAAACTCTCATGGCCCTTTGAACCACTCATCCTTTAGATTTTAAGACACAACTTCCTTCAAAAATCCTGTTCTTTTATCAGTAAAGGTTAGGAAAAACACCCATGGTTTCAAAGCAATCTGTACCTGCTGTTCACACATTGATGATTGTACCCTATGATGACTGCAAACCTCCCGCTTTGTAGGTCCAATCTGAGTCCTCAGCACACTCTGCCCCCTTTCCAGGAACTACCCCACATGTTTTTATATCTAGGCTCTCTGAGTTCCAGTCCCAGTTCCTGCATATAGCTCCTTGAATGTGCCATGTCCCCTTTCACGATAGGGCCTACCCAACTGTTTCTTCATTCCCTCTATTCTCAGGAAAATAAAATGATCCCTGATCCCTGATGCCATCTCCTCTGTCTTTCAGCTAGGTCATGGACTACCCTTTATTATATTCTCATAATGATATACTGTTATTCATAATTATGTGATTACTAAATAATTTGTTATAGAGATTGTCAGCTCCATAAGGATAGAAGCTGTGCTGAATCTGGCCATCACCTGAGTATCTAACATGCAGAATCAGAAGATTATTAAATGATTACAAAACACTGAGATAAATGAATCGTATACTGGTCCACATATCCAGTAAACCATAAATTTCATGAGAAGAGATATCACATCTTGTTAAATAGTGAGCCTTTTATTATTAACATGGAACTTAGCATAATAGATAATAGATAAAATTAAATAAATTCAAACAAATATTGAAAAAGCAAATGTGGGAAGAGGATGTTGAAATGTTTTGTGTATGATAGAGTGTCTGCGAAGGTGTGTCTGTGTGTAGCGCAGAGGTTGACAAGGGGTTGCTTGCTCTATGGCTCTTTGCTTTAGTTTTCTGAGGTAGGTTTCACTGAGGTTGGAGCTCACCGATTTGGCTAGGCAGGCTGGCCAGTAAGCCCCAGGGACTCTCTGGTCCCTTCTGCCCCAGAGCCAGGCTTTCACCTCCTAAGCCGTCCATCACCCGAGTCCTGGGGTTAACACTTTCCAAGGTCCAAATGCGTAAACGTATCATTTTCAAACATGAGCTATAAGAACTCTTGGAGGTGATCTTAACATCTCTGCTACTGTAGAGATAGACAGGTATGGAGATTAGGTAGCTTCCCTACGTCTTCTACGCATTGAACTCTCATCTCTTTACTTCTGAATACTATATTCTTACAAAAAAATTTTAAGTGAAAAAAAGTGTCTAAATCAAGTTAATTCTTTCGAGCTGAGTATGGTGGTGAATGCAATGATTTTATTGTCTGGAAGACTAAGGCAAGAGGCTCACACGCTGAGGCCAGCCTGAGCAACACAGTATGAAGAAGTATAGAGAAAAATGAAGAGAGAGAGTTACCTGTACCACAGACACAGATGGGTGGAGTTCGTTACAGTCTGCTTTGTTCTTACAGCTGCTAGCCCAGATCGAATAGGTCTAAAACAAGAATGGACAGTCAGAGCTCAACACTGCGGACCCTTAAACAGACACACTGCAATGGCTTAGGGGTTTCCTTCTTTATAACTTGGTACCTCACTATGCTATAAAAAGGACCATTAAAAGCTCTCCCTAGCAAAGGGGGATGTTAGAGGGGTGAGGCGAGAGTGGGTGGGGAAGTACCTACCCTCTTAGAGGCAAAGGGGAGAAGGGATGGGAGGGGGATTGCAGAGGGGAGACTGTGAAGGGGAACAACAATTGAAGTGTAAATAAATACAGTTTAAAAAAAGCTCTTGGGAGGTCTCATCACTTGTTTCAGTAGCATCAACTGCCTAAGCCCGGGGGGTGGGGGTGGGGGTGGGGGTGGGGGATGGGCATGGGGGTGGGGGGGTGAGAAATGGAGTTTTGGGCACTTCTGATAATCTGGTCATTACCACCAAGTGCTGGCTTTTCACATTCACGAGCACATGGAGCTGGGTGGTGGCAGTGGTGGTGCTGGGAAGCAGAGGCAGGGAGATCTCTGCAAGTCCAAGGCCAGCCTAGTCTATAGAGGGATGACAGTACAGCCAGGGCTACACAGAGAAGCCCTGTCTCAACCCCCTAACTCACCCAATAGATGATAGATAGATGGATAGATAGATAGACAGATAGACAGATAGTACATGGTATAATTTTTCCCCAATTGATTGTAACTTTTAAAATTCCTATTTTACTATACTCTCAGCTAGTATTTATAACTTATATATGCATTCTATGTAGAACTTACATCTAATTAGAAAAAATACAGTAAAAATGTTCAATTAAATTACATTTTCTTTATTTATAGGTTAATTCTATCAGTTAAAAATTGAGAAAATTAGGCGCTTCCATGTTGAAACTTACCAAGAAAGACACTACTGAAACAAACAATAGGAAGGTGGAGATTTTGTTGGAAAAGAGCGGTTCCCCCTTTCCTTCAGACAGTATTTGCCGCCTCTGCAAAGCCAGATAAATGAAAGCAAACAGAACCCCATGGAAGACAACCTGAGAACAACAGGGAGAAAATTGGCTTTGAAGAGTTACATCTCAAATGCTAGCAACAATCCTTGGATATTTAAAACTGCATTTATAAAAGCTGCTGGGCTAGAAGCTTAAGACTTTAGAGTTGCTATGAAGAGCAAACTTTGACTGTCTAATCAAGCGAGTGATAGCTGGAGCATGCAAGCCAGGAAAGGAAGTGTCCAGCAGAGACAGAGGCTGCTCTCCAAGGCCCCCAGGAAGGAAGACAGTGATCATCTCAAGCACTGGACATTGAACCCAGAGCCTTCCACTGAGCAGCACCACCCCCTCTGCCAGTTACATCTCCAACCTCAGCAATTTAAACATACTTCTAAACTTTCTCCAAAACACTGAAACACATTTTATACCCATCCCTTCAACCAAACCAAACAGCAACACCAAATTTTATGTTTAAAAGGAAACTATGTATATAAAACAATATGGTGTGGCAGAAAACACAGAGCTTTCTCTCTAAAAAAAAAAACAACCAACCAAAAACACAAAAAAACCCATAAATAACCACAATGTGATTCATCACTGCAATGGACTAGACTTTTGTGTCCCCCTCCAACCCTCCTCCCCCGCCACACACAAAAAAAAAATACAACACACACACACACAAACAACCTCTCCTATGTTGAAAATGAATTCCTGTGTGGAATCTGGAGTTTTATGTGGGCATGTGGGAAATGGTCAGGCCGTGAGGGTGTAATCTTTATGAGCAGGGTTAGTGCCCTTGTAAAAGAGACCCCAGAGACCATTTCCAGTGAGAACATGGCTGCCCAGGAGCCCGGTCTCTGGAACTGTAAGAAATATGCTTTGTTGTTCAGGAGCTAATCAGGCTACCCTGGTCTGTTTTAGTTTCCCAAACAGACGAAGATAAGCACATCCTTGCAGCTTATCTGCTAAAGCCGACAAAGGCTTTAGCAGAGCCATTTTATTTGTATGTGGCTTGGAAATGCAATAAAGTACCTTGGGAAGTAAACAGGAGCTGGGAAGCTGGGATGCCACAGAATAGCTATCAGAGCATATTGAAAGATAGTGAAGGATAGAAAAGAAAGAGCACATGGGAAAGTAATTAGCGCCGGCTGAGTGCTCTGCTAGGCCGGTTCCCTTTGCTTAGTCAAAGGTCTCTGAATGACTTCAGGTTAAGTGTGTGGAGTCCCTCACTATGCTGTGGCTGCTGCTGCTTTGCAAGCCTATCCCCAAGACTATATTGCAGAGCTTACTAAGCCCATGATACTAGTAATCTTACGTTTGAGAGCAGACTGAAAACTCTTGGTTGCTCAGAGGTATGCTGTTCTTTAATACACACTTCCCAACATCAACATCTTATGAAATCCAGGAAACATCATGACACTCAGTGAATATTGTTCTCAATGGTAGAGCACATATATGTGAATCATCAAGAAATTACAACTGTCTGTCAGAAGCCCCTTTATAGACACCACTTAAAATATTTTCCTGGTGATAGACAGACATACTCATTTTCTGCTGTAATGAGAAAGGGTTCATGGGGACTCTGCTTTAACTTACTCTCAAGTTTCTCTGTACAAAACCTAAGCAGAAATAGTCAGGAGTGCAAATAATTTTCTAGCAGTATAATTTGAGGCATGAAGATATCACAAAGTAAATACATACGTAGCGGTCTAGCCTCCACCTGAACCACCATTCATACACGCTCCCTTCTAGTTCAAAACATTTGGAAAGTGGCCATAGAGAAAAGATCTTCTCAAATGCACCCTAAAAAGGAATGCAGCCAGTTAGGTCAGTGCTTGCTTTGCAACTCCGTTATAACCTACGCATTTGTCAAGCTAAGATTAAACAAAGACCATTCACACTCTTAATCTCTGATCAACTCATTGAAAACTTGGCTTCATTTGAAAAGGAGTAAATTTATTTTAGCTATGGCCAAAAAAGTTTATTTAATACTTTTCAACTTTGTCTTTCACATGGAAACTACGAAAAATACAAGATTTTGAAACAAGAACAACAAACCCCTAGTAATTTGAAATCATTCTATTGAGTTTAACATAATATTAAAACATTCTTATATTTACTAGAGACACAAAATTACAAAACACCTCAGCCAATACAGTATCAATATCCAAAAAATTATTAAGGTGAAAAATATAATTTATTTTCCTCTAAATGTCTTTAATTATCTATAATTATTACGGTTGAAAGAGCCCCCTGAATTAGTCACTCTAATCAGCCATCCTCAAATGCTATTACTAGCCACAGTTTCAAGTTTTATTCTGTCCAGTTAGTGAATGGCACCCTCTTATTAATCTGACAGCAAGAGAATGTTTGAATGAAGGGTAGAAGTCTGGGGCACATTCCTGCACACCAATGAAGCCTTTCAAACAGAGAGAGTCCTCAGTATGGACTGAAGAGTGGCAGTGAATTCTACTAAGAAATGTCCCATTGCTCGACCTACTGCAACAGCATTAAAAAAGATTACTAAAAAATAATTACTGCTGACCAGAGAAAAATATGAAGATACTACCTCAGCCACTACTGGGTCCTTGTGTCAGAGGAATTTCATCACTATTAGAAAATATAACTATTTTCATTTATCCACAACTTCAACTATACATAAAAGAACTGTATCAAACTCTATTCCACAGAAATTGTAGGTTCATTCTTACAAAGAATTACAAAATAAAGACCCCTGATTATATGTGTACACACATACATATAGATATAAGCATGTATATATGCATGTATACATACATATACATATAAGCATATATATATATATATATATCATAACAGGTATGGATCTACTGAACATAAGCATATGATTGTGGCAGCTATATATGAAGAGTATTTATAAATAAATGCATTTGTAATTTAAAATTTTATTTCTTTTTTTTAGTAGATATTTTCTTTATTTACATTTCAAATGCTATCCCGAAAGTTCCCCATACCCTTCCTCCCCCCCCTCCCCCCACCCTGCTCCCCTATCCCCACTCCCACTTCTTGGCCCTGGCATTCTCCTGTACTGGGGCATATAAAGTTTGCAATACCAAGGGGCCTCTCTTCATAAAATTTTATTTCTAATTGAAATTTATCTAATATGCTACTGATAAGGAAGTTGTATTGAGTAGTGACTGTGGGTTCAGTGTGCTGTATAGTGGGCAGTACAGAATGGGATTCTCTGAACTGTGTACTGTCTTTTTCTGGTGCTAGGGTCCTCACTGACCTAGAGCTAGGGAAGGTTCCTCTCTCTCACTATTTAATGATGGGCCAGCTTCCCTTTTCCATTCTAATGTGCTCAGAGAATGTTGGGTATTTGTTGTTACCTATTTCTTTATACATTTGCCTATTTTATTATTTTTTGTATCTCACATGGAAAAGAAAACTGTATGCCATACAGAAACAAAAGTGTTTTAAATACTTCTGAACATGAAAGTAGGCATAAGAGCCTAAAAATGCCTCCCCAAAGGTTCTGAAGAATTAGCTCACACCCCAACCACACATAACAAAATGTACCTAATGGACATTTACACTTGAGGCAACTTTATGCAAAATGTAGCACTGCAAGTCAACTGCAGCTTATGTCAAAACTACAGATGATCAAATTAAAATATTTTGTTACAAGTATCATAATACCCAAAAAAAGTCTGCCTGATAGATTTAACAGGCAGATAACAGACTTCCATTCTGCTAAATGTACAGAAAAATTCAACCATCAAAATAAAGGGTATAAATACAAAAATGACCCAAGTCCTGTAAATTAAGTGCATGTGACATTTTCAAACTCTATGCAAAATAAGTTCATTTTCCTGTCTCAATTTTACTTTGTGCATTTAAAGAAAAATCAAGAAACAGCTTGATGCAATGAATAATGCACAAACTAAGCTGACAATTCTGTCAAGAGAATTTTGATCCTCACTTAGAGCATGTCTCATAAGAGGCATTCAATAAACGTTTGATTGATCAAAGTCAAGTAAAATGGATCTTGAACAATTGCCAGAGGAAGAGCTTAAAATTACTCTTACAACAAAAACAGTGGTAACAAAGTAGGTAGGGTCTCAAAAGAACTACACTGAGCAGTCAGTCCATAGAGTGACACTTTTATTATAGTCATTAAAAACAGGAAGCTAACAAAAAGGCTCTAGCTCTTCTCCATACCCTAGTAGACAAACTTTAAAATATGATAAGATATAAACCAAGAAGAGCATACAAACCTGAGAATGCGCCAAGAACCATATGCACAGCAGCAGCAAGCCTAGTTTCAGCAGTAAGCCGAGATACCAGAAAACATTTCCTAAAAGAGAAAATGTGCAACATACAAAGCAATATAAATTTATATTAGTAAACACACTGAGGACACCTCTGTTTAATGTTTTTGTATCTTGAATGTTTCTCAAAATAACCCCTGAATCTGCTATCTATTCAAGTGTTTAGGGCATCAATCAAACGTAGGGAAAAGGAAATCAGTGGAGCATCGCTGGGCAGAAAGAGCTACAGTGTGTGACTGCCAGCTCACAGCCCTGCTCACCTACTGGACGTGCACACTTCACGGGGCCTCTTGGATGCAATTACACCCATGCACTATCGAATGTTTCAACCAAGTAGACAGCTATATGTTCAATGCAATGTTCCAACTCAGGTTAAATATTAGCATAGGTCACACTGCTACTACTTAAACATAAAGCTCCAGGAGATGTAAGCTTACGACCTAGTGGACTAGGGTTTAACCATAAAGCACATTAACATATGCATACTTCAAAGTCCATGTTCCAAGTTTATGCATTTTCATTAATGTCGTATGAGTCTATGGAAAAACTGTACTCTAAATCTATAGACTGTCCAAAGATACTAATATGTTTTAAAAGGGCCACATTAATACTTTCCAGGAAACATTTTAATGGAAGCCAAAAAGAAAAAATTCTTATAAGCAAGATCTAAGTTGAAAGTCAGATACAGCTTTAATATTAGAACCAATTTTCTATCTTTTTTTAACTCAGAAGATTTCATTTGAATGATATGACCATGGGGAAACTACAGTAAGATAAACAGTTGCGGCCTTACTTGAACATGATCAGTGAGATCATGATGAGAAATTTGGAAATGTCAACTTTATAGGTAGGGAGTTGGGCTCCTTATATGTAAAATAGGTTCATAATAATGTCTAAAGAGTTGTGCAGAGGACAAATTATAAACTCATCGACACAGGAAGGCTTTGCAAGTAAATGTCTACTCGGACTCTCCACATATGCAAGAAACCACACGAAACCGAGTTGCCAGTATTGAGCACAACGGGGGAAGAGCCTCAGCCCACGTGGCTTCTCCTCCTCCTTACACTTCCACTATTCTGTTGTATGCAAGGCAGCTTAAAAACTGCCTTCATAGTGGAAGGAAAACACACAATATATATGCAAACTAGTGTTCTGTATTGAGCTACCTGCTATGTTCTGGAGTAAGCTATCTGGCTGTGTTATTTTAGAAACAGATTTAAAGCAAAAATCCTAAAACCACATACACATTTAAATGGCCTAGATCTTTCAGTGAAAAATAGCTTTTAACAACTAACAGGAAATCTAGCAGAGATAGAATGTATTTATTAACATCAGTAAGATAGTCTATTTACCATTTGCCTTCTTTTGGGTTATTTGTGGCCACAGTGCTAAAGTGACATATATGACCATGAACCACACGGTGACCAAGGGGACAAAGTAATAGAATTGATATGGTCGATCCATTACGATACATAACACCACAACCAGGAAATTGAGACGAAATAAGACCTATGAAAATGGAGAAGAAAATGGTTTTCATTCACAATATACATGAAAAGCAAAGACAAATTTTCCTGAATACAATAATACACTTACGAGTCAAATAAGGACTTTACAAATGAATTTTATCAATCCCCAAAGTTTTGTTTGCCCCACAATCACTGAAGAGGTTAATAGAAAATATCTATGTATTTCCTAATGAAATTACAGTAAAGAACCACCCGAGGTGTTGCACAGGTGCCATCTTTTTAAAGAGGCAGAGAAAGCATACAGCACCCTCCCAGGGTTCTATTTTACAGGCAGAGATTCGGTTGCCTCAGGAAACGGTGTCTGTTCCATCTGCTGTTGGATGTTGATTTGCCCATTAGTATCGTGCAAGTTTTCAAAGGTCTTTGTGATTTCATTCCAGTCATTTCAGATATCAGTTTAAATTTAACAACAGAGCAGAGAGTGTGTGTGAGCAGACTTCTTTCTATTAGTTCTGTCTGATGACTTTGTGGCTCAGGGTAGAGCTTTTAGACACTCTGAGCCTCTGTTCCCATCTATGATCGTGAGGCTACCTTCAGGGTTGCAATAGAGGGAAAGTAATGTTTAGAAACTGCTTAGCAAGAGGCAGAAAGTCAATCAATCCTAATCCTCTTCTCAGGCAGAGAAAACATGATCATTTCAGGTAGTGTGCATCTCTCTACAAAACCAAAGACGACCAACACTAATTCTCTGAGCATTGGTGATATTGTACATGCATCTAGGTTCTGTTTTTCCTCCACCACTAATAATGTATTTCAAATTACTAAACACTGAACACAAAAACTTTAAGGTGATAGTACCATAAATCCTAATACTCCATGATCTCAAAATGGTCATATTTACACTTTCTTAACAGACAGACAGGAAAACATGTGGAGTTGAAAGAAAAAGAGAGTAACAGACTGCATTCTTACCTGACATACTCTATGAATCCCGAAATCTCCTTTGATCCAAAAGTAAGAGAAATGCCCGTACCCTGTCTGAAACAGATATGCAGCCACCAGAACGCGAATGTGCATGTACACAGGCAGAAACTGTTGACAGAAATAAGCAGGGACAGAGAGTGATGGCTTAACTAACTACTCTTGAAGGTACCCTGGATCTTGTATTTTCCTAACACATGGAGAACAAAACACAACAAATCTCTTACCTTTGGCCATGGCCAAAGGACTACTTATATTATGGATTTGCTCAGCAAAACATCCCATTCGACATGTGCAAGCATAACAGCAGTCTCTCTCCACACCCTTGCTCAGGAAAGCATCTTGTTCAAGCCTCCATGTCACCTTCATCGCTCTCTCCATCACACCCAAGCTCAGCCATGCTCACTGCAATGTGCCCAGAGACTTCCCCTTCACAACCTAAACACTGCACACTTTCATCTACACAGGCAGTCATAGGCAATGTGGCCTCCTTTCTACATTCTCTGTCATCCCATCTTTTAGAGTGTGGCTACTGTCTCCACAATGTAACTAATAAATACTTTTAAAAGGTTTGCAACCACTTAACTTCACTGGCCCCTATTTTACAGCTACCTGGTCACCTCTGCAACCACATAGCCTTAACACTGCTTAAAGTCATAGAGTAAGATAATGTGAATTTTCGAAGTGATATTGTAGGATAAAATAATATAAGTGTATTCCTTAATTAGACTTTAAGGCCTAGATTGTATACATTTTGGAACGCATCTCCTTCCTTTACAAAGGATATTTTACTTGAGGAGGAAAAGCAAACAAACCCCAGCAGGAACCTTTGAACATATACACATATGTTCAAAAACCTACAACATATACACACGTCTGCATAGCCTCTACTCTAACCAATCAGATAGACTGTCCCTCCTTGTCATCTATCTTCTGTTTACTTGTCAATGTATCCCCAGGATCTCTTCTAAATGTATTTGTGGTCCTGGAATCCTATTTGCAAGTCAGGAGGTGGTGGTGCCTGTAATCTTAGCATCTGTGAAGCTGAGACTGGAGGAGTACAAAATCTAGGCCAGCCTGGGCTATACATAGAGTTTAAGGCCAGTAGCTTCCATAATAAGAGACTATTAAAATACCAAGGGCTAGGGCTAGCTCAGAGGTACAGTGCTTGCCTAGCACACCCAGGGCTTTAGGATTCACCACTGGCATGTGAAATCTCCAAATCCTATTGTCAGAGTCTACTTAAAACCTATATGATAAGAACTTCAAGTCTCTGAAGAAAGAAATTGAAGAAGATCTCAGAAGAAGGAAAGATCTCCCATGCTCATAGATTGGCAGGATTAATATAGTAAAAATGGCTATCCTGCCGAAAGTAATCTACAGATTCAATGCAATCCCCATCAAAATTCCAACTCAATTCTTCACTGAGTTAGAAAGGGCAATTTGCAAATTCATCTGGAATAACAAAAAAACCTAGGATAGCAAAAACTATTCTCAACAATAAAAGAATCTCTGGTGGAATCAACATGCCTGACCTCAAGCTGTACTACAGAGCAATTGTGATAAAAACTGCATAGTACTAGTACAGCAACAGATAGGTAGATCAATGGAATAGAATTAAAGACCCAGAAATGAATCCACACACCTATGGTCACTTGATATTTGACAAGGGAGCTAAAACCATCCAGTGGAAAAAAGACAGCATTTTCAACAAATGGTGCTGACACAACTGGCGGTTATCATGTAGAAGAATGCGAATTGATCCATTCTTATCTCCTTGTACAAAGCTCAAGTCTAAGTGGATCAAAGACCTCCACATAAAACCAGAGGCACTGAAATTAATAGAGGAGAAAGTGGGGAAAACCCTCGAAGATATGGGCACAGGGGAAAAATTCCTAAACAGAACAGCAATGGCTTGTGCTGTAAGATCAAGAATTGACAAATGGGACCTCATAAAATTGCAAAGCTTCTGTAAGGCAAAAGACACTTTCAATAAGACAAAAAGGCCACCAACAGATTGGGAAAGGATTTTTACCAATCCTAAATCTGAGAGGGAACTGATATCCAATATATACAAAGAGCTCAAGAAGCTGGACTCCAGAAATTCAAATAACCCCATTAAAATGGGGTACAGAGCTAAACAAAGAATTCTCAACTGAGGAATAGCGAATGGCTGAGAAGCACCTGAAAAAAATGTTCAACATCCTTAATCATCAAGGAAATGCAAATCAAAACAACCCTGAGATTCCACCTCACACCAGTCAGAATGGCTAAGATAAAAAATTCAGGTGACAGCAGATGCTGGCCAGAATGTAGAGAAAGAGGAACACTCCTCCATTGCTGGTAGGATTGCAAGCTTGTACAACTACTCTGGACATCAGTCTGGTGGTTCCTCAGAAAATTGGACATAGTACTACCGGAAGATCCAGCAATACCTCTCCTGGGCATATATACCCAGAAGATGTTCCAACTGGTAATAAGGTCACATGCTCCACTATACAGCCTTATTTATAATAGCCAGAAGCTGGAAAGAACACAGATGTCCCTCAACAGAGGAATGGATACAGAAAATGTGGTACATTTACACAATGGAGTACTACTCAGATATTAAAAACAATGAATTTATGAAATTCCTAGGCAAATGGATGCATCTGGAGGATATCATCCTTAGTGAGGTAACCCAATCACAAAAGAAGTCATTAGATATGCACTCAGTGATAAGTGGATATTAGCCCAGAAACTTAGAATACCCAAGACACAATTTGCAAATACAAGAGAATCAAGAAGAGGGAAGACCAATGGATGGATACTTCATTCCTCCTTAGAATAGGGAACAAAATACCCATGAAAGGAGTTACAGAGACAAAGTTTGGGGCTAAGATTATAATTAATCATACTTAATTCGCTCTATTCTAAACAGCACATTTCAGCTCTGTCTAGCTACAGTGTCAGTGGCTACTTGGCTAACAGTGAAGTCTGGCTGCAGAACCACATATTTGAGGCGCATCTCTCTTCGCCTAACAGCTCTGCAAGTATTGGAAAAAAGATGTCAAACCTATGTTAACCATTCTCAGTTACTTTAACCACTCTCTATAAAGCAAAAGTTCAAGCCCCTTCAAGACTGAGGCTGGGACTACAGAGTTGGGAATGTTTATTTATATCACAGAAAATTTCCAAGTTCCTAACAGAGTTATAAATCTTACATATTTCTCCTAACTTTTGACTGTGCCATATTTCAAACCAATAGAAAAGTTTCAAAAACAATACAATGAATACAAATAGACTTGAAGTACAAGTGACCTCCTAAATATTTACCATGGATCTTGTAAGCCACATTGTCATTATACTAGACAAGACGCATAATATGAATTGTTTCTAGTATATAATCCATATTTAAGTTTCTCTGAACATTTTTGTCTGCTGAACATGATGGTTCATGTCTGTAATTCTAAAAGCAGGAGGAGGAGGAAAATGAATTTGGGGCCAGCCTGTGCTATGGAGAGAGCTCGAGACCCCACCAAGGCACACTGTTTCAGAGAAAGAAGGGCTGGAGACGTAGATTAGTGGTGAATACTGGCCTAGAGTGGGTAAGTCTGTGAGTCTGATCCCTGACACTGCAAACAGTGAAGCACACATTGCATTTGAATGTTACTAACCCTTTAGTGTCTTTCAATACATAGTTCCCTCTTATCTTTCCTGTATCTGTACTACAACAAAATTTTAGAGTTGAAATTATATTTGAATTTTCAACTCCATTAAAGAGCTAGGCTGATTTTCTAAACCCTCACAGTCTTAAAAAAGAAAGTTAAAAGCATAATGAAGCACGAAATCATTGTCTACTGCAGATGCAAGCTTGCATCCCTCATCATTTTAAGCACATTTGGTATAAGCCTTATTTTAAAAGAATGTTTATGCCAATAAGTACCATCAGCCTGGGCTATTTAATAATTCTCTGAGATTTTACGAGACTTTCCCTCATAGCATAAAAACTATGGAACAACTATACACGGACATATTTGATTTACAACTGGACAATTCAAGTTTTAAATAATGTTAATTTCTCAACTACCCATGAATGAAAGCCCCAAATAACATATAACCTACATGAACAATGCTTTTTCAGTGAGGACACACGTAATTTTTAACGACAAAATGTGTATAACAGAAGTGGGACACATAATTAATCATTACAAATGATCTGCTAATGAAAAGTATGTCCTTTCAGAAGAGAGTTGTTGTTTTTTTATTGTAAATGAGAATGTATTGGGAGGCAGTCTAGGAAGATGTATTAAATGCTGGGTTGGTAAATGAGTATACTGGAATGCCAAATTGCCTTCATCTTTTTACCATGTAATTCCTTTCTGGAATCACTGAATTGAGGAACTTACTCTGCCATTAATTTTTTCCTACCTAATTTCTTAGATAGAAATATCACCACTTAATATGTCAGCAATTAATTACCTCTCCAAATGGCACATCCTTAAAACAAAACACCCTCCCCCATTAACTAAGTCTTTATGCACACATTGAAGGTATTTCCAGGCTCCAACATTCACCTCTTCTTCTTGCCTGGAGAATTTAGAGTTTTATGCCATGAATCCTAAGCCATCTCCCCTGACTGGGTTTTCTTCACTGTCTCAGCCTCACTTGCTGCAGCTTCAACTTACAGCCTCAGGGACCACAGGAGTCTCAGTGCTGTTGCAAGGATACACGGCAGAGGTGTGGGATTTCAGAAAGGAGCACATTTCCTTTTTTCATTCTTTTGCTCTCTGCCTTCAAGCAAAACATCCATAAAACTCAGAAGTTCAACAACTTTCAAAAATACAAAATAAGGAAGACTATGGTTTTAATTTTCTTAGAAAAAAAATCAGTAATATTAATATTTATATTACTAACTGTTATTCTCCAAGTACTTTCTTCTTATCTGAATTTATTCAGTCAAATACTACATATGTATAGATGAGCTTAGGGTAAGCAATGCAACAGTCAGACCGCTTGGTACTGCACAAAAGATGAATGAGCTTCTAACTGTGTGCATGACTGTCCACTAGGAAAGCAGCTGCCAGAGCCCCCACAGAGGCGCTTTTTTCCATGAAGGGCAGCTGGAATGTTAAAACACAGGACAACTAGAATCTTCTTAACTCTCCCATGTCCAAGGAAACCCAGACTATGTTTCCTGGGAAGAAGCAGAAATGAGGTCAAAGAGTTCCAAGTTTTAAAGTTTTTTAAATATAAAACTAGTAAGGGCTGGAGAGACGACTCAGTGATCACGAACATTTGCTGTCCTGCAGAGGACGGGGGTTTGGTGCCCAGGACCCATATCAGGCAGCTGCTAACTGTCTCTAACTCTGGCTCCTGAGGAACCAATACCTCTGGCTTCCACAGATGCTGACACTCATGTGCACATACCCAAAAGCAGACACACAACTAGACATGATTAAAAATAAATCTTAAAAAAATTAAATATAAAACTACTTAATCAAAGTTCTTAAAACACAGTGAAGAATAAAATATACATGTGATTTCTTTGGATAGTAACTACCCTATTCTAAATCCTTTGCTACTTACAAAGCTCCCTGATACTTTACATTAGCTGTTCAACAAGATGATGTAAGATATTGGCTATCGCTATAGTACTAAGGACAAAGAAATACAAAGTCAATTATTACCTCATTCCTTTCAAAGAAAATTGATTTTGCTTTTAACATGGTAGATTTTTGAAAGACTTGGGGAAAGATGAGAAGGCCAAACAGTTGGGTAGGAAGTGAGAAGGGGACCTTAAGCAACATGGCTTCCTATATGCTTTGAACTTAGATTCCACGTGCTACTTACTGTGCTTGCTCCCGAGATGTGATAGATCAAAATCACAAGCTGCATCCAGCCTTTCCATTCATCAGTTTGCTCTCTATTCAACACTTTAGTCTGCATGAAGGAACCAAGATCTGCTTTAAGATCTACCATGAAGTAGTTATTTGGACAAAACATACGAAGAATATATCATTTTTCTTACAGTATTTAAAGCTAATGCAAAAGCTAATGTCTTAATCATGGTTGGGGCAAACTGTCCTTATTTCTTGCTAAAAGATATAATGAAATTTTTTAAATGTAAAAGAAACTTGAAAGACAACTATAATGAGAGCTTGAGGAATTCAGGTGATCCTTCTGTTTTGTTTCAAACAACACTAAAACCACAACAGATGTATTTATAGGTGTAAAAGAGCATCCTACAATTGTTTACAAAGTGGTAGAATTTCAGAGTTAAAAAAAGATCTTACAGTCCTCTTACATTTTCCTTGACAGATAATGTCCTATTATTAAAATTTATTTCCTTAGCACACTCTTAAAGGATATGAAGAACTGATTAATCATATCCATAGAAGAGTACTTTTTTTGCAGAAGAGCTTGGTAATTCAAATAAGATCCCCTTATAGAGAAGTTCTTCAAATCATTATGAATGATGGGCCCACTTCTAAATTAGGAAACCCAGAGGATCAAAAGTAGAAGCCACAGCATTATATAAGTTCTAATTTGTGTGCAAATGTCTGATAAACATATAAATATAAACTACTTTCCTCATATAGAAGCATGTCTTAATATAATCATATTTTTACATTTTAACTGATAATGAATAGCATCTAGTACTTGAAAGAATCAGTTTTCTCTAGCCTCAGGCAGGCGAAATAACATAAGTCATTCTATAATTCCATCTATTTACCTGTTGAATGATTTAACTGTTTTTTAAAAAGAGGTGATTAAAGAGTCTACTAAGTAGAGGACAACTTCAGAACCCTTCATCCCCCTGTAGTTTGTAAGTTCTGACATAGATCATGACAACAGTTTTCGAACGGACATTTTGGAGTTCATAGAATACCATGAGCTAATAAAAATGATCTTACCTCTTTTGTGTTTTCATTGTAAAATACTCCCAAAACCAAGATGTAGATAATTGGAATAAAGAATGATGAATGTGTATAAAATTTGTTTTCCTTCATAAATAGGTTTGCACGGTCACACATATAGAAATAAGCCATAATCAGGCCAAGTTTGCAAAAAGACTGTAAAAGTATTTCTGATGAAGACACAGGAGTATTGATAATATTCTTCTTTTCCTCGCCACTTTCCAAATCAGTACATGGTTTATTCTTCCGGTGAGCATTACGATGAATTACATAGAAAATGAAATACCCAATAATGGATAGAGTGAAAAAGCAAGCAGCTAGCTTCTGAATGAGAGTGAGAGGTGGCCGAGGCTGACAACAGGAACCATCCACAGGCTTCACAACTTTATTACAGTTCACGTTCATGAGAATCATTGCACTCTGCAAACACACAGGTTCTTGGTTATTGTCTTGTCAGTGCTGCAGTGCACATCACATTTTCTCCTGTGACTACTGCTGAGATTTTGACTCTGAACCAAACGCTCTTGTACATTCTGCACCCACTTCCCAGACACACATGTGAATGATGGTAGCCCTGCACGTGGTAAAAGCTAGTTTGGGTGTCTCAAATTTCTTGGATGCTGCTCACAAAAAGCTTATTTTAGAATGTGACCTAAGGCAAACTGGAAAGTGATACCTCCTTCCTACTTAGAATGCACTGATGCTCTTCTGTTCTTTTAGAAAAGAATGAGACAACAACGAAAAATAGTAAAAAGCTCATGGCTGCTAATGATCAACTAAAAAAAGAAATCCTGAGAGATGTCAAAGACCGAAGAATTTTAATTAGTAGACTTCCAAAACCGTAATAGTTAAGATGGAGTCCCAGTCTTTACATAGCAAAATATTACAATACAGATACCCCTGAAAAAATTAATAATTCTTAGCTAACAATATTGATAATGTACCTTTTATTTAATTCATAGCTTATAGATAATTTCTGAGTATAATACTGAGATATCTGTTGTTACATTAAATCTGGAGTGCTCAGCATAGTTTAACCATAATGAACTTATTTTAGGCAAGCTGTCAAGACTCTGTCTAGTGGAAGATTTGGAAACTCTAGACTTATGAAAACTACAATTTGGGTATCTGTTGAATGCTGGTGGCATTACTTGACCACTGGTTTTCAAAGGACTCAATCAACTACTGAGAAAATCCTGTCATCGTAGTCCCCAGATTGAGGAAGTTCTTGGGCCAACATTCTTACAAATTCTCATCTACAGATGTTCTGACAGGGTCCTTAACTATGTCCTGGAATCTTCAAAACCCAAGATGTATATAGAGAACAGGGGTATATATACAAAGACATTTTCCTGTAGGAGAGAAATGTTTTACATGAACCCTTTTTGCAACCTAATCCTAAAGGAAGAAAAGACTTTATAGCCATACTACATCCATCCATTTTCTGGTCATGTTAATACAAGTAACATGAGTTTCATTTTTCCTTAAAATTTAAGTTCCTCCTTACAAACACATTTAGGTTTATAGAATTCCTTGCTGGATCTTGCTACAATGCAATAAACAAACATTCAATGTCAAAAATTTTGAATGGTTACAGTATGGCAAGATACTTATGTGATTAATTCTCCCCTCCCCTCCCCTCCCCTCCCCTCCCCTCCCCTCCCCTCCCCTCCCCTCCCCTCCCCTCCATTCACTGCTCTTTTAGAAAGTTAAAAAGCTCAATGGGGGTTAAGACCATTGCTGAAGACACCATGCACTTAGGACATAGTCCTTAGTTCTACACACCCATAACACCTATGATCTAGGACAATGACCAGCATGCCAAGACAAGATGCCTGTAAAGGTGTGTAAGAGGCATTCACATGTTGATGGTAGTCAACAACTGTCTAATTGAATGCAAAACCCTTTCTTTAATAAACGGGAAGTCATGACTGAAACCTAGCCAGTTTCTCCAAGCTAGTGAGATCATGGACCTTAAAAAAAGAATCTACTACCACCCCTGTGCAAGACCAGCATAATTCCTTACTGACTTCTAAATCTTACCCTGCAACCCACAGATAAATGTAGCTGTAACCCTTCCTAAACGAAGCGTCTCTTTATAGCAAACAGAAACCATCACAGAAATCTACAAGTGGACATGATTCAGAGATGAATGGGTCATGGGGAAGTATAGCTGCAATGGACACATTGACATCACAGCCCCTACATCTATGGCTAAGGGAACAATGTGGATGAAGGAGTAGAAAGGTTCTAAGAGACATAATAGCAAGAAGTCTGCTGTGCAGTACTGGTCTAGAAATGGCTGCATAAACAAGCCTAGAACAATGGCCATATCAACGGGCATGTTAACGTGGAAGGGGAACCTCATGCAGTCCCCACAACTAGACAAAGAACTACAGACAATTAGTGACTGCTGGGAGAAGGAGATGCAGGTCTTTCCCAGGGATCAGCTCTCTCATTGGCTGTCCAGCCCTGAAACCATACACATGTACCCAGAAACAAACAAGAAAAACAGACTTAGCAGCTTACATTTATATATTTGTGCATATACATCCATATATTTCTATATAATAATAATAATAATATAATAGTAATAGTAATGATAACAATAACAACAGCAAGAAAAAGAGACTATCAACTTTAAAGTATGTGTGTGTGGGGGGGGGTGTGTGTGGGAAGGGCTGGAGGATGGGAACCTGGAAAGGGCTGCAGGGAAGAAGGAAACTGATATAATTCTTTCTCAAGTGAAGACATGTTTTTAAAAAGCCCTCTAATTATTTTCTTCTAGCATGTAGCATGTTTACTTATGAAGTTTTCTTTCACACTTAACATACAGTTTGTCCATCTGTCACCTTAATCTGTGCCTTGGATACTGCAGAGCAAGAACCATAAGGACATAAAAATGCCCTGTTGTTGTTGTTTTTTAAATCTTGCAGTGTGTGTTCTTCACTGTAGTTGTGTCTTGAATAAAGGATGGAGAACATAAAGTGGTCCTTTGGGCATAATAATAACTTAGAGGCTTCTTAATGGTGACAGGCACTTTAGATGACGTTTCATTTTTCCTACCACAGCTGCTGTTACATGGAGTTTTGGAGTATAAGAAATTTCTTAGTCTAGCATCAGTTAGGTGACAGAAAGCAATATTATTTCTACATTTAGAGGGAATGAGTAATTAGAATTGCAATGAGACAAAAGGATTGTCATCCGGGTCTGTGACTGGTGGCACCTGAATTAGCACCTGAATCCAGCCTGTCCCCACTGACACTTAAGAACACTTACAGTTTCTCTGCTCGATTCAGGAAGGTGTAAGCCATCCAAAGACTCCATGATGGTCTCTTGGGCAATGAGTTTGGAAACACTGAACATCTTCACATTGGACTTAGAGGTCCTGGTGCTGCTGTTCAGGATGCTGACTGCAGCCTCATTGTAGGCATCTATCTTCTCATTGGTAATCATTTTCCTATTTTCACTTAAGAGATCCTCATAAACTGGGTCTGCACATTGAAAATACACTTAGAATAAAGGTCCACGCTTCTTACTGGTAAAAGCATGCTCATACATGTTAGTCAGTCCACATTTCATAGTCTGTTCTTAAACTAGAGGTGATGCCGGATATTGAATAAAATACTCTACAAACAGCTGGATGAAGTTGGCAATGGTTTCCTATTTTACATTTGACTTATGAGCCAATGTCTCCCTCAAATTTAAAGAACTTTCACCACCTTCTCATGTATACTGGTTAGGGGAAATATTTTCATGTTGCAGCATGCCCCATGAATTTAAAATTCTTGATGCTGATTATAACAAATTACAACAGGACTGTGGAAGAATGTCTAAGAAGGAGCGACAAGCAGTCTGCTTTCCTGAGACCCTGTGCTGTTCTGGAGGGGTATTCAGATAATTTGGACATAACACTCAGGACCCAAGTCTCCCTGTTCTCATCATCTGTTATATGAGTAGATATCCATTTTATATATATATATATATATATAACTATTATATATATGTATTTTTTTTCTAAAAGAAAGGTTAACCACAAGTCTGCAAATTGAATAGGATAGGAATGGTGCAACAGATTTATCCCTCTCTGTTTTATTCCTTCCAACTTGGAAATAATTTTAAGAGTTTTTGACAAACATATTGAATTGCTAAAATATCCAAGGCACATCATATTGTGTGGTGATTTCAATAGCGGGCATTCAATAAATTCCTGAAATGAGCTGATTTAATGCGACTTTCATACCCAGGATAAACTAGATGGGTGTTGATTTAAACATTGGTGTCATTTGCAAGTATATTTATTTCTAAAGATTTCAATATTATACAAAGTGTGGTTAATATCTGTCTTCACTGCTTTCCCTGAGCACAATGAATATACTCTGTAGAGAGTGAAGCAGCCGGAGGCGAGAGAATGTGCTTGCCTCCTCCAGGGTTTATCTCTTCACTGTAGTTTGAAGCCATTCTGCTGCTTGGTGGATATTTTCTATCTATTTTATGTTTCCTGTATTTATTAGTTTGTTCCTTAAATTTAAAAAAGAAAGCAAGTTCTTCTAGCTTATTCTAATCTTGCAAACACTGTTTCAAAATTTATTCTCATAATGCAGTAATTTTGTGTCTTGAAATGTGGTATAATAAAACCTATTATCTTAAAATTTATACAAGATGACATTTTTTCATTCCTCATTCCTTACCTTGTAAGACCCAATAAACATCACTAGTCGTGGCCAATTTTTCTAAGAGCGGTGCTATGGAGGTGATATTCATTTTATATTGAGATAGTGCTTCCTCGCTCCCATTATGAATCTTGATGGACCACTAAGAAACAGTGAAGGTTAAGAATAAATTCAGCCCTTAGCACAGAAAAGAAATGTATATAATGCACCTATTGTACCAGGGTAGTTTTAACACAATTCTAATTTTAGTTAATACTAGAATAACTTTAGTCAAATTATTTAATGAAACACATACTCACAATTATAAAAAGGCATGATAAAATAGTTTTTGAATGTATAACACTCAAGAATATAATTCTAGATATAAAATAATACTGAGATTTAACATGCAATTTACTTAGTTCATTCAGGCCCTTTTATTAAAATTCATCACTCAGGTTAATTATAATCGAGATGGAAATGAAAATATAAAACAATCAATACTTCTATTTAGTATAAATTAACTTTTTTCTTGGCATGTCTTTAAGAGTGAAACAAAGATCAGTCTGTTAGAATGCAGACAGGAACTTACTGTGGCTGCTCCTGCTATAATCACATGGGGCTTCAAAACCGAGTCCTAAAGGAAGAAAAGCCTTATAGCCACACTACATCCAGATTGAGGACTGAACACATTATTCCTACTGTCTTGCTCTTGACAAATGTACTCTGAGTTTATAGAATCCGTTCCTGGATTCTTTTTACAATAAGATAGCTCAAAGCTTACATGGTTACACAGTTACAGTGCAAGCAAGACACTTGTGCAGTTGATTTTCTCGTATTATACACACACACACACACACACACACACACACACACACACACACACACACCTGAAACTGAACATGACCTACTATTATTCTGAATTCTGGGTAAATTGCTTAGAGGAAAGTGCCAGTGTATTGTGTCAGTCAATTAAGAAGTATTCATGGAAGCCTACAGGGCACATAGTGTAAGAGTTAAACAAAATATAGGATTAGTGCCCTAAGGCAGGCTAAATCTAACATATAGCTAACAAAATATACTGATAATTATTAAAGACCACATGTGGGAAAAAAAGGGAATAGTCTCTAGAAATGTTCATCAGCTGCAAGATACTCTATTTCTAACACAGGTAACTCACATATTAATGAAACAGGATTTATAACATTTATATAGTACTGAGTTTTCAGTATCTTCTCTTAAAATGTCTCATTTTAAAATAGATTCCTACTGCCTTGTGAGATAGGCATGGGTGATGTTAACTTGTTCAGTAAGGACCATCCGGGAAAACAGTAGGGTAGTCCTCAGCCTGGCAGGAAGAGTCAAAATGCCAATAACCTAAGCTTTGAGTCCAATGCATCTTCTGCCACACAGAAGATCTGATGCTGGAATAGTGTGAAATGAAACAAAAATAAGCACTGCGTTTAATTAAAAACCCCACTGTCCTAAATCTGAATTGACAGCTGTTATTTCTCATCATAAAGGTAACCCGTGTTGATCACTGTCCATTTCCTTTCAGCTGGACAAAACTTCAGTTTATAGCACCACACTTCCTAAAATAATTCTCTTCCCTCATCCCTAGGAGCTTCCTCTCGCAATCTTCAGAGCAGTAATCCAAGTCTTACATTCCGTCAGCAGGTCCACTTGCCCTTCTCCAGCAAAGTCGGACCCTTCAACTTCAGAAACAAGATCTGAGACAGCGCATGTGCTCTGTCCTCCCACATGCACGCTTCCCACTTCATTTCCACATTCGGTCGCCTATCTACCTCTAACAAGAAATGGACGCCATGTCTCAGTCAGTCCTAGCCCCAAACTCTCGTCTCGACTTCCCCTTTCACATTTGCAGCTCTGATGTCGTCTCCTCCAAAGCTCCGAGAAGCAAGCCGGTCCTGTTCTCCCTTTCTCCTTCTTTCACCCTCCAGGTACTAGCTGATCTTTAATTTCCAAGCCCGACGTCCAAGCCTGCCTCACTTTCTGCAATCTCCTTGACCCAGGAGCAAGAGCTTACTTGGAAGAATATTCTGTGCTGTGTGCCAGGTTCTCTCTCAGCTTTAGGCCTCACTTTACCAGGCTTTCAATTTGGATGTAAGCCATCCATTTAAACCGTCGTAGTGCCCACTAATGAACGCTGAGTTGCCAATCCCAGCAGTTCATTCATCTTACCTAGTTAACAGCACCTCACGGCCCAGCTCCACTGAAGATGCCTTCTCCATGTGCTGTCACGGCTCAGTTCCTCCACTCTTCCTTCCACTGCCGTGTCAAGATAATTCATTTCCCCAGAAGCCTTCCTCTCCAATCTCTAAATTCCGACTTATTCAAGTTTTTCTATGCAAATTCCTTCTAAATGACACCCAATCTATACTAAAACTCACCAAATTTACCAAAGTACCTTTGGCTTGATTTTCACACTTACCAAACCCAGCATACGCAGCAGCTGGTTTCGTTGCAGGTGAGCTGGCTGTTCTATGTCTTCTCTGCTATACCCTGGCATTCTTCTCCTTACTACTTTCACTAGATGTCTACTACCCTCAAAACACATGCAATCTAATGTCCTTTAGGACATCCACTCTCAAATATCTAGAAGCATAGGTAAATAAAGCGAATGTCGTCCACTCTACATTCTGGTGTGTAGTTAGTTATCCTATGCATTATCAAGTCTCCCCCAAATAAAAAGAAGCCAAACCAAAGTGTGACCTCCAGACACACTCAGACTTCTGCTAGTCCCATCTGTTCTCCACTGTGGTCCACACATTTGAACACTGTCTCAAACAAATGTATTATAAATGGAGGCTAGGTTTCAATGCAACCCTAAAATACTTATCTGTTCCATGATGTGTTTCAGTTTTAGACATTTATTATAAATCAAGAAGGGTAAATTGGTGTAAAATTTTCATTATGCAAAATAGTGTCAATACTGATAAATATTGTTTTATTCATGACAAATGTAAATGCCTCTAGGGGGAAAAATACAGGCATCATCCAAAACCTAGGAATTTTCTGACCTCAAGAACACACTTGCTGTTCTAATTTCTCTAATTTAACAGATTATAGGATGGAATTTACTAGTCCTGCCTGCTAGGTCATAAACACAATGATAAAACCAAAGAAAGTTCCTCTTAGTCCCTGGTTATATAAGAAAGCCTCAGAAAGGTATCAAGAGAACACATTTCTGCTGGAAGATTATTTGTGCTTATTTAAGACAGGGGCTTACAAATGGTCCCAAGAAACAAGCTGGAGTAGCCATTCTAATATCGAATAAAAGCGACTTTCGACCAAAGTTATCAAAAAGGATAAGGAAGAACACATCATACTCATCAAAAGTAAAATCTACCAAGAAGAACTCTCAATACTGAACATCTATGCAAGGGCACCCACATTCATAAAAGAAACTTTACTAAAGCCCAAAGCACACATTGTACCTCACATAATAACAGTGGGAGACTTCAACACCCCATTCTCAACAGAAACTAAAGAGAGACACAGTGAAACTAACAGAAGTGATGGGACAAATGGATTTAATAGATATCTATAGAACATTTCATCCTAATACAAAAGAAGATAGCTTCTTCTAAGCACCTCATGGTACCTTCTCCAAAATTTACCACATAATCGGTCACACGCACCCTATCATGGACTAAGGCTGGTCTTCAATAGCAACAAGCTGAACAATGCCCTACTCAATGATAACTTGGTCAAGGAAGAAATAAAGAAATTAAAGACTTTTTAGAATTTAATGAAAATGAAGGTACAACATACCCAATCTTATGGGACACAATGAAAGCAGTGCTAAGAGGAAAACTCAGCTCTGAGTGCCTCCAAGAAGAAACTGGAGAGAGCACACACTATCAGCTTGACAGCACACCTGAAAGCTCTAGAACAAAAAGAACCAAATACACCTAAAAGGAGTAGAAGGCAGGAAATAAACTCAGGGCTGAAATCAACTGAGTAGAAACAAAAAGAACTGTATAAACAATCAACCAAACCAGGAGACGATTCTTTGAGAAAATTAACAAGATAGATAAACCCTTAGTGGACTAATCAGAGGGCACAGAGATAGTATCCAAATTAACAAAACCAGAAATGAAAAGGGAGACATCACAGAAACTGAGAAAATTCAAAAACGTATCAGATCCTATTACAAAAGCCTATATTCTGGAAAATCTGGATGAAATGGACAATTTTCTAGACAAATCAGGTACCAAAGTTAAATCAGGATCAGATAAACTATCTAAACAGTCCATAAACTCTAAAGAAATAGCAGCAGTCATTAAAATCTTTCAGCCAAAAAAAGCTCAGGACCAGATGGTTTTAGTGCAGAATTCTATCAGGTCTTCAAAGAAGTTCTAATACCAATACTTTTCAAACTATTGCACAAAATAGAAACAGAAGCAACAATACCCAATTCATTCTATGAAGCCAGAGTTACACTGCATATTCTACCTTGGAGATGGAATGGTTTCTGTTTAATCAGGAACTTTATACAATTTCCTTTCATAGAGAACTTCATAAGAGATTTTTTTTTCTACTTCTATCATGTTTAATGTTCCAAATAGATTTTTTTAAAAGATTTATTTATTTATTATATGTAAGTACACTGTAGTTGTCTTCAGACACTCCAGAAGAGGAAGTCAGATCTTGCTACAGATGGTTGTGAGCCACCATATGGTTGCTGGGATTTGAACTCCGGACCTTCAGAAGAGCAGTCGGGTGCTCTTACCCACTGAGCCATCTCACCAGCCCCCAAATAGATTTTTAAAACTGGTTGAATGCATATTATTTTTAGCTTCAGAAGATATCATGTACATTTAAGAGGCATTTAACTATTATAAATTATTTTGATGACAAAAAATGTGAATTCTGAGTATATTTTTAAATAAATTTTATTTGTTTGATGAAAAAAATGATAGGGGCTTACTATATACCTCAGTATTGCATCAAATTGATCAACCAATCAAACAACCAACTAATCAATCAATGAATCGCAATTGATGTCTCTCTCTTCTTCTCTCTTCGATTCCTACCCCACTCCCGTCCCCAGCTGGCCCCATCACCACCTGAGCTCAGGGCCTAATGCATGCTAGGCAAGCTCCTTACCACTGACTTCCATGACCAGCATCTGGCCTCACCTTGACCCTTCTTTCTTGTGTGTTTCACCCCAGGTTTGAATTCCCAGTGAGAGCACAGTGGGAGCTGACGTCATAAATGGAGAGTCTAAGTGTCATCTCCATGGTGATGACAGACAGTGATGTTTAATAACACTTACTCATCTCAGCCAAAGCCTAGAATCCATCTCACATACTTTAGGACAAAACGGTTTCTCATTTGCTTGTTAAATTTGGTCACACACACAAAAGCTTGTTTTCAGATACAGACCTCAGTCCACACCTTGATACACTGTTTCATGGAACCATTAACTTCTGGATGCCAAAGAAAATCCTGGGAGAAATGTTAGACATAAAGAAAAAGTTAAAAAAAAAAAAAAAAAGAAGAACTTTAATTTCCATTACTCAAAATAAATATTACCATTTTCCTAGAGACGGCTTAAAAGTAAAAGACCTAAGACATGTTCATTTGTCATCTCAATTTGCCCAAGAATCTTGTGGTAGTTCTTCTCTATACTCTTCTTCTCTAGGTCCCACGTTTGAGCAGAGCAATCCCTACTCAGACCCTGAAACTGTCCTTAGAATGGCGTGCCCTGAACTTGTGGAGGAGACAGCATGCGCCTTGCCTGCCCCTTGGCCTTCCCTCTGCTGTGTTCACCCTGCTCTCCAGCTTTCGTATCGCTGTCAGCTCCTGGAGGGCACCTGTGTGCTCCTTTGCCAGAGTTTTGCACATTTGCAGTACTTTGCCCAGAGTATTTGTGGATTCACCCCTGAGCTTGGTGCATCCTCCTTACCCTTAAGGCCTTGATGAAAGAAGCACCACTGGGTCACAAGGAAAAGCACTGTCCATTCCTTCCTCTGTCTATCCCTCTGCCCTGTTCTCTTGGCAGTCATCCTACCCCCACTTACACTTGTGCGAAACTACCATGTCCTGTAACTTCTTTAGGCTAGGAATATTTTTCTTGAATTCCCAGGGATTTCTCACCATGAAATTCAGAAAATGTACATGTATTCTTAAGTATCTGACATTAATAATTTATCACTATATTAAATTACATAGCAAACCATAATAAAGCTAACACATTGCCTTCCTTCAAGATTTTGTTTTCAGAGGCAAGGTCTTCCTCCTCTGCCCAGGCCATCTTTGAATTAATTTACTCTCTGTAAGTTTGGCATCATAAGCATGAGCCACTAGACTGGCTTCCAGAGTTTCCTAATACTTATGCTTTGAAACAGATAGGCTTTATTTTCAAAGCTCAGTGTGGCAAACTATATTTTCAAAAGGTAGCCTCAATAATTTTGGGTACATACTGTCTCTGACAATTTCACTGATCATGTAAAAGCTGAGCCTCCAATAGTCTCTCTGACGCGGACTCTGAACTCTTACAGAGTATGATGGAGACAAAGATCTGTAATTCCCCCGTTTTCTTACATAATATATCCTGATTAGTTCCCCTGCCTCTGCTCCGCCCAGGTCCTCCTTGCCTCCCTACATATGTTCTTGAATGAACATTAATCCCGAACTCACACTGGTTTCAAATTATTATAAAAGATTAATGCTTTCTGGATAAAAATCTGAGAGCCCAATATTTTTTATTTTATTTCATAAAAATTTTCATAGATATTAATTCTACTACTTAGCTATCTACATATACTCAAAAAGAATACACTGAAATCTATTTATTATGGATAAAATGTACAGAGTATTAACTGATCTACAAATAAATTTACTTTTGAATATAACTTCAACATTTGACTTTATTACTAAAATTAACTTACCACTTTAACTGATGCAGCCTTGTCCTCAAAAGGAATGTTTTCATGCTAGCATAGAAAGGAGCCAATGGACAAGCTTTAGTATATAAATGTTTCTGTAGGATAAATTCATCATCTTGCTATCTTTCCAGTGAGCAGTTTTTCTTATGTAAGACCTTTTCCCTGCATTAAGTTAATAAAGATATTCTCTTATCTTTTTTTCAAAAAGTTTCAGTTTTGACCATTGGAAATTCACCAACAAATTACTGTCTTTGATGATTCAAGGTAGGGCTCTAATTTCCCCTCTTCTCATGCATATAATCAAGTGCTTCAATGACGTTAACTAAACAGATCTGCCTTCATCCATGACTCTTCAGTACTACCTGTACACGTGGATGAGCTTGTGTGCGTGTGTGCCTGCATGTGCTTGCAGATGTGTATGTGTGTGTATGCATGTGTGTGAGCATGTGTCTGCACATGGGTGTGTGTCCTTTTAGAACTTGTTTGAGTGATTTGGCTTCTTTGTTTAGCCTACTCCATCACTGTGTTACCTTTATTACAACAGGATAAATCTTTATATTGTATAACAGCTCCGTACTTTGAAGATTTACTGGAGTTACTGATGGTATATTGCTTTTCCTTTTAAGATAAACCCAGCAGTTGCACAACACATTCTGTTAGGACGTTACCGGAGTTATATTGAACCTATGGGCCAATCTGGGTTTACCTAACTTCTTTACAATGATGAGTCATTTCACCATCCCTTACTGAGTTCCATCATTTTAAACTTTCAGCAGAGTTTTGCATAGTTCTTGTGCATACAGGCACACCATCTTTACTGGTTGCCCCCACCCCCCACCCCTTTGTTAGTTCAGTAAAACTTTTAAAATTTTGGTTCCGCATTGCTTTGGCAGAGACTCTAACTGAATTTTAACACCTTTATTTTAGTTGTGCATATAATGTTTATAGGTTTATATGTCCACCTTATGATCAGCTACCCTCCTTTTCCAAGAACATAACTGCATCATGTGGACTCCTGAGTCTCCTTGTCTCCAAACCTTACATCTTCACAGTTTTAACTAGTCAAATAAAATGATGAAGAGATGCAGCAATAATGAACACCATTGATTCTCTCCTGATTTTAATGAAGTTGAGTCTAACATTTCACCATTAAGAAATTTTCTGTAGGCTTCTAGAACTTTTATCAAGTTAAGCTCAAACATAAATGACCTAACAGAAAGAATGACACAAGTTTTCTGACATAACTGAGACATGCTTGCTCATGTAGTAATATGTGGTTAAAAAACCAAACTCAGAATTACCGTCTACCAAGCTACACGGCTGTAGTCAGGAATGCCCACAGGTTAGCTGTGGCTGTTAGTTTTGTTTGCTTGCCCATCCTTCATCGAGAGCAATGGGAAAGTTCTCCACTAATTTGTCAACATTTTGTTCTGTTAATCCTCACTAATGTTAGTGTTAAGGGTAACATCACAACTTTGCCATCTTCTCAGTGATCTGACAATTTGTCATTAGAACGCAACTTTCTGTGGTGATGATGCTTTTCCTGAAGTATCGATTCTGTCTTATATTAATATGGCTTCCTTCCCTTCAGCAGGAACATGCTCACTACTCTTTTTGTTACTAAAGCTTCATGCATCCTATTTTAGGGACACTTTCTTAAGTAGGAAAGTGTTCTTTTCAAAGGAAATTTGGAAATCTGAACCTTAAATTTTTAGGTTACTTGTGTTTATTTTTATTTTAAATAGTTCTACCATCTTTCTTGACTTCTATATTCTGAAGATATTATTTTTTTTATAAATGTACAATCTTTGTAAAGTATGTTTTATATATAGAGATAAATATATAGATGTATATGTTGTATATAGGTACACATGAAAACACACATATAAAATACATACTTGACACCAGACTTACAGGGTGTTCTTTAATTTTTTTTCTTCTCTGTTTGGAATTTACACCTCTAAGTTCGATTCAACAACAACTGAAACAGAATCGACAATATCTGCCTTCATAGTGTGTGGGAAGAGAGAATATATAAAATGTAATCTATCAAATGTCTGATCAGCAGTGGGGAAGAATGAGACCATTTGTTAGTATATGTAATTTTAAAGTTGAGTCACACTATCTTTTCTTGTGTTTATTTTTTTAAATGTATTTGTTAAAATGTATCATGTTTGGTAATTTGCAGGATGACTGGAAATTTCTGCAAACTTAAGTATTCCACTAGGACCTAAAATATTATCTATCGATAGATTGATATTAGCGTAACATATACTGTAGACATAACTATTGTGGCTTTTTCAACTAACAATTGTCAAACTATTAATTTCCAGAAGGAATTCTAAGCCTATAAATATTAAACAGTTTTCTTGCAATCAAGGTTGTCTGTGTATATTAATGGAATGTACGTTTACAAACACCAAATACCATATATAGCCAACATCACTGTTTTCTATTATCCTTATGACGCTCAGTTCCTAAGGATGCAGGACCCACTATCATCAGCACTGTGTGCATAGCTGCTTACTGTAGGGCACTCCATTTCCGAGCTCCTCATCACAGCTGAGCTCATGGGACAGGCAGATTTCCACTTCACACTCAGGAGTCACTCCTGCAGCTCTGCACTCTGAGTCTCCACTTTCCACCCTTTGCCATTCCCTATCTGTAACTACAGGCAGCTTGAAGACAGGATTAGAGAGATGTATAAAATAGAAGGCTATAATGAGATAGGTCACTCTCCCCAAATTAACACATACAAACGTATTAAGCCTTGTTAGTTTTCACTGAATGATTTATTTTTAAAATGAGAAAGTCCCCATCAGAGAAACACTGCTGTCTCCGTTCTGAGCTCAGTGCCAGGTAAGGAAGGCTGCAGAAGATAAAGAGCCCGTACTTATCTTCCAACTACAGTACACACTAAAGCAAGTGAGCAAGAAATAGACACTTAACTGCTTATATTCTTTCAGTTGATATTTGCATTGTAGAAATTCTACATTAAGGATTTTAGAAATTAGGGCTTTTTATTCTACAAAGTAAGTGGAAATGTCATTTTTTTTATCTCAAGAAAACTATAAAAACTAAAAAAAAAAAAGAAAAAAGAAAAAAGAAAAAAAAAACCCACAACAAAAAACCCAAGAAAACCAAAAAACCCAAACCAAACAAAACAAAAAATGGGGCAAGCATATGGAATTAGATGTAACCACTTGATAATATGTGGCCATTTAAGACGATACTTAAGTCACACAGTAACAGGTGCACTACTACAAGCAGTGGGGAAAGCAGGGATGTGTAACTATGAACACTGAAGACTGTAATATACTGACAGTAAAAATAGAACTAAAAACAAACACGTCATGGACTAGGAAGCTCTAGGGTACTTTTCTCCCTGTCTTTCTTTTTAGTAAGGCTTTCCTGAACAACTGATTTGAAATCGGTCTTGTTTGACAATAGCTAACCCTATACATTTTGGTCTTTTCCTTTGTTCCCTATGACAGAAACATTTCCTGCTTCACCTCAGTTTTCCCAAAACCAAATGTAAAGATTCATCTTCCCACTGTCCCTCAGCTCATGAACCTTAGCTCCCACTGTCTGTCTTGTCACACCTCCTTAGGTCCCCACTTGATCAGTGCTGCTGCAGCATAGTAAGTAAGAGATGGCTGGGGCTGGGGCGAGTGGGGGATGCAGACTACTTTACCTTATTTCCTTCTTCTTTAAACTGGGGGTTAATGATTTTTACAAAAGAATAAAATAATTGACGGATCCTGGAATCTCCAATAAACGCAATGTGTTTATCTACAAGGCAAGTCTTTGCTTCACTGAAATTAAAAAAATAATAATAATTAAAATAAATAAAGCCAACATAATTAAAACAGAAAGAACATAGCTTAATAATAATAATTTTTACAAAGGATAAAACAGTATAAACTGTTAGACAGCCAGTCACACAGCCTTTGAATTAGGTGACCAGATCTGTTTGACTTACTACCTTATTACCACCTAACTCAGTAAAAACACCCCATGCATTAAATGTTGAAGATGTGCCCTAATTGTACTGGCCTTTATGCCATTACTCAGAGTGCACCAGGGGCCAGGGATCCAGGTTACAGAGCAAGTCCTTTTCCACATCCTGTCCTGGTCACCTGCTACCTGAGATGAAGTTGTTTTGTCAAAGTCCTTCCTCTAAAGCTTCAGGGTAGCAAACTCCACCTGGAATCAGCTCCAAGCCAGCACAGCCCCGCTTTCTATCTATCAGGAAGGTTCCACCCCACCGATCCCCTGTACAGAAAAATACTGTGCCTGCTTTGCCTCTGCCTCTCACCACATATCAAGATTTATGCTGGGAGAGAAAAGAAGCAAAAGGAAGATATTTTACCTTATTTTGTATTTATGCATCATACAACTGTGAGGTTGCCAAACTTTTTCTCCAAGAAATCTGCCGCTCGAGAGAAGGTATTCACACGAATCATTGCCTATAACAGTGAAGCATGGTAGTGTAAATATTAGTACTTATTTATTTTTATAGTTTGCTTATCCTGACCTACTTAGTGCCTGTGAAATCAGGCAGTAAAGTTTTCTAGTCTTCCTTATGCCTTCCAGATGCATGCAAATCGTCCACGAGAACCACAGTTCCCATCAACACACTGCCATGCTAGAAGAAATCGGGCCGGCCGCTTACCCTTCCCACTTTACCCTGTAGGGGACTTGTTTTAATTAAAAATAGCTTCTTCTCTCATACAATAAGAGAAGCACAGTTCCCCTCTCTCCAGTCCTCCTAGCCCACCCCCATCACCCCTCACCCCAGGCCCATCCCCTCGCTCTCTGTTCCTTCTTCAGAAAGGAGATGAGGAGGACAGGAGTCTCAAGAGCCGGCAAAGAAGTCAGATACACTCATTCTCACCTTCACAAGTCTCACAAGAACTCTAAGTTAACAGCCGTAACGTATATACAAAGGGCCTGGTGCAGACCCATTGAGGCCCCATGCCTGTCCTTGCTGCCTCCATCTCTGTGAGCCTGTGAGCCCGCTTTAGTTGATTAAGTGGGCCATGTTCTCCTGGTCACCACCATTCCCTCTGGCTCCTACTGTTTTTCCTCCCCACCTTCCCTGGACTTCTGGATCTGGGAGGGGAGGGCCCAGATTGAGACCTGCAATTTAGACTCCCTCTCCACATAATGTCTGTCTGTGGGTCTCTGTATCCGCTCCCATCTGATGTCAGAGGAAGACTCTCTGATGACTGTAAGGGACATCTAATCCTTAAATGCTATGGCCATCGTTTTCCGCTTTCTTTGCTCAGACACTGTCTCAATCTGAAGTAAGCTTTTATGGCATTTTGTCAACCCTGCTTCCGAGTGAGAAAACCAGAAGTGTAAGAGCTACAAGAAGGACCTTGGGATCGACCTCCGACAGCTACAAGTGTGCTACTATGCATGTCTTCTCAAGCATATCTAGAAACCTGGTTTTTAAACCTAGTTTTAGAGCTGCCTGGTTAGGAACTCCCTCTAGCTCTGTATAAATTGACAGAGCCATCTTATCCTTTGGCCATTCTATTTTACTTTAGCCAAATACACAGGAACAAAACGATGAAAGAGGAGATGTTTGTAGTAAAATAGACGTTTAAGTTAACCTCTAGTTCCTTCTTACCAGTTAACAGCAAGCTAACTTTGGTTCATAGTCACTACAGGCTGCACTAAGGGGTCTCGTTAGAGGCGCACAGGAGAACTGACAAGCAACCAGTCCTGAGATGTTGGGGCAAGAGTTGAGGAATTCCAAGCTGGCTGCTGTTTCCATCTGCTGGGGTGCTGGGTCCATGCCAGGGCTTCCTGAACAGTGCAGGGGGAGCCCACCACTGGACCACAGCCTCACCATCAATCACACCAATGCAGGCTCAGCCCACCCCTGGACCACAGCCTCAGCACCACACCGATGCAGGCTCAGCCCACCACTGGACTACAGCCTCAGCATCACACCTTCTTCCCTTAGTCTAGCTACTCATCTATCTGCCCTGGCAGATACATATGAGAAGAATAAATGTGGAAGGCAGGATGGGCCAACACAGAAGTGCTATTGTCTCAGTGTCCCAAACAAAATGCAAGGGAAAATTCACAACACTACACCACCTTGCTGGTGAGAAACTGTCTAACAAATGCAGGACACCAAGATTAAAATTTGTAGTTATAAATGTACCCCAAGCAAGAATTTTTATTTCAAAGATTTTAATAAGCTATCTCTAAATATAAATAGTTCTTAATTCTTTCCAATTTTTAAAACGTAATTCTAGCTCTAAAAAAACAAAATTAGATCACAAAAATAACCAAAGATGACTAAAGGAGGAACTGCAGAAAAACTCAATGTAGTTATTTTCCTAAAAACAACACTCCTGCAAGTACTCTTTTATGATAGCAAAATTTCTATTGTAAATTAGAGTAAGTTTAAAATGAGAAAGAAAAATTGACACTTATTGCATTTTTACCTTTTAGATAAACATGTAAAATCAACTTAGAAGTAGCAACTAGTTTTTAAAGAAATCTGAGTTGTAAAAGCAAAGTATTAAACTAGTGCTGTATTCCTGACCTTTTATTATTATTTACTAAAAGCCCAAACAAAACCACCCTCATTGTCTCCATGTGGAGGTAGAAGCGCCATGCCTATAGCTTAACATAGCCATGTCTCCTTACTGTTCTGAGAGGCCTGATATGCAAAGTTCTTTCATTCTTGGTACTGCTGCCCACACCTGGCTCCTTAGGCCCCCTCCTGAAGAAACAACAGGTCTAATGTCCTGAAGTTATTCCTTGAAAGTCATACAGCAAAGGGGACTTGCAGAGATCAGTAAGCAAGCTCTATCAATACAGTCATTTAGCGGCAAATGTTCTCTCCGAGAACAAACTTCTTTCTTATGCAAGCTGGTTGGTGATAACTTCCCTTAATAAGTAAGATTGGTCTTTTCATATTTGACAAAATAAAAATAACATGATTTACAAAATTTTCTAAAATTACTATTCCAAACATGTTCTCTTTTCTTAGCAAGGAAATACTTTCAGATTAAATCACTAAATGTGTATCTAGTTGTTAAGACAATAAACCACATTTTAAATTATGTATACTATATGTAAATCCTTTCCAACCACATCAAGATAAAACAAATCTCTGCTTGCTATTTTTAATTGTCAAATATAAATCGGATAGTTAATTTAATATAACCAACTTGGGAAGTGCTCAGGTAAATCCAACCAGGAGTGTAACTTTTAAGAAGGCAATTCTAAAAAGGCTGGCTCCACACTCAGGTTATCTCCATGGATGGCCACTTCTTCCTCATTCTATTGTTACTAGAATAACCTTTCTAGTTAGTGGCTGTTGATGTTTGATTTTTATGCATGACTTTTTTACAACAATACAAAGGAAAGAAAAAAAGTAAATAAATGAGCAAATCAGGAAACTGAAAACATGCCAGCAACAACTAACGACAACCTTCAGTGTCCTTCATCAATTACAAGCTGCGTTTTCCTCTGAACAAAATGTCACAAGACTGAGTCCCCCTACTAAAATTGTATTGTCTACCACCAACCATGAAAATACTTCATACAGTGAACATATAGTACACTGAACACTCTAAGATTCAGCAAGTGCTGAAAACATCACTTAAATGATCCTTTAGAAAAATGAGCATATCCAAGAACTCTAACACCTTCGAATAGACATACATGTAACATACATGTAAGCAAAACACCACTGCACATTAAAAAAGAAGAGTTAACAAAAAATGTTAGAAAAACAAACAAGAAAGCTGAGCACAGTGATCCTGACATTTGGGAGCAGAGGCAGGAACACTGGCCTTGGCTTAGTGATGGAAAAGAAACAAATTTCAAGAACCGTAGCAAGTTTGAAGGAAGTTAGCTTTACCACTGTAAACGTGTGCTTAGGGTTCAGATACTGGCTCTAGCCAGACTCTAGCCAGAAGTCATGGTCTTACTCTATAATCATGCTCACATGGGTATTTTTAAGAAGGCATTGTAAGGCTCATTCTAACATATTATATGAAATATTAATAATTCAAAAACACCCCTTCTTCCTAAAATTGAGATTAGAAAACAAAATTCACTTAGAATCACAACCTAACCAAATAAAATTTGCACATCCCCTCACCCTATCTATGGAATTCCTACTGTGTGTTAGGCTCTGGCTATTTAAAAACCATAAAGATCTACTTGGAAGCCCACAGTGTGTGTGTGTGTGTGTGTGTGTGTGTGTGTGTGTGTGTGTAAGACAACAAGACCTATTCTTCCAAGCACAACATGGTAAGCAAGGACAAGTTGCTCTGCAGACACTGAATTGTCCACTCCCACTTCTGTGAAGGCAACATTTGAGTGAAGCATTCAAAGAGAGAGAGACAGAGAGACAGAGAGAGCAAGCGAGAGAGTGAGTCCTGGAATATTTTCTTTCAAGAGAAGAGAGAATGTTGTAGGCAGAGAAAAGCAGAAAAAGCAAAAGTGTTTGTACACTATAAGCTCAATGCTTAGGAAGATTGAGAGGGAAGCCAGGTACCAAAAGAATGCCATGGTTTTAAGTTCTATACGCGTGACCTCTAGAAAATCATCTCTTTGTCTGAAAGCAAATGGGACGATGCTGTGCTTCTAGTAAATCAGTAGTTCTAAAGTGTCGAGCACTAGTAATTAAGTTCATCTCTCAGAGCTTCCATCCAGCTCTAAGAAAGGCAGTCTGTAACACAATGGCACCAGGCAAGCTGACTGGTACTAAATCACAGCTCAGCCACTGACTAGCTGTATGTTCCTAGGCAATTTGCTTAACCTTTCTGGCTTCATCTTTAAAATGTAAATAATTCTCTAATTCACTGAATCTAAGACACATCATTATTTTTTCATACAGGAAAAAAATGTTACCAATTAAACTTTGACATGCAATCAAAGTTTTAAAGACTCTTCTTGATTACAGAAATGTTAAGGGGGTGGGGGGATGAAACACTGTACCTCCTAGAGGCTCTAAAAACAGAATGAATTACGAAAAGCCCTTAAACACTGCCTGCATACAGTAAGTGCTCAATTTAATGCACGGTTTTGGGAAGCTTTACTTTCTAATAATTCTTTGAAGTGGAGTAACTTTCAAAGCAAGAGGTGTATGTGTGAGAGTGTACATTTGATGCATGTTCATACTCACACACCCAAGATCTTAGCATTTCATGTACTTTCCACTGTTCATCTAAGACAGAAAGTCCATTCTTATTCCAAATGATTCTCTGTGATTCAAGCCTATGCATATCTGCGAGAGGCACCTGACATGGTTTGACACTGCCAGGGCAAAAATGTTCCTGGTAAGATGTTTAATTTCCCCTGCACAGACTCTGGTCTAAGTTCCTGATATTCAGTCTGGACAAGCACATATGACAGGTGTACTGCTTCACACTCAAGGCACTGAAGCACCTTTGGAAACTGACAAGTCCCTTCTGGAGGAGGCTTTACAACCTGACTCATAAGGCCCCATCTGACATTCTATTTTCCTCCTGATGATGACAGACCTTGGCAAGATGCAAAATATAACCTAAATTTAAAAATTAGTATTCCCCAAGCTTAGCACAAGACAACACGTACAATAAAGAGACAAGCAGGCAGGGCACAGTAGGTTTACATTTGCGACAGCATTGTAATCATAAACTTTAGCTCCACTGACATCACAAACACAAAGGTGAATTAGATGACAGTCATCTCATATCAAACTAGCATAAAAAAGATTAATCACATCTAAAAGAAACACGTTCTCTGAGTTATCAAAAGTCGGCTCATCAGAACTGCTAATTGTGTTGTATATGTGAAAATGTAGGCTTTCTTGATGTCAGCAGTAAGAAGCCAAGGCTCTGACAGGTCATCTGCTATGAATCTGTAGAGGACTGGAGAATTAGCCACAAGGATCTTTTTAATTCAATTAAGCAATTTGTAAGATAATATATTTAAACGATACAGTTATGATACTAAAGTATAAGATCTGGAAAACTCAAGAGTAGGTAGAAACAAAGCATCAAGTTTGACCAAAATGGCCTCCACTTTGAGAGATCATGTGAAATGGGAAGACAGCTCAGATTCTAGTACTCTCGTGACTGGGCTGTACAGTATAAATGGGCCCAGTGCTAATGTGCACGTGGCTGTCACATTTGTCTAATTATCTCACAGTCACCAAGAGCTGTCCATATAATGACTTTGAGGATACCAAAGGTCAAAACCAAAAGATCCTATCATTATAATTTCCCTCCTACTGTCAGTGACTGTCCTGGTGGCATTTATCGTAAGGAAAGGGGGGAAAAATCAATCAAAAAGACAAGCAAATATCCCTTGACAACTGAAGGATAATTCCTTCTGAGAAGAGGTCATTGGTTCCTTTCCAGCTTTCCACCAGTATGTAAACCCATATTGAAGGCCAGCTTTCAAAAGGCTCAACTATTTGGTTTGCCCGCCCACGTCTAGTCCGGTCAACTCCTTAACTCCTTTAAGAAACAAACAAAAACCAAAACCCTGCCTCAGTGTCTTTATTTGTAATAAAACAAAAACTGTGCAACCCAAACTCTTGAAAAGTGTTTGAAAGGCTGGTGGCACCTCCTCCACGGGAGGGAGGTGGGCCATGGGCATCTTTAGCCACACTGGCCCTTTTGGCAAAAGTAAGCAGGGCGGCCCAAGCAGCTGTCTAACCGTTGGGCCCTGAAGTGGCAGGGCAGGAGGCAGACCCCATGGGCGCACCGTGTGCGACCCCAGCGTCCTGGAGGCGGTGCCGCCAGGGCTGCCCCCGGGGGCCCCTGATCCGACCTCCTGCACCGGAGCGCGGGGCCGAGCGCGCCTCCAGAGCCCCGCTCCAGCAGGCGGTGGCCCCGAGGGCGGGAGGCTGGGGGCAGGGGCCCGCAGGGGTCGGCCCGGGCACGTGGGGCGCCGCGGGGCCGCGGGAGGCCGCCGGCGCGTGGGCGTGCTGCGGCGGGGGGCGGCCTCCCGCGCTCGGGGCCGCGGCGCCGCCTTCCCCCGGGCCGGGCCGGGCCGGGCCGGGGGGAGGGCCGGCTCACCTCGGTAGCGGCGGGACGCGAGGTGGCACGCTGCGAGCAGCAGCACGGCCACCAGCGCCAGCACCTTGGCGCTCCTCACGCTGAAGTAGTGGTTGATCTCCCGCTTGCCCAGGTTGTAGGCCAGAGCCGCCATCTTGGTTCCTCCATGACAACAGTGCGCGGCGGAGCGGGGAAGGGGCGCCGCGCAGGGGCAGCACTGGGGCGGCGGGCGCCGTAGCCAGCCGAGAAGCGGCCGCCAGCTCCCTTGCCCGTCGCCCGAACCGCGGGCCGAGGGGTCCGAGCCTGCGGCCTCCGTGCCGCCGGCCTTCCCCGTGCCCTCGTCGGCCTCCCCCCAACCCCGCCGCCGTTGCTCAGCCGTGCCGGTGCCCCAGGCGCCCTGGCCGCCTGTCTCCTCCCCTTCCTCCTCCCTGGTAGCCTCCTGCCTTAATAGCGGCTGCGCCTGTGACGGGGGTCCGGATGCCCGGGGCTCCGGGGTCACCGGGCCCAGACGGGCCTCCGGGGTCACCGGGTCACTGGCGGCAGCGGGCGGCGACGGCTGCACAGGCATGATGACTGTATGGGGGGTGGTGGGGGAGAGGGCCAGGGCCTGCAGCCCGACCCAGATGCCAGCTCCAGGGCTATGTCCAAGTGGACTGGCAGCTACCTGAGCCCAGGTTAGGGCAATAGAATTACTGTTCCGGAAAAAAAGTACACTACCTGCTTCCCTATCACACCCTTTCTGGACTTTCTACTCTCTGCTCTCCCACGGTCGTGGGGCCTTAATGGCAGGCCACCCACGACCTGTCTGGCAAGTTCCTCTGCACCTAAGATGCTGGCCAGGTGTTGGGGTGGCTGTAAATCCGAACACCCAACTCAAGAGTAAGCCACGTTCACCCTTTAATACTCAACTGCCCAATGTCCTGTTTGTCCAGTTGCAGTGGGTGTAGATGCATCTCGTACAGTGTGTCTAAGTTGGTGTGGGTGTCAGTTTCAGAGCCCCTTTCTCCTTTATGTTTACACAATATCTTTGTTGACACTAACGTTGGCCAGGGTAACAGATTGGTTGCCTATGGCAACCCTTAAACTTGGTTAGTGTTTTGTGATTATCAATAGACCCAGCACTGTGTCCTTTGAAAAGCATTGTTATTCATACCCTTGGTCTTGAGTTGCCTTGTACACAAGAATGGCTATTTGCAAGTTGTGGTTAGAACAAGTAAGTCATTGTTGAGTTGGAGGTGTTGGCAAGTCTTCTTTACAACTTTTAGCCAACCCCAACCTTGTGCTTCCAGACCCTTCTCAACATTCTAGAATGTTAGAGAAAAGGGGCCTATAGATCCTGTCGAGTCACTCCCATCCTCTCCACTGAAGGATTTTTTAAAATTATGTTTCCAGCCACAATCATCATATGATGAAAGATTCTTGTCGCTTAAATGAAATCACATACATCACTGTCATAGATATAATGCTAATAAGCAATAAAGTTAAATAAGTGTACAAACACTTAGGCACTGTTCCCTGCAAGTGGTCGCTTAATTTTGGCTTTCTTCTGATCTGAGGCCGATCACATGCTGGCAGAATTGAATCAGATACGGCAACAACCAGATAACTGGGCTAACAATATGTGGCCTGCCAATCATATCCTAGACACATACTATGATGTCATCAACAGCAAATTAGAATTTCTAATCCACCTTCAATAACCAGCGCTAACCCCCAGGGTTGGCCTAATGCTAGCCAAAAATAAAGAACCCTGACCTTGTACTTAGCTGTGCTTCCCAGAAGGCTTTCTGAGATACTGGGAAAACCTGGGAACCCCTATGTCCTTTCCTCTGTGTTAAAGTTAACCCCTCTACCTATTTCTGCTTTTCCTGGTAGATATCTCTACATAAGATGGCCCTTTCCTGTGGCATCTATAAATGGTCCCTCTCTTAGCTGTTTGCCTTTCCACTGATAAATGTCCCTTTTTTATTAAAACCACCACTGGATTCTGTGTTCCAAGTTATTTGCTTCTTTGTTTCTTTTAGAAGGAGAAGCTACTTGAAATTTTCACTGGCTTGGCTCCCATTCTGTCCTGAAGAATTAAATGGTTCTTTGCTGTGCTATGGGGATTGCTTGTTAAATCCAAAGGACTCTCTCCCTCCCTCTCCCCTCCCCCCCTCCCCCTCTCCCCCTCTCCCCCTTTCCCTCTCCCCCTCTCCTCCTTTACCTCTCCCTCTCTCCCCCTCTTTCCTCTCCCCTCTCCCCCTCTCTTCCTCTCTCCCTCTCCCCTCTCCCTCCCCTCTCCCCCTCCTCCTCTCCCTCTCTCCCTTTCTCCCTCCCTGTCTCTTTGTCCCTCTCTTTCTCTTTACCTTCTTTACTTTATGTTTTTTTGTAGGTTCAAATGCTGTTGAATGTTCTATGTTATTTGGTGTTTGTCTATCAAGTTGTTTTCCTTCTCTAGTCCTGTGTTTTGCCTCTTCTTCAGAGCACTAGCCAGGTGCCAGTTGTCAGGCTGCTTCCAGTGGTTCCTGGCAGAGCCATCCTCACCATCAGATAGGTCCCCGTCCTCTTTAAGGGATCAGTTACCTTCTGTACACACACACACACACACACACACACACACACACACACACACGACTGTGTCAGTCCACATTCATGTGTTTATACCGTACCTATAGAGCTACCCTCTGCTTCTCCCCAGTAGGACAGTTTTTGGTTAGCAATTGTTGGCATTTCAGATTTCAAATTATCTGTGGTCTTCTGCTATCTATGTCTAACCTACAAATATCAACTTTATACATGATTATCCAAGCCAATGTTTACACTGTCTTCAGTGTCTTCTAAATATTTCTCAAGTCCATTGCGCACCCCTCCGTCCATCTCCTAGAGTTTGCTTTAGTTAAATGTATCTTTTCTTGCTGAAAGCTAAAATCATGAAATTAATAGTCTCCTGCTTATTTGTCTAACCCTAAGGGATCTAGAATGTTTAATTCATAGTAAGTTACTGCTTTTCTAATAACATTAAGGAGGAGGGAGAAAAGAGAATGTGTGTGTGTGTGTGTGTGTGTGTGTGTGTGTAGGGGGGGAGACATCTGATGCTTCAACTGTATATAACTTTAAACCAAGTTACCAAAGCGCTCTCTCTCTTTCTCTCTCTTCCTTACCATTCAGGCTCAAAGAAAATGTCCTCATTTCCCTTTCCAAAGATGTCACTTGTATCTGTGCCCATGTCCCTCGAACAATTTGCCAACTGCTTCCTGTCTTCAGACACACTTTACTACATCACACACCCTTTTCTCTTAACTCTCAGACTCCCGAAGGGAGCACACTACAGTCATTCTCCTTGGGAGTCTGCCTGCCTTTGTGGTGGAGAGCAGACAGGACCTCAACATACAGCGCCGGTTGCATTGATTTGCTTCCTTACTCCCTCAGCCTCCCAGAGGAGAGAGTTAGGAGTATGCATCGCCACGCCTGGTTTTACATATTTAAACAGAGAAATGAGGAAAGTGGCACTGTGCCTACTGTTTAAGTAAACTCTCTTTAAATGTCAGCCAAGGGGCTGGAGAGATGGTTTGGCAGTTAAGGGTGCTTGCTACTCTTCTAGAAAACTACAAGCTGGTTTCCAGTAGCCACGAAGTCACAACCCCCTTTACTCTGGCTCCAGAAAGTCCAACACCCTCCTCTGGCCTCTGAGGACACACACAAGCACACACAAACATATACAAATAAATGGTTTAAAAAGGAATATCTGTATACATAATGTAACATATGTTTTATATATATGTATATATACACATGCATTTCTATATAATGATTACTAAAATCTCTTAAGAAATCAGCAATAATGAAAGTGTCAAAACTCAATGAAATAAGAATTTACTTCTACTCAATGCTAAGGATGGTTCCTAAGTTAATGTGGAATGTTGGCTATGAGATCCCTCTACTGATATAAGGTCATCAAAATGAAGACCTTTAGAAACTGAGCATCCAAAACATGGATGTATGGATTTTCTGCTCTGTGAACATGCACGAATGCCTCAAATCATATAGTCATGTAAGGACATTGGTTGTGCCGTACAGAATTTGTAGATAAGTATGTACCTGATGGAAGAATGCAAGTTTAGCTCTTTAACTGATCTATAAGTACATTGTCTAGGAAGATGGACTTAATTAAGATTCACCATGTTGTGTGTTCTCTACCTTCCCCAAAGCTTATGCTTTCTCTTCAGACCCCTCCCCTCGTTAGGCTCCAGCCTCGCCTGGCCCTTGTCTGGATTCTCATCTTCACTGCTTCCTCTCCCTCGCTCCTCTCCCTTTAATTGCTATGTGAACCATTTGACATGACCGATATCATCACTTCCCTGCTTTAAAACCTGGGTGGCTCTTCCAGGAAAAACATGAATAGCCAACCGTCTAGCACGTTTAAGACAGTCTGTGATCAGACTCTAGCTTGTGGTTTATCTAGCTATGCTAAACGGTGGCCAGCAACATGGCCTGTCCCAAGTGTGACAGGGCTGCTTTAGGAGGTTGTCAGTCTTTTAGACAGGGGCTTAGCTAGTCTGCCTAGCACTGTAGAAGGACTGTAGGTTGTCTTCATTTTAGACTCAGCCATTACTTCCTGATCCTCAGTGAGGTGGTCAAGCAGCCTCACGGGCCTGCTGCCACTGTCTGCCCTGTCCTATTGCACTGCATCTCCGAACCTGAGCCAAAGAAATACTTAACAATTTGGTCATAACAAAGAGAAAAGTAGTAACTAATTCAATAACCCTGGCTTGAACTATTTTTTTCTTCTCACCAATGTATTTATTCTTATATAAAACCTTATATAAAATCTCTCTCTCTCTCTCTCTCTCTCTCTGGTTTTGCTTCATCCATTCATTTGTCCTAGAGTTCCTAAGGGAATATAGATCTTTCCCTCTCCAGATCTGTCATAGCACTTTCCTCACATCTGTACTTCGTGTCTGTGTGGCTGTTCTGCACAAAGGCCCAGCCAATAAGAACATCCATCTCCCTTGCCTGAGTCCTATTGGAGGGAGAACTTTGCAGTGCACCTGTGAATCACCCAGTTACTGTGGTCATCTCCTTCATCACTTCCTTTTCTTGATTTTCATATGTTAGAGAACAACTAATTAGTCCTTCATGGTATTTTAAGGGAAAACGTGTAAATACTTACAAATAGATGAAAATACTCTCGTTAAATTCAACGGAAGATTGAACATCATATGATCTGGTTCTATGCAGCCTTTTCTTGTCCTTGAGTTATTTTACATTGCTGTAAATTACATACTACTAGTAACAATGCAAATGACTCATCCATACAAATGCAAATTATACCTAATTTGGGATCCGACTGATTATTGCATGTGCCTTTTCATGTGAGTATGTGCATGGGACAGTCTCTAGTCTTACAGTTCAGGAGCTGTCCGTCTTATTTCTTGAGTCAGTGTCTCTTTCTGGCTTGGAACTCAGTAAGTAGAGCTAAGCTGGCAGCCAAATAATCCCAGAGATCAGCGTAACTCTGCCTCTCCAGGGCTTGGACTAAAATGTGTTTCACAGTGGTTGGTATTTAAAGAATGATTTTTAATGTGGGTTCTGGGAATTCACCCTATATTCACACATTTACTATTTGTCCTTGGATTACCACAGTTTCTTTCTACCCAATGCTCCCTCTTTTGCCTCTTGCTTCTACTACCAGTATGGAGAATACAAACTATCTGTGTTGCCTCCAAACTGCTCATGTGTCTGGTGGCATAAGTTTGTTTGGGCAATGTGGGAATAAAGTAGACAAAAAAAAAAAAAGGAATAAAAGTGGACAGGTTAAAGACAAAGTTTACAAGGAAACCTGACAAAATTGTCCTATGGATTGCATTTGGATCAAGAATCATGAAAATCGTGACAACTTCTGTGTCTGGCTTGAAAGACTGGGTCTCCAGGGAACGTGGATGTAGGAAGAAGTGTTGTGTGATGAACCGAGGGAAAAGTCCTTAAAATAGTGTTTTTAAAAATAATTGATTACATATAGGCATATAGAAAGTTAAAAGCGAACATCCCCAGGACATGGTAAAGATTCACGTATGAAATTCTGCCTCAAGTTACCACCCTTTCCCCACCCAGGACAGAAGTCCACAAAGGACATCCACTCTGTTCCCAGCTTGCAGCCATTCTTTGAGGCACAATTGCAATTTTTCCCACTAGTGAGTCTGTTTTCTTTTGTTTACGACCTGGAAAGGAAGACATGCCCTGAATCTCCCTCATAGACTCAGAAAAATGCTTTCTCTGGGGTATTTGGTTTCCAATGGCTGGAAATTTGCAGGTCACTGCTCCTTAAAAGGCACACTGTCCCTTGGAGAAGGTGACTATGACTATCCCCCATTGTCTCCATGGTAGAAAACGTGTAACCATTGATTGGGTCAGAGTGTGGCAACTGAAATCTGGAAAAGGAAATTTTAAATGACTATCCTGACTTCACAGCCGCTTGGCCAAATGGCAGTAGCATTATCATCGAGCAGGTTAAGGACGGGCAATGGTGGTTAACTGAGTTATAGTCCTTGCAGATGAAATGTCCAAAGTGCGCGAGGCCTCAGGAAAGTCTAATGCTGTTAGGTGCATCCTGTATAATAGAATACCTGCAAATGTCTGTAAACAAATTAGGATTGCTTTTTGAGTGGGGATGTATAGCTCTCAGGGACATGCGAAATGTATCTGGTAATGTCTGTAAAGCACTTGAAATGTTTTTGTTTTTTTTTTTTTCTTTTAGCCACTTTTCCTCAGGGATACTTTGTCTCCCGTACTTCTAATTCCAATGATAAAGAATAATTGTCAACTCTACACTTAGTGGGTTGTGCAGAGTGACTCAGGAAGCTTTTTACAACGCATCTAGAACTCACGATTACATTTCTCATCATGAAGATCTGCCTTTCTAACTTGTGACATTTAGCTACCACTTTCAGCTTGCAGGAGTGGCAGCTATAACTTCGTGGTCCTTAGGGAAAAACTTTACTACCGGAGTAGAAGAAAGTAATAAAAAGGAGCGTAGGTTTTTGAAAGAACATTTGGTACCTGACACCTGGCTCTCACATTTATGAGCTACACAATCATCTGGCAAATCACTTTACCTCCTGGACTCCAGCTCTCTTACCTGTAAATGAAGACAATGGCACCTGCCACTCAAGGCTGTTTGTGGGCCTCGGTGAGTAATGTATAGTTCTTGACAGTTAAATGATGCCCAATGAAACCTTTTTCCTTCTAAATTCATTGCAATTAGTCAACTCGAGAGCAATTATTCTTAGATCTTCCCTTTGTCTATGCAGGTCAATTTAGAGATTAACTGATATAATTTTTTAAAAAATAGCCAAGTCCAACATACATACATGCACTTAGATTGTTAAATAGTTCTTGACTGAACCTTAAAAAACAAACAAACAAAGCAAAAAACAAAATACAACATCAAAGTTCTCATGTTTTGACAATTTACTTTAAAAATCTTATTTCTTAGTTTTAAGTACTTTTGCTTAACAATCCAAATAAACTCTTGGCTCTTGAGATTATGTTGTGTGTGTGTGTGTGTGTGTGTGTGTGTGTGTGTGTGTGACTATCCAGGGTCTTCTGCATACCAGACAAGGTTTCTAGCACTGGACAGTTCCCCGCTTCATGGGACCTGTTCTTGATCACACACAGACAAGTGCATGGCAGGCACACATACACTCTCAATATATTTTGCCTGCTTGTTTGCATACTTCAGCAAGAGGTACTAGCTAATGAGATGTGCTTCCTTACGTAGTCAGTATCGATTCACTATGGAGGCTAAACAATTAAATCCTGTCGGGTAATTTCATTAAAGAATATTGGCTTGGTGATTTAAATGCCTCTATTGTTTTTCCATCTATCCAAAGACCAGGAAAGCAAGCCCACTCATCTACCCACCAAGGTTCTGCCTCCATTACTTTTAGATTCTGGAGAATTCCTTTTCCCTGGAAGTATCCAAACAAACCAAAGTCCTCGGCTGACCACCAAATGATGTTGCTTCTCACTATGAAATTTTACCTATAAAATTCTCAGGTGATATTGTTAGGTACTAAATGATAAGCACTCCAATTCAGATTAAATGTCAATTATTCTCAAATATGACTCGAGGTATAATCTTTTGAAGTCCTTTTTTGTGTGAATTATATAATTTTAGAAGTTTTTTTTATTACCTTTCTTGTGTGTGTGTGTATGCATTTGTGCCACAGTACACATGGGAAAGTCACAGAACAACTTGTAAGAGTCAGTTCTCCAGTCCTGCCATATGAGTCCAGGGAATTGAATTGAAAGATTCTCAGCTTTGCAGTTAGTGGATTTACCTGTGGAGCCATGCTGCCTGTATCTACATTGATATCTAAATATCTATATTTATGAAACATCTGCACTTATCTGTTTCTATGTAAGTATCTCCACCGTCACATGTGAACACAATAATATTCTCTTTGCACATGAGTTTGATTGTCTTTCTCTGGGAGTGAGAATGTACTATGGATATTGAAGTCCGTCAGATCTTTAGGTGGCCTTTTAATGCCATCTGTAATGGCAGGCTCAGACATATGCAGGGGAAGAATATTTTATGTATGAAACATGTCCAAAAATTGACAACTCTTGGTCAATGCATACCATCATGTTGAGATTTTCTTTTTAATGTCTAGAAAAATAATCCAGGGACTTACTTCTTTCTTCAGGTAAAAAAAAAAAAAAAAAAAAAAAAAAGAGCTTTCCAGACTTTCTAGCGACCTTATAAAAAAATCTTAAAAACTTCCCAACATTTGTTCTTAATTGAGAATATTATTGTAGAAAAGCAAAATCAAAAAGAGTCACCAGAGTACGTTTGCTCACTTCTAACCAAGTATGCTTAAGAAACAAATTTATGTTCTTATCAGAGTGACCATACAATATTCTAAGGAAAGAAAGACACAGAGAAAGAAGTCAAGGGTCTTTCAGAGATGGGGAAAATTAAGCTTTTTCTTTAAAACTTGATAATCAAAAGCTTGACAAAGTTAGCACAAGACAGAAGACTATTGGAAGGGATATGGGACATTGTCATGTTGGACGATGACTTAAACCATAAAAGAATAGTGTTTACTACCCTTTCCCAGCAGTTCAAGATTTAATATGTAGAAAATCCCTTTCTAGTGTCAGGGTTATATAGTAGTAGTAGCAGAGTAGTTGATCGTGTAGTCTGCGACTTCACTCTTAGATTAGCTTATAAATAAGCTCATCAGAAATTATGCATGACTTTGAATGTATTTGCTTGTTTCTTTTCCAACTCATTTGCAGTAAAAGAAAATACTCTTTTTTTCTGCACATCTATAACTTTCTATCTCTATTAGGTCTTGTATTTACGCAATCTTTCTAAAATACATGTTAGAAACCCCAGAACTTTTACATCAATATAGCCCCCTATCTTTGAGACAGTGTCTCCCTATGTGTTCCAGGCCTCAAACTTGGATTCTGCCTGTTTCAGCATCCTAAGTGCTTGTAGTTAACCTGAGCCCCACTATGCCTGGGCATCTTCATTCCCTGGAATTTACAAACACACTTTGTGCTTTGTATTGATAATTGTACCTTTCTTCTTTTCTAAGATTTATTTATTTGTATGTGTGTGTCTATGTGGAGAATATGCACATGATTTCACATGCCCTTGGAGGCCAGAAAAGCGTCTTGGGCCCCTGGAACTAGAATTAAAATGATATGAGCCAGCAGAGTGGATTCTGAGAACCAAACCCAGTTCCTCCGCAAGAGCAATCAGAACTTTTACTCAAGGTGCCATTTTCTCAGCCCTAGTACTTTGCTATTGTGGTGTTAGTATAGCCTTTGGTCATGCAGATGATGGCTTTAAGCCAAATCCGTTTCTGTTTCAGAAAGAAAACATTGAATGCAAGAAATTTCTTTCCTATACAGTCTTCAAAATTCAGTGAAACTCATGAATAAACACACAATTCCTTAGAGTCTCAAACATTCATTTTTCAAATGTTTGCAAGATAAATAAAATAATTAATTTGTCCACTTACCAACAAGAAACAAAATATATTTTGAAATCTGTTGTTGACCAAATTTTAGATTTTTTTTTTTTTGCCTAAAAATTATGCAGTGTTCAGGTTCTTCACTGAATCATTTAGTTGTTCAAAGGTGATTTTTCTGGGCCATGCGCTCCTCTATGCATCATTAAACTTCCTCAGAACTGCCCACCTCCCTCTGTCCTACAGAAAAATGGCTATAAATATCTCTAAAGAATGTTGAGTAGGTGGGTAGCCATCTCTCCATGGTATTTTCCCATGCTGTGATTTCCTCCTTGTCCATTAATGTGTGTGCCTTTTCTCCTAAGACAAATGACAATCGAATAGTCCAAACTTTTAGAGCCAAGTTTAGATGTTGTTTAAGTTGGAAAACCTTACCATAGAAAGTCACATGTCAGTACCATTTGTGTTCCTGTAGCTTAATGGTGAGGCTAAAATGTATATCCTTCAAGTAAGTTTTTTTTTCTTTTTTTCAATATTATATCAATTTGATTGAATTATTTATTTTAAGTTGTGTCTAGTAATATGAAGCTGTACACCAGTAACATCATAGCTTCCACCAGAAAAGTCTTACATAGTAATTTCTAGATATAGTTAGAACATCTGGCCAAAGGCTTTCCTATAAAAACAACAGACTGCTCATTTAGCCAAAAAGTTAGTATTTAAGTTGAACATTATCAAAACTTACAGAAGACTGTAGCTATTAAACTTGTTCAACCTTAATACTGACAAAACAAAAGACTCAATCAACAGTGCATATGAACGAACATTGATTGTGACGGCTCACGTAAGCCCTGTGAAAGCCTAAACTAGTACGAGTCATAGTGTGCAGAGGGGCGTTCACTATGAAACTCCACCCCTAGCAGAGGAGTTTTTTGCTATCCTTAGCCACTGAAAGAGGAAGGGGCAGTTTTCTCTTAAATCTTAGCTTTTTATAAGTCTATCACACTCAGGTGAAGGCTACATATCCAAGAATATTTCAACAGCACAACTTGGTCTTGATGAGGAAAAGGACAAAAGAAAAAAAAGGCATGGGGGCCCCTGAAGTTGTGTGAGAAAGGAGGGGACTGAATCTGGGAATAGTGTGGAAGGGAAGGTAACTATGATAAAACGCACTGTATGAGATTCTTAAAAGAACTCACAAGAAAAGTCATGTCTAGAGCTGGCTTCCTCTGTGTTTCTAGGTCCTCAGTGATGGTGACCTAGCCTGTCCTTCAGCTCGGTTAGTGTCCTCTCTGGAGGACCCTGCTGTACCTGCTTATCCAGCTCCAGGGACCAGGACTTACATTCCTCTCGTCTTCCCTTTTAGAGGATCTCTTGACTGTCGCCTATCTAACACGTTGAGTGTTGTTTCACCAACAGGATCTGAGACTTAAGAACCATTTGCTATGTTGAGAAAGGCGTGATAGTGTTCTTCAACAACAGGAAGTGAATTCAACCATATCTTAAAGCAGAGAAGACTTACACAGCTGTTCTCAACCCAAGAGTTATCAAACAGGCCCAGTCTACAGGATTACCGTGTGAACTTGTGTTTTTTACATGCCCATTTCAAATCGAAGTCTCCCTGAGACTTTTTTTTAACATTTCAATATTTTTGACTTATTTTTTTATTTAATGTACATTGGTATTTTGCCTGCATGTATGTCTGTGCAAGAGTGTCAGATCTTGGAGTTACAGACAGTTGTGAGCTGCCATGTGGATGCTGGGAGTTGAACCCGGGTCCTATGGAACAGCAGTCAGTGCTCTTAACCGCTGAGCCATCTCTCCAGTCATCCCTAAGGGTTCTCTAAGTCTAGTTTTATGTGCCCACTTTATCAACGTCCTAAGAAACTCGTGAACCCCACTTACAAACACACTTTTCTTATTGAACCAACGAGAATACAGTTCTTTTAAAAAGGGATTGTTCATTTCTATGTTTCATGTCAGAGATTGAACAATATCGAATTTATATGATGAAAGTAAAGGTTTTCCACAACTAAAGACAGGCATACCTACTGAGAACCCGCTGTCATCACAGACTCGTCCAAGTTAACAATGGCAGCCCTGTGAGAACCCCTGTGGCAGATGGCAGAGAGATGTGGTACTCTTAGGTAACACTAAATACTTTCCTTGAGTGAGTTGTGTTCACAAAAAAAAATTAGTAAAAGACTGGAAAACTAGATTTATTATCATCTTTCATCCAATCGAAACTGATTCATAGTATTTCCCGGGAGACAATACCCAACATTACACAGTAAAACTAGATCCTCAAATACTATATCATGGAGGAGGAGTTAGTTGCTCACATCAGAGTCAAGCTTCCCTGAGGAGCTTGAATGACTCTGAAGCTAAGACTGTCCTGGAGCTGTGACATTCCTTCCCTCCCCTCACTGAGTCTAGCTGCGGTTTGCAGTTCCAGACAACACAGGAAAATTTGAAGACCTTTAGGTAAGAACTCGAAAAAAAAAAGTTCTCACAGAGTCCTGGGGGAAAAACCATTCTGGCTATTAAATATGAATTTAACCGAGGATAGGATAACCAAGAGGACATAATGGTATGTGACTGTTGAGTGCATCCAAGAAGGATTCTGGCCAAGTATAATGACTGCTGGGTTTGTAGCCCAGTTGTAGAGCACGTGCTTGGTCTATGTAGAGCCCCAAGTTCTACCACCACATCAAAACAAGAAGGATGAATAATTTCATAGTCAAATAGAAGGAAATGCATAAAGATCACATTTAACTTGAGGAAAGAAAGTGAAGTGTTACATGTTCAATGAAGAATCTTTTTAAAATATGAAGAGTCAGGAACATTTAAATACATGTGTAAATAAAAGTAAAACTGGTCCCTAAAAAGAGCTGGTGGAAAGGAAAAAAATAGCCTCCAGTTGACTCTCCATCATAAAGGGTTTCGTCACCCATAGATGTTATTGTGCAACCAGTTAACCACAGATTACAGCCGTGTGAAGTTTTGCAAGGACAATGGAGGGAGAAGCCGACACTGAAGGGCATGTGAAGCAGTGTTTACTGAGCCACAGTTGTTTCCCTGCACTGAGCTGGGCTTGCTTTGCGATAGGAAGTGGTAAAACAGGTTGGAAAGCTACCTTAGGTTAGAAATTATACAGATTGGTAATTTTGTGGATGTAGTAACCATAAAATATGTTTTAAAGACCACTCATGGCCAAAGTACCCAAAGTCTTGGTAGGCTGCTTCATGTGATCTGAGCTTACGTGATGTTGGGGGCAACATGGCAAGAGGTGTAAAACATGTCAAGAAGGATCATTTGAAAAGAGATTCCATGACACCGAAACAGGCTGGGTTTTGCCATCCACACCATCAGTATAGGTCTCTTCTTCTGATACCCACCACAGCCAACAGTGTCATCTCAGCTGCTGTGCCCCTGGATAAATCTCCTGGCTTCCCAGAACTGACTGAGAATATGCCTCCTGTACTGTTCGTGACACTCAAAGTTGCCTATACCATGGAAAGACTAAGAAGGAATTCAGGGAGGTTTTTACCATGGACCCCAGGAGTCACTATTCAACACTGGCATGAATTTGACATGTGAATACTCCATGTTTACAAAATGATTCGAAGGCAATGTAGGAAATATTATACTAATTTGAAAGTTTTGGAGATAAGAAAATGATGCATCCAAGACTCCTCTCATAGTAGTGACTTAAATAACATCAGATTATTTTTTTATAGTTATGCTACTACTGTTTTGCCTACTTTAATATCATTTGAAAAAAGATTACTAATTTGATCAGATTATTGTAAGTTAGTCAACTTGCTGTTCTGGCAATCCAAAATTTCAATATTTTGGCTTAGGGTAATCATTATAATTTTAAATAATAATTCATATTTAATAATATTCAATAATTATTAAATATAATTATATAAATAGAAATTATATACGGATTGATGCTATGTATCTAATAATATTATTTAAACAATAATTGATATTTAAAATAATAATTCATATTTAAATATTGGATGCTACTTTTTGTTCCTTGTAGAAAAAGAAAGAAGGGATGGAGGAAGAAAGAAGGAATTTAAAGAAGATGAATGAGAAGCACAAGGGAAAAAAAGGTTGGAGAAGACGGCATTATAGACAGTTGAAGCGAACAGAGCCAGGGCGAGGAGCGGCAGGAACAGAGAGAGAGAGAGAGAGAGAGAGAGACTGCATGGACTAAAGAAGCGGTACCCAACTATCCTCCGTGGTGTGAGTTGAAGAAATGTCTCCTCAGAGTCACCCCAGCATTTGTTAGTGCCCCAGAGACTGAGAGCACCTGCAGGAGGCAGACAGCCTGTTTCCCAGTGTATCATCTGCTTAAGCTTGTACTTGCCTCTGCCATGGCTACAGAGGAAGAAGAGGCCTGAAAAAGAGTGAGAGGAGAGGAAGATGCAGTCATTCCTCCTTTACCTTGTATGGCAAGGATGTGAGCGTTTTCCAACACTAACAGACACCATAGGCTATAGGCAGATTTGAGCTTATCTCCAGTGGGCCCCACTTGATGAGTAAGACACACTGGGCTAGGTACTACTGGAAGTAGGAAGTAAGCCAGAAGGAGTTCTTTATCTGGGAATTCGCAAAGTCCTCTCAAGAACTAGCATTGAAGAATTGGCTGCTTCAAGGTAATGCCAGAGACTAGGTGGGTTTTCAGTCAAAGAAGTCTCAAGGACCAGAGAGAACCCCTGACAAACAGTTCTGTAAGATCTGGGCCATGTTCCATATTATTTTTTTCTCTCTAAAATCTTTAATATTTAAAGGAATGGGAAGAGGTGTGAAGGAGAATATGGGAAAGAAATATCCTGTGAGGAAGAACACTACTGAAGTTTACAAATGAAATAGACTGGATTTTTACTAAGAGATTCAACAGGTTTGATTGTTGCTGGAGTTACTATTAAGAGGCAGGGAATGAAAATCATGTTGTTCAAGGGCAGTGACTGGGAATTTGTAAAAAAATTTGTTTCTCTGTAAAGACGAAACTACACATGAACTCATGTAGAATTGTTTTGTCTAGTGTCAATTGTGTGAAGCAAAAGGAGTCACGAGCAGAGAGCAGTGAGAGAATGGCATGGGTGGGAGGCTACTCTGCAGAAGAGGGAAGGCATCGCTGGGCTAGAAGCATCCATGGGAAGAGCTGTTCATTCCAGAGTGTAGGCCAAATACAAGAGGCTTTCTAGATTAAGACTGAGAAGACCCATGGAGACGGAGTGTGGTCCCAAGGAGAAGTGCGGGAGTGACAGATGGTCTCTCCGATGTGTGAGCTTAGGTCGGTATCAGTATCAGACAGACTTTAAGGCCAAGGTCCGAAAGCATCTTCAGGCATTTCCTTGCTCCTTGCTCCTTGCATCCTTATAGAGAATTCTGATTAGTCTTATTTTATTGATTATTAATCCTATTTTATTGAATGTATAATATAGATTATAAATGCTGAACAGTTTTGGCCTCAAGCATAACAAATTACCAAGAGCTCACCTTTGTTTCTGTATCACTCCTTAGGTTCTAAGAACCTGAACAGTAAGAAAAATAAAAAAATACCCAGGAAGCCGTGGAAGAGGTGCAGAGCTAGGATGATATAGCTCTTCCATGAAAATCAAACAGCAAGCCTGTGTGTTGACCTGAAGAGCACAGAGTAACCGTGATGACAGCAACAGCTTCTCTGCTAACCTGAGGACAGTGAATGACAAGTATTGAGAACACACCATCCCAAAGCTCTCCTTCCATGGCTCTGGTTTGAGACCCAGAATAAGGAGCTCTTTCTCCTTCGCCTTAAACATCAGGCATGGGAATCTTGGTCAGGAGCTGTCCTGCCTCTCATTTGAGCACAGCCCCATAACCACAGTAAGGAATGCACAGACCGCCAGAGACAGACGTGTGCTTCGCTCCTCTGCACCAATGTTCCCGGCTTCTTCTCTAATGTGAATTATAGGCCCCTTGGCACAATCCCTACACCTCTTCCTGCTACACTTATGCAAATAGTCGCTCTGAATCCAACATGACACCTTTTAGTTAATCCTGGAACATCAGGTATTGTAGCTGTCTGGTGGAAGAAACAGAAAAAAATTCTGTTTGATATGGAAATAACTATAAAGCACATGGAAAATGGAGGCTTATGAATAGGATATCAGTTATTGCCGTCATCATTACAGCAGTATGTTTCTATGGTTCTTGTGGGAAATTACTTTCTTAGGAACATTCCTGGGAATTATTTCCTGTGTCCCATTAGCTCTGCAGGATGACATCCTAAAATGACAGACACGGATTCTATTGTTTTCTTACAGTACTCTGTAGCCACTCTCAGGGTTCCTTATCTGAAGGAATATTATATTCTCTTTGAATATTACCTGAGAACATGATTCATAGTTTAGTCTTGTTTTTTTAAAGTCACAATGACTAAGAAGGAAGCCAGTTCTGGAAGGAAGAGTTACACAGCGCAGGCGAGGCAATCCTTGCTCCCAACCTCACTCCGCAGTTATTTGGGAAAGTCTTTCGGCTCTCTCTTCTGCTTCTGTAACTCACTTTCACATTCCTTTTCTGGATTATGTCTCCTAGGGAACGCCTCCATAGATACCAAATATTAACTAGGTAACTTAAAGCTCTGTGGGTAAGGCACAAAGTAGGTATAAAAAATTTTTGGAATAGAATACACCGTCCAGGACTCTGCTGCTCTGTTGGTCAGTGCAGTGTGTGTCAGCCATAGAGTTTACTCTTGTCTGGCTTGCTGAGGCTTACTGTGTAGAATGGGTGTACCAGAGGGTTGGGGTGTGGTCAAGACAGGCACCTCCAGTTGCTTACTCTCCAAGGGCTTTCCTTTGCAGAGTGTTTCGTTTGCTTAGAGCCAGCTGGAGTGTGGTGTGAAAAAAAGCTGAAGCAATGGCTGCTGAGCTCAAGGCCTCTGAGATCAGAGAGGCAGCACACTTTGGAATCACGGAGAGATCTTAGGAATGGACTAGCTAAACACTGAGACAAGATTAATAGAATGGGAGTAAAATCCCTATAGTGAAGAAAGACAAAAGGACTGGGAGAGGGAGAGGGAGAGGGAGAGGGAGAGGGAGAGGGAGAGGGAGAGGGAGAGGGAGAGGGAGAGGGAGAGGGAGAGGGAGAGGGAGAGGAAGCAAGCAGGCAGGCAAGGAAAGAAACCCAAGAAAAAAGTTTGTTTTGGTTTGGCTTGGTTTTATTGGGACAGGGTTTCTTTGTGTGTAGCCCTGGTCATGCTGAAATTCACTCTGTAGACCAGGCTGGACTCAAATCCAGAGATCGCCTCCTTCTGCCTCCTGAGTGTGGGATTAAAGGCATGTGCCACCATCTCCCAGCTTTTATTTAAAGGGTTTAAACTCAGCCAGTGAAACTTTCTATCCTCCCTCCTCAGCCTCCCAAATGGCCACCAGGTCTGTGCACTAAGATTTTTATGGTAGGTTTGAACAGAGTGGCTAACACAGGAATGCTTCATACAGTCTGCAGCCACAGATACAGAGTATAAACAGCAACAGCCATCTCTTCAATATTTGGTTTCAAGGGCAGTTCAAGGACTTCTGTGACTGACACATTTGAGACAACATTCAATGGCATTACCCATTGTATAGTAAAAAACTGAGGCCTACAGATATTATCTCATAGAGACACTCCGAATATTCTCCACTTAAAATGGAACATTTTCATGACTATAAACTTAAGAACGCTTGTGTGCGGAGTGTGCATGGTAACGACTCAATAAATACAGCTTGATTTCTTCCTGACTGTCAGGAAATCACATTCCCATTTTTTGGGTCTGTCCTGCACAGCACAGATATCATCTCCCCTACCCATGCACAGAAACATTAAGAAAAGCAAGCAGTGAGTGCTCCATGTAACACAAGCAAGCACGAGTCAAATATATTTACAGTATTTCACCTTGATGACTTTGTAAATCCATTTTTGGATGTTTAAGACAGGAAGAGAAATGCACAGGAGGGAAATAAAAATCTGTATCATCAAAGCTGGCAAAAGATAATAGCAAAAAACTCGCAGAAAGTGTGAGAGCCTGGAAACTTTAGAACTGAGCCATGTTCTGTGCGGGGGCTTGAGATGCCGAGTGGCTAAGGGGGGCATGGTGATTACTGACATTCTCACCTTTAATGTTTTTCTCAGCAAATATGACAATTGACAGAAGGTGGGATGAGAAGCCACAAAAATGGATTTTCACCCCAATTAGATGTGAACAATATGGTCTCTGTGTGGTAAATTCCTGTGCATACGACTGACTAGGATGCCAACAATTAATGGGGTGCTGTGGTTAACACTGTTCCTTAGAAGCAATGGAAATGTCAAGTCAGACCCTGACTGTGAGTGGGATGTCACCAGGGCCAGGCCAGCAGCTGGTTGTCTTGACACCTCACAGAACCCTGCGAGGAGCCTTTGCTTGGGTGAAGTCATCCCAGCAAATGATCTGGCTCTGAGCGCACATAGGTTTGGAACTCTGAAGTCTTTATCAGCTCAGAAGAATAGATGGGCTTCACAGTGGCAGATTTGTGTAAATCAGACACACAAAGTGGATGTCTAAAATTGAATGCTGATTTACTGATTTTTAATTGGAAATACAGTTGCCTCACTACCCCTCCCAAAAACTTATCATGTATATCCAGCCCTTTATAGACACATAAGATGTCGAATTATCTCCTGAAGCTTAACTGATAAACGTGAAATCAGAAGAGCTAAATAGATATTCCTAAACTATGAGTGTATCTCAAGACAGTGAGTTAGTTATTCAGGTACAGAGGCTCTACTTGTGTCTCTTTGTTTCTATGCCTTCCTGGTCACTGTATGTGAAGACTAATTTAACATCCACGGTTCCTTGTCTCAGTCTTAAGGTTCATAGGATGAGCAGAGGAGAGTTTTACTTTTAACTTTTGCTCAAATGAGATATAATTTATAGATACAGAATAAAGAAGAGCAAGGTTCGTAAGTACAGATTCATCACCATGTGAACATGCAGCAATAAAACCACAAGTAGCCTCTGGAGGTAAAAAGAGCAATGAAATTGAGTAACATCATATATATGAGGGGAGTGAGCTTCCCTCTGTCCACTGATAAAGAAGAGTGTCCAGTTCTACAGAAGGAGAGATGTCCACATATGGAGGCCTAAAATTATTCTGAGACTGAGAAAAACCATAGAAACAAAGAGATGTTGTTGTTGTCGTCATCATTGTCATCATCATCATCATCACCATCTTTGTCTTCATCCTCCTCCTCCTCATCATCATCATCATCACCATCATCACACCTCTTACAGCCTAGATGAGATGTTCACAAGCACTATCCATACAGTCTTCCTTGGATCCAAGGCTCTTGTATGCCTTAGCAGCAGCCAAATGTTTTCCATTAAAAACCAGTGAGTTGGTATCTTGGATTTCACAATAGGTGGCAGACCAATTGTGTAGGTGAAATGAAACTCTGCTGTGTCTTATATCCGGCCGCCCTCTGCATTGTTAGGCAACCCATCCTGAATCTGCAGCCTCACATTGCTCATCCCATGATGGTTTTTATTTTTTCCCTTGTACGTCTAGTCAGGTGAGATATCTGACGAAGGCTGATGAAGAAAGTAGAGGAAAGGACTTAGGTCTTGCTTGTAGTCCACTTCCACATTTCCCTTCCCCAGGCGGAGCCTTAATTCTGTTGAGCAGCTGCCTCTGAGGAGTCCAGAGCACAGGCATGACCACAATTGATCCTTGGGTTAGTTACGCTTTGAGGGGTGACCTAGAATAGATGGAGTCCAAACTGCCCAGGTTCATGTCTATCACCAAGAAACAAGGTTCTGTCCCTCCATTTCAATGAGCACATTTTAAAGAACACTGTGCTGTCATCCGATGAGGCTCCTGCCTGGGACAAGTGTCTGTCTAGCTGGGGAGCACAGATGTTACACTTTAGGAAAATGCCTGGTTCCGATGAGGAAGAGTCTGGTCATGCGTTGAATACGCAAGAAGAGGAATAGGGACGACCTGTGTGCCAGGAAGAGCTTGCCCAAAGGAACCAGGAAGAACATGGGCTTTGAAGTCCTGTGGACTGAATATCACCTCAACACAGCACACACCACCCTTGCAACCACCTCACTGCAACTTCTTGGCTTTCCTTTCATCAGCCAATGAGGAAAGCAGATATCCAAGTCAGAGAGTGAATGAGATCATCGCATGGGGGCTGTGAACTGAGTACCGCCACTGTGCCCTGCTGCCTGTGGTCCTCTAATATCCCCTCCCTTCCTCCTGTCCTGCAGTGTTTAATTATAACCAGGTGACAAAGAAGACTTCTGAGATAAAAGCTTTCCTTCTGAGTTGACTGAATGCTTCCCTCACGTTAATGTGGTTGCCCCGTAAAACCCCAAAAAGAACTCTTTCTCAACCAGTCTGCAGACAGCCCTGCAGGGCATCTTCCCCATAATTCACTTAGCCTGTGCTTGCTGTGATCGCCCATAAGAGAAGCAGATTGGTTCAGTCCTTCAATGAGGAGAACATTTCACTCTCCCTCTGTGGCAATAATGGCCTTTCGCCCTCGAGGAAAGAGAGAACAGGGGCTGCCGAGTTACTGGGAAGTTTATCTATATAGCTCTGCTCTTTTCTACTTCTGTGTGTTTGAGCTCAAGAGACCACCTTGTTGCTATCTGTCTTTAATGGTATTTCTTAATTTCCCAATATTTCCAAGGCTGGGAAAAGTAGACACATCACTTATTTTTATGTTCTCATTCATCAGATCATTCTAGATGCACTCAGTTGAACTTTAGTTTTTCCATGGTTTCATACTTAGGTGACTATCTTGCACCCTCTAACCCACTGATCTGTATCTTTTGCATAACCCCTGGATAGCAAACATTCATTTCTATAGTGATTTGACTTTTTTTCTAAGGAGAATCTAACCCAATTTCACTAAACTTGTTTAAGTGTAAGGACTGTGATTACCTAAGGGCCTGGAACATTAAATGAGAATTGAAAAACAAGGGTGTAAAATTTGGAAGTTATCTTTTCCCCCAGAAGGAATACAGATAAATAATTAAATTATTTCCAACCATGTAGACAAAGCCTAGATTTGAGTAGACCCAACAATAGTAAGGGACACAATAAAACCACTGTCATCTTGACCAACAGGGAAGGAAGGTATCTGATATATATATATATATATATATATATATATATATATATATATATATTTCAAATATATATTTGCTGAGCCAATTCCTAAACAGAAAGCATTCAGACAGAATGTGATTGTAATATATTACAGATAAATCTAAATTGGAAGGTGCTGATCATTTCATTCTGAAATTCGAGGTAGTGATCTGCTCCAGTTAATACCTAAACCTAAAAAGAAGCCATTATTTTGTGGTTGAATTTAAACTCTGGTAAAGCTTTTCAAGTCTTATTCAATACTGAGTGACTCCACGGTGACAAATGCCTTAAATCAGTAACCAGTATTCTAAAGTGACTTTTATGTCATTCCTCAGGTGGCAGCCTGGGGAGACTCAGTGCCACGTGACTTTCAGTCAAGCCCAGAGAAGCTGTCAACATGGAGAGAGAGAGAGAGAGAGAGAGAGAGAGAGAGAGAGAGACAGAGACAGAGACAGAGACAGAGACAGAGACAGAGACAGAGAGACAGAGAGACAGAGACAGAGACAGAGAGAGACAGAGACAGAGAGAGACAGAGACAGAGAGAGACAGAGACAGAGACAGAGACAGAGACAGAGACAGAGACACAGAACACAGAGAGAAATCCTGAGCACATGGGAGCGAGAAAAGACTACCCACATGGGATTCAATTACTTTTCACATGTTATTTCCCATTGCGCGAGTGCCTCCCCCACCAATTTCTCACCCCCTGCTAATTCTTTCCCTGCCAGCACAGCAGAGAATAAGAACGTAGCAATTGGTATATGTTGGTGGATGCTGTACAGACTGGGACAGTGTGAGCTTTTCTATTTCTGTTCATTGTGAAAGAGGGCACATGGAACAGGGAGCTTTTGACAGCTCTAATGGGCCCTTTGGCCAGAAACGGACTGATACCTGCAGGATCCAGAAATTGTTATTTAGGGTGACCTTTAAATGTGTTGCACTATGGATAATTAGAACCTAAATTAGATTTCTGAGAGGCAGTATAGCAAGGTGGCTGAGGAACAAGCCCTGGACCAGAATCTTGATTCTCTGCCTTTATTAGGGTTGTGTCTTATTAAGATGTGGTTTTGGGGTCGATTCTTTAGCCTCTTTCTGCCTGAGTTTCCTCGCTGTCTACTTTATATGGCCAGCTTGTGGTGGAGCTTAATGTTAATTTTCAAAGTATTAAAATGTGTCAGGCTCATGACAGATGCAATTTTAATGTTTACTATTACTTCATAGCTAATATCAATCTTGTTTTTTTATATGCCGACACAAAACACTGGGCTCCAGGAATGGCTTCCTTAACACAGTGGAGTTACATAACATAGTGTTAGAAACAGTAACTGCAGTGAGCACAGAATTAACATGTGATAAGTAGGGATTGCCAAGTTTTAAAGAACTCACAGAGAGCGCTGTCAAATGCAATACTTCCTTCAGTGAGTGAGACTCAAATCAACTACTTTCTTTCTTTTTTTTTTTCCGGTACTGTGGTCAGCAATGTCTGTGGCTTCCTTTAATCTCCCCAGCAACTCTGGGCACTGTGTTTTATTATCATATTACTTAAATCACAGACAAATAGAACAGTCACGTAGAAAATCAGTGAAACTCAAGCCATAAGTCTGAGTACTCTGAAACAAACAGGCTTTCACATCTGAGTGGGATATCCTTTAATGATTCAGGAAACATGACCCATGACAGTGCTGTCCCCCAAAGATACCAGTAGGGATGGATCCTACTGCCAACACTGCATTTACTTATTTATTTATTTTACTTTTATATCAAACATGGGTTGAGTCTAATGATAACTCAGGTGGGAGCTACGTCAATAAAAGAAGTTGATTAAAATTTCTTCACAAATATTCTCTATCTATCATCTATCTTCTATCTATCTATCTATCTATCTATCTATCTATCTATCTATCTATCTATCTATCTATCTATCTATCCGTGTGTGTGTGTGTATGTAAGAATTCAGAATAGAAATTACATGAGGAAAATCACTTTTTAAAAAAATTCTACTTCTAACAAAGTGGTTGCTCATTTAATGTTTTACTCTAACTCTAAGGTCAACAATCTGCTAGGTCACATGAAACCTAACATTGTCAATGCTAGGGTATTGGATTATTATCTCCCTACCTTTCCTTTATGGGAACAATTATCAGCTGTGTCACATCTACAGAAACTATAAGTCTACAAGGCATTTTATACATTCTATGATTGATGTTTGCTATTTGGCTATGCATTCTTGGAACTAACCATGAAGTTCAGAATGAATGGCCTTGAACTCTTGTCAATTCTCCTGCCTTAGCCTAAGTTACTGTGACCGCTGAAAATTTCTTACTTTTTTATTTTACCTAAATATGTATGTACAGACACACACACACACACACACACACACACACACACACACACTTTAAAGAGTAAGTGGTTACATAAATTTTTTATATCTATCCAGATGTCTACATTTCTAAGTATCGTCACTCCATAAGAACTCCAGTTTTCATCTGGAATCATTTCTCTTCGGGCTGAAGAAATTCACTCAGGATTTCAACAAATCAATTAGAAAACAAGTTTCTGTCACTGTACTTACACGCCTTGCCCTCTCTCTCCCTCTCTCCTTCCCTCCCTCCTTCCCCTCTCCCTCCCTCTCTCCCTCCCTCTTTCTCTCTCCCTCCCCCCTCCCTCCTCACCTCCCTCCTCCCCCCTTTCCCTCCCTCCCTCCCTCCCTCCCTCCCTCCCTCCCTCTCTCCCTCCCTCCCCCCTCCCTCCTCACCTCCCTCCTCCCCCCTTTCCCTCCCTCCCTCCCTCCCTCCCTCCCTCCCTCTTCTTTGGACATTTTGACTGAACATGGAGCTATGTGTTGCTGATGCTTTTTCTCTCGGCAATTTGAATTCATGGAGTTCTGTCCTCCACAGTTTCAAATGTGAAATCCAATTTATTTGAATCATTGTTCCTTATCCTTCTTGATTGTAAGCCTGCTTGCTTTTCTGTCTGCTTTTAAGAGTTTGCTCTCTTCTACTTTGACTTTCAGCAGATAGACTATGAAGTGTCAGCCCATAGCTTTTTCATATTTATTATACTTGGGATGTAACAAGCCTCTATTGACTGTGTGCATTTTTTCTCTTTACCAACTGTTGGGGATTTGGGGCTGTGTTTTCAAGTATTTCTCCTCCCGCATTCTTTCATCTTATCCTGGGAATCCAATTATACACACCCTAAATCCTGTGATACCAGGGCTGGCTGCTCAGTTTTCTGAGCACTCTCTTTGGTTTATTTCAATTCTTTTTTTGAGGAGGTGCATTTTTGATTGGAAATTTGGGCACACTCTCCCTCTCTCTGCCCCTCCCCCTCTAATTACATTTATTTATGGTCTTGCCATAGTGCTTACTCTAGCCTCAAACCTATGTCCCTCCTGCCTCAGTCTCCCAAGTTCTGACATTATGGGTGGTTCTGCTGTCAATAGCCTACTGTTTCTTTTCTTTTACCATCAAGTTCACTGACTATTTTCATGTTCACTTCTGCTTATCACGACACCAATGCCTTTCTTCAGCTTCCGAGATTTCGTGTTTGCAGTGTGCACATGCACACATGTGTATATGCAGGTGAAAACAGCAATCAGTCTCATGTCTTTGACCCTACATTTTCAGACAGCAACTCACATTAAATCTAGAGTAGGCCAATTGGCCTCACTGGCTGGCCAAAGAGCCCAGAGATCCCTGGCCTCCTGCACACAGCATTGGTGTATGTCTGCATACTTGGATTTTTACATGGGTTCTGGAAATCAGAACTCAACTCCTTTATCCACTGAGCCATCTCCCCGGTCCAAGTTTTAGAATTTTTGGTTTCCCTTTAATAATTTCTGCATTTCTACTTAGACTTCTTACCATTTTCTTGATTACTGACGTATTTATCCTCATGTCACTGGGTAGTTAGGGTTTCTAGTACTATGAAAAGACACCATGGCCAAGGCAACTCTTATAAAGGACAGCATTTAACTGGGGCTGGCTTACTGGTTCTGAGGTTCAGCCCATTATCATGGTAGGAAGCACACCAGTGTCCAGGCAGGCACGGTGCTGGAGGAGCTGAGTGTTCTACATCTGTTTCTGAAGGAAAACAGGAGAAGTATGACTTCCTGGCAAATAGGGGGAGGGTCTCATTGCTTGCCCTCACAGTGACACACTCCCTCCAACAAGGCCACACCTCCAAAAAGTGCCAAAGTATATTCTCTGGGCAAAGTATGTTCAAACCATTCAAGAGCTACTTTAAATTTTTTGTACTGTCATCAGTAGTACCAATTTATTCCGTGGAATTCTGTACCCCACAGGTTCAAATGTTTATGTGTATTCGTATGCTTTCTTTCCCTTTGGTAGAATGTCACCCCCTTGAATAGTGATGGTTTTTATGGCTATGAGTAAATTGCACAACTTTTCAATTATGTAACTGTAACATGAATTTTCAGATTCAGTAACATATGTCCTGCATCCTGGACATTGTCCGTGTTGTGTTGTATGTTCTGCTGTAGTCTTTTATGAGTTTTGTTTTTATTTTTTCAAATTTTTAGTTAATTTTGTCGTGCTGGGAACTGAACTCAGAGCTTATCTGAGCCAGGAATGTAATTAATTGCACCTCCAGTATTTGTTCCTTGGTTTCAGCAGATTATAGACTTGGTTGGCATCCAGTTCCAAATTCTACGCCTTTTATGGAACTCAAATCATAGTTTAAGTTCTTTGTATCATTATTTGAATTTTTACGGCACTTTATAAATCTTATAGATTTATAAAATATCTTGTGATATAATTTTCAATTGTACAAGTATGCTCCATGTAGATGTACAGACGCATTGATCTTAGTCATTCTCTGCACTGTGTATTAGTGTTACAACTCTGTTTCAAAATATTTACATCACCCTAGTAGTGACCCATTTCTTGTGAATATTTGGGTCTCTAGGCAAGTGCTGATCCGTATTCTAGGCGTATGAAGGACAAGCTAGAAAGTCTTGGGGGAAGTAAGAAGACTTGGGAAGGAAATGAGCCTTTCACAGTAGGTCAGATTGAAGTTTCCTACCCACTGAGAGCCAAGAATTCCAGCCCAGTTAACAAATTAGCCCTAAATGTTGCCTACATAGAGCTACTATTTCTTTCATAAAGAAATATTTCAAATAAGGACGTTAAGATACCTGGACCTAGGAGTAATAATTACCCTTTAATCCCAGCATTCAAGCATAGACATAGGAAGAGAGAGGGGGTTCTGTGTGTTTGAAGACAACTTGGTCTACACAGTGAAACAATTGTACATTAAATAAGTGAATGGTTAAAATAATAAACCATGCCTAAGGACAAGAGTATGTGACCAATGTAGCCTTCTCTCTTCCCAGCTATGAACCAATGGCTTTCTCATAATCACAGACTTCATTGACACTAAGAGAGAAGTCACAGGGAGACAACACAGTGGGAAAGCACTTGTCTAGCATGTTCTAGGTCCTAGGTTCAATCCCTAGTATCCTAACATACACACATGTGCGCGCGTACACACACACACACACACTCACACACACACACACACACACACACACACACACACACACACACACACACACATAATGGTCAGTATATGTTCAATGCCAGAGTTGTGTCTCAGTTGCTTATCTAACATGCACAAAGTCCTGGGTTCAGTTCTCAGCACCAAATGAAACAGAGTTCGGCACTATAAACCACTAATGCTAACACTGAGGGAAGTAAAAACAGGAGAATGAGAAAATCAGTGTTTTCTTTGGCTATGTAGGGAGTTCGGCGTTAGCTTGGAATATATGAAACCCTGTCTCAAAAAGTAAAACAACAACAATAACATAAATAACAATAACAAGAATATCTATGTCTGTAACACCGCAATACAACTCTGTTAGTGAGTAATTGTCACTTTTATTTTTAAAGAGTTGTATGTTTGTGCCTGGGCTCTTTGATTAAAGGGCTGGAGCTTGGAAGCCCGAACCCATTCCTGATGGGCTTGGAAGCCAACCTGCTTGTAATTCCAGCTTCAGAAAGCAGAGACAAGGGATTTGTGTAGCAAGCCTGACCCATGAGCTCTGAGTTTTACTGAGAGACCATGCTTCCAAGAATAAGCCAACCAGCCAATGAGGTAGAGTTCAGATATCCACTTTAAGCTTCCATATAAATGTGTGTGCCCACATACATATGAATATGCATATACACATGAATGTATTCATACCATATAAACATGAAAAAAGAAAAAAAAATGAGGAAAGGTCTCATTATGTAGCTCTGTTTGGCCTGGAACTTGCAGTGTAGACAAGGCTGGCCTTGAACTCACAGAACTCCACCTGCCTCTGCCTCTGGAGTGCAGAGATTAAATGCATGTACCACTTTACACAGCAAGTGTCATATACATTTAGGGTACTGTCATTTAGAGTTTAATTTTGACTGAAACACTTGGAAACAAATGAATCTTAATTTCTTTAATTATAAATCGATGTACATTTTATGTAAGGGTATGATGACTTAGCTCTTTATGCTGTATGTAGGGGAAAGGAATACATGTGATGTTTTGTAGATTAAAGCCAAAGCCGTCCTGAGCCAATTGTTTGACTTGGAGTTAATAAGCCAGCTGCCATCACTGCGTAATCCACCATCGTCTCAGTGTTAAAGAATGGCAGCTTAGGTGACCTAGCTCTTTAAAAAACTCTCTTACTAAACTATTCAATACTTGCCATGTTTTCTCCATGTAGCTATTTTGATATTTGATAGACTGTTTCTGTTTCCTGTAGCTCTATCCAAGATTATGTATATGACAAATATAAAATACTTACAGATATTACTAGTCATGACTATTGAGATGTTTCTTCTGATGAACATTATTTTAAAAGTAATGATTGACAAAAAATATATATTTTTTTTTTTTGGTTTTTTCGAGACAGGGTTTCTCTGTATAGTCCTGGCTGTCCTGGAACTCACTTTGTAGACCAGGCTGGCCTCGAACTCAGAAATCCGCCTGCCTCTGCCTCCCGAGTGCTGGGATTAAAGGCGTGCGCCACCACGCCCGGCGACAAAAAATATTTTTGCTGTCTTAATCTTTCCCTGTGTTTTGCAAACTGGCACTGTTGCTACTAAATATTAGAACAGAAAATAATAATTTCTGCCTACTCGTTGTCATTGATACTTTGACAATTATCAAAAATCTTGACATTTTATTACAATCCAGATGAAGGATGAATATAATCTTTCGTAAAGACCGTCAGCTAGACCTAGAATTGCAGAAATAGCTTTGACAGTTTAAAGACTGTTACATAAATGATATTTGAAAGGGGGAAACGTAAGACTTTATAGTAAGCAAAGATTACCACGTATATTGAGAGCAATACTTGACTTTGGGTGGACTATTGAAGCTTTAGACTCGTGCAGATTTGTCTTTAAGCCATTTACAACTCTATAGAGTCGACTTGTAAAAGGCAGGAAACAAAAATATGGCATAGCATTTTGTTTATTGTACTTTTGTTTCAGACAAGGTCTTACTATGAATCCCTGGCTGGGCTCCAACTCCATATGCAGACTGATGTGGCCCCGCAAACACAGGATCCACCCAGAACACACAGAGAACCCCTTGCCTCTGCTTCTCAAGTGCTGGGCTTAGAGGCTTGAACCACCATCACCGCCATTATTCATGGTGTGCTGATGAAATGTGATCCGCCAGCTTTCTGCCACCTGCCACCACTCTGTTCCCACCATTATGAATTTTAAACTTCTGAAATCATCCTGTATTTAATGCTGGAAAGAAAATACGAAATTTTAGATTTTGTATCTTTTAGACATTAAGATTTAGGATTTATGTACTATGCTCATACAAAAGGAGCCAGAGTAGAGTTAAAGGAGATGCATCTCTAAAGGATACCCTACTGTCAGAGCCTTTTGGATAGCTAAGAGTTCATTTGGCCAGAACACAATATATAGATGGAGTTAATTTAGACATTGAAAAAGATGATAGTTGTTTATCATCTGAATGCAGCATTGACAGATTTGGTCAAAGAATCTCAGACTCCTTCCATCTTGAGACTAAGGGATCACAGGGAATCTTGATTGTAATTTGGTTTCCAAAGAGTGTAGACAAAGAGTGCTATAAATTACACCGGAATTGCAGATGTCTGTGGCTTTTTCTTCATGATGTCTTTTGACAAACAAAGTCAGATCAGGTTAGAATGTGTTGTAGTAGCTGAAGTTTCCCACAATCAGACAGCAATTAAATATGAGACTACTTCAAGATCGACTTTAACACTGGAAAACTAGTAATAGGCATGCCCAGGTACTGTTCTAAATCTTCCTTAGGATCTCGTTGGCATGATTGCAAAGGTCCTTTTCTTTTAGGAGGGGTGTGTTTTTGCACTGAATCGGCCGGATGCCCCCCATAAGGTGGTCATGAAGCAAGAAGGATTTCTGATTTTGGAAATGAGGGAAATGTGGATTAGTAAACTCCTGCTTGAAACTATAAAGATCCTGCTGGCCATGGTCATCACGTGTGGTACAAAAACCCCTAGAGGATTTTACACATCAAAAACTATGGTTAATAGAGCATTGGTTTGTGGAACACAAATTGCCTTTACTGCTCAGGAGACAGCAAACCAAAAACTGTGGACAGTTTGGAAGCCAAAGTTATGTTGGAGAGGGATATCTTTTGTCAAACCATTAGAATATAAGAATGATCTGCATAATGGATCCAAATTCTTGAAGGAATAAAATGTATATAGTTTGCCATGTACATATGTTGCCATAACATTACTTAGTAATATGCTCAACAAAAAAGTAAAGGATAAAAAAAGTAAAGGAAATAGCTTTTAATGAGGGCAACTATGTGCACTCAGTTTGTTTATGTATGTGAGCTGTGTGTGAGCCGTGTGGAGGCCAGATGGCAGAAGTTCTCAACCTGTGGGTCGCGACCCCTTGGGAAAGGCAGAACCACCCTTTCACAGGGGCTGAACACCAGATATCCTGCGTATCAGATATTTACATTAGGATTTGCAGAAGTAGCAGAATTATAGTCATGATGTAGCAACCAAAATACTTTTAAGGTTGGGGGTCACCACAACATGAGGAACTGTTTTAAAGGGTCTCAGCATTAAGAAGGTTGAGAATCACTGTGCTAGAGCAATGTGATTTGTCTTTCTTATTCTTCCTGCACCCTTTTTTTAGAGACAGGATTTCTCAGTGAATTTGTAGTCCATCAATTGGCTGATGGACTGGCCTGTGAGCCCCAGGGGTCCTCTTGCTTAAGACTCCTAAGACCTGGGCTCCAGGCCTGGGTTACCATGCCCAGCAGTTATGTCTGGGCTGAGGATCAAACTCAGAAACTCTTGCTTTAGCAGAAAGCAGTTTACCCCCTGTGCAATTCCCTAGGCTCTCAGCTTGTATTTGTATGAGAATCACATCTTTATGGCTTTTTTTTTTGAATTAGCATTTAATTTATGCTTCCTTGAGCTTAGCCTTTTGTGAAAAAAAAACTTTAAAAAGAATGATTTAAATTCAGATGGAATTTATAACAATCCAAATGGTGGAATGATAATCCATTAAAGACAAACCAGAGACCATTTTCCTTCCCGGGCTTGAAGTATCGAAGCATTCAACGAAAGAAAACATACCACAGGATACCAGAACTGAGCATAGCAGAGTATCACTAGCGATCATTTCATTGACTTTTTGTTCCAGTTGTGCTTTGCTCTACTCTGGGTCTCTGGGCCTCTGGTTCCTGGACATCTAGGCAGTGACAGGCATGGGATCCCTCTAATGACATTCTGCTATGCTCGTAGCCTAGCATAATGGTCATCAGAGAAGCTTCATCCAGCGAATGATGGGAAGAGATGCAGAGACCACAGCCAGACATTAGGCAGAGCTGGGGAAACCCACAAAAGTGGAGGAGGAAAGATTTTTGGGGCTAGAAGAGTCAAAGACACCAGGACACAATATCAACTAACCGGGGCTTATATGGTCTCCCAGAGACTGAAATGACAACCAGGGAGCCTGTCTACCTGTGACCTAGTTCCTCTGCATGTGTGATGATTGTGCAGCTTGGTGTTTTTATAGAACTCCTAACAGTGGGAGCAGGGACCGTCTCTGACGCGTTTGCTTGCTTTTGGGGCCTTTCTCCTTCCTACTGGGTTGCCTAATCCAGCCTTGCTATGAGGTATGAGTCTAGTCATTTTGTAACTTCTTGTGCCATGGTTGGTTAATGTCTCTGGAAGGGCCACTGTTTTCTGAAGGGAAATGGAAGCACAGTATACCTGATGGGGAGGAGAGTGGGGGATGGGAGGAGGGGAGCAGAGGAAGCTGATTGGTGTGTGACATATAAGAGAAGAAAAATGATTACATTAAAAAAGATAACAGAATTGGCTCAGATTTATTTAGATATTATTAGGAAGGTGTATGGCTAAGTCATGTTTGTATTGAATCTGCTACCTGTGCTTTTTAATATTGTTTCTTATTCTGCTCATCTGAAAGTTTACTGGTTGCCTCATGGCCAGAAACTGTGAGTACTTCTGATATTCTGTATCAATAAAGGGGCCTCCAAACAGCTGAGCATGGTTAATTTTATTTGCAAGTCTCCTGAATGTAAGGCACTCCTTGAGGAAGACACTAACGAAGGAAGTTTGTGAATTGTGGCCCCTTCTTCTGTTGCAGAGAGTGGGGAGCAGTTTCTCCATTGCTGCTGCTCACCCTGAACGCTCAGCCTGTCCTTATGCTCAGGGGTAGAGGTTCCGAAGTGTTGGGATGGGATGAGCTCATGTGTTATTCAGACAAGAAGTAGCCAAAAATCCACAAAATATGCATACAAAAAATATATCAAAATCTTACAGTGCAAAACACATTACCACAGCCCCAAGCCAGTAGGTAAAACACTGGGGATGTTTGATAGTTCCAGGGATCAGAAGGCTGGGCCTTGACTTGGCAAATTCTCTGCCACTGAGCTGCATCTCCAGCCAAGCACTAGATTTTAGTTAAATCCTGTCTTCCTGTTACTGACAGGATAAACTAGGGCACACAATATGATGCCTACGGTAACTCCGGCTACCTCAGCTTCCATTCAATTCCTGTGTACTGGGTGATGTACAGGTGCCGTTGGCTGTGGTCCTTAGATCCACTAGGCCTTTGGGGGCCTAAGTTCCTGCACAGCTCAAGTGACCCCTTGCATGGGTTGATTCTTACTAATTTCTCTTTAGCCAAAGATGAGGAAAAGAAGGAAAAACCACTGCTCTTTGTTCAGATTGCTCTTCCAGTCTTTCCAGTGTAGTCCTGTTCTCCCCACAACAAACAAACAAACAAACAAACAAACAAACAAAAAACCTTGAATTGTTACAAGCCAAAACATTAGTTCTCCCTCTTAATATTCAAACCATGCCTCTAGGAGAAAAGAAATATGCCTGTCCCATTATCCTCTGAACAAAAGAAAGCAAAGTAAAGGAAAAACAGTTAGATTTTGCGTTATTACACTAGATAGAAAATTGATGTCATGACATCCTTCATTAGGAGGCTTCAGGCAGTGGAAACTTTGATATTGGAACTAAAAACTTGCCTGAATTATCCTGTTTTTCTTAGGTTCTGAAAACAGGAAAACATTTTCTCATCTAGAAACCCTTACACAAATAGCTTGAGGTCTAATGTGCATTCTGAAGTTAAATCATTTGTAGACGTTAGACTGGCAACATACATTCATATGCATAAGAACATACACAGCTTCTTGAGTGTCTGGGCAGCACTCTTCAGTCAGAAATATGCCTCGTGTGTGTGTGTGTGTGTGAGAGAGAGTGCACATGCATATGTGTGCATATTATAACAAGCATGAGTATTCATTTTACAGGACACTGACTATGGATGTTTTCTTGTTAATTGAGATTAGATTTTGTTACTAAATGATTTCCGGTGACACTTTATTTCGCTACCAAGAAAGTTAAAAATTACTTCAGATTTCTTGAGTTTTTTTGATTTTCGAACTTTGAATAAATCATGTTGGCTTTTTCCTGAGTTTTAAAAATTCAGTTAAAATATTCATTATCTGTTTCATAAATACTTCAGTATAGACTCAAATTATGAATGTTGTAATCATTGCTCCTATTTTTATTTAACAATGTTAACTATATCTTAAGTTGTATGGATATCTTCATGGTTCTGTAAATATGATGTACATAATATCAGGTCTTTAAAACTTGTTGAAGCTTCTTGATAGGTAGCATGTAGTTCATTATTACAAAATTCTTAGTTATCCTGGGCAGTAGTGGGGCACGCCTTTTCATCCCAGCACTCAGGAGACAGAGGCAGGTGGATCTCTGAGTTCTAGGACAGTCTGGTCTACAAAGTGAGTTCCAGAACGGCCAAGGCTACATAGAAAGAAATCCTTTCTCAAAAACCAAACCAAACAAACAAACAAACGCCCCACTCAGATTCTCATTTCTATTAAGCTATTCATTATCAGAGTACTATTCACACTCTTATTTTCTCAGACATCATCTATAGTTCTTTTACACCTGCTTACTCTGTTTCTGTCAGAGAAAACTACCTTGAACAGCCCTCTCTAAACTGCCAACTCTTCTTGGAATTCTGAAGATTTTATTTTCTCTTTGGTAATTAATACATGACATGTCATGGTTTTAGTAAGAATGAAATATTTTTCTTTAACTCTTGTTTGTTTTATTCTTCCTTCATCTCCTGGCCTTCTGCCCCTCGTTCCCACTCTATCTCCCTCTCTTGCTGTTTGTTTATTTATCTGACAGATTCTTCTGTAGCTCAGTCTGACCTCTAACTCACTACTTAGTCAAAGATAACTTTGATCCTCTGATGTTGCGGCTTCCACCTTTCCAGGCTGCAATTAGAGGCATAGGCCATCACACTTGATTTATGTCAGGTTGGGGAGCAAATCAAGGCTTCATGGTTGATAGGCAAGCACTCTACCAGTTCACCTGCACCCCAGTCTGTAGTCCTCCTCCTCCTCCTCTCCCCCAGTCTGTAGTCCTCCTCCTCTCCCCTTTTCATTTCTCTTCCCTTCTTGTATTGTCTCTCCCTTTCTCTCTCTTCCCCATTCTTCCCCTCCTTCACTTTTCCTCCCCCCACCCCCCGACATCTTTACCCTCTTTTCTTTCCTTTTCCCCTTTCTCTTCCTATTCAGGCTCTTTCCTTTCATTTCCTTCCTAGCATTGGTTTTCCTCTTACGTGGCATATGAGAACATTATATTTGTGTTATACTCCTCTTTTTAAGTCTACCTGTGTGTCCTTCGGTTTAACACACACATTATGTTAATTAACAACACTGAACATTTCTTTGCCATAAACAGAGCTTTGTTGATTTAAAAGTTAACTTAAATATTTTTCTCATTCATATTTATTGTAATTGCTGGTGTTTAGAATTATTTCTGTCTTCTCAGTAAAGGCTTATTATGATTCTTATCACTTCTCATTAATTATATTGTTTAAAAATCTGGGTTTTGGGCACCTTTCTATAATGTTAATTCTTTCCCCCTTAACTGGAAATAAGACAAAATAAAGCTCCTTCCTCCCTTTGCTGCGTCATTTTAGAGACTACAGACACTTGATTGATTGCCTGGCAATCTAGCTTTAAATTTTTCTATACCATTTAAATTGAGCTGAAATACTATGGGGTTATGCTATTATTTGTAGATACTTTATTAGAAATGACATTCTTATACATATTTATTTTTATTTATTCCTTTATTCTGGAAAGGCATTTTGTATTGAAAGCAAACTTCTTAAAAAAGCAAATTATGAATCTTATAGAAGTAGTTAAAAGATAAAATTGTATTCAAACTATTTGCTAATGAAAGAACAATGAGATGTTCAGATGTTCCAAGAGCATTCAAAACTACAACACATATACACACACACACACACACACATATTCATGCCATTTAATAAATTGTTATTAGAATGAATTCTACTTAGCTATTCACTGTTTATGTGCACGTGTGTGAATGCTCATATGTCCTTGAATACACACAGACACATATGCATGTATACACATTTGTTTGTGGAGACCAGATCAACAACCACAGGAGCCATATTTACCAATAGTTATATTTTCATGTAACTTAAAATATAATTCTACATAATTATCTACCAATAATTATCAAATGGTAATTTCTTTATTTCTGTCTTTTGAGTTTTATTAAAAATATTCTCCTAAGGAATCATGTGTGAATATCTGTATGCAGTCCAGTTACAATTGACTTCTGTCATCATTTGGGTATTGTTCCAAATGTGCTGACATGAATGTTGTCAAAGTTGGCTCTTATGCTGTTTTGATGTACCTATTTATGTACTTCTACCACACTAAGATGTTCCAGACTTATCCCATACTGGGAAGTATCCATTTCCTCAAATGTTTTTGTTTCTTTTCAAAAGAAGATGGATGTTTAAAGCTCCAATCGGGCTGTTATTAGAGTTGACTCTTTCTAGATTCTCTCATTTGGATGAAATTAGAAAACACAGACTTGTGTAAACACACACACTCACTCGCACATATACACGCATATATACACATTCATACATACATATTCATTTATGTATATACAAACACATTCACATGTCTGACTGTAATGTGGCAACTCAGAGTTTTTCTGTTTCCTTTGGATATTGCCCCTCACCTTCCATACCTGGGAAACCCGGTACCCATAGTTCACATACTCACTTCTGTTCTTCATCCTCTAATGTCATCTCCACAGTGGCTTTCTCTTTGGTCACTAGCTGCACCCCCTGTGCATGGCCCCTCTCTTCTCTATTACCATGTCTACTGGAAACCCCTCTTTCCTGTGTTCTCTTAAGTCCATCGCTGACCCCATAGCTCCACAATCCTTTGTCCCAAGTTCTCTCCTGCCTCCTGTGCTCTTTCCATGGTACCATCTCTAAAGAAATCAAAGTAAAAGGAAAAAAAGCAATAGAAACATTTTTCTCCAAGTTTGAAAATTATACTTTAGAATAGACTTTTTTTTTTTTTCTAGTGAAGGTCTCATCTGGTTTAAGTAAGTGCACCATTTTGTTTGCTTGTTTGTTTTTGGAAAGTCTTTGCTGCTAGTTTTTCAATTCTGTCTTTCCATTTACAGAAATTCTTTGAGTATCAGAAGTCTTACTTTGTTCTGTAGTTTATGCTTCATTTACTGGTCTGAGTTCTGCAAGAGTTCACCAGGCTTGCATTCCCCATTCAAGCACTCACCCCGCGGTTGATTTCATATCGTTCAGTCTCCTTATAAACTGCATATCAGAGTGAGCATATTTTAGATGTCTGAGAAGTTTAGCTGATCATTTGTATCACCTCTTGTTCTTATTTCTTCCTGTACTTGGTTAACTTCTTCACTTTATTTTCCCCATAGCAGCCAATATACTTTGAGATCTTTTCTACAACCTCACTTCATGGGTGTAAGTTCCATCCTTCTGAGATGGTGGGCTGAGTTTTATTGACAATCTTTCATGTTGTTGTTATGGCTCACAAAATCTAATTTGGACATTTATCTCTATGACAGAATTCCCCATTTGGCTGGACTGCGGCTGTCTCATGCCCGAATCCAATTTGAGTCCATGTGGAGTCAAATGTAGTTCTTATTCAACAAGGCATAGCTGTAACATGAGCAGTATCGTCTTTCAGAGTGCCTGGACTGACTTCTTAACATAGTAGCCGTGACTGTGACATACTCCAGATAAAATGGTCCTAGAGATTTCCTGCTTATAATGACTTTCAATTACCATGGCTCTTCACACAGAGACTCTATGTTTATAGCTACCGTCTTGACTAATTGCAATGGCTGCCAATCTTTCTTTTAGGGATAACTCCCAGTTTCACAGCTTCATATCTATAAAGTTTCTTCCCTTGGTTCCCCTCCCTGACCTGGTTTCTGTCTCTTATTTGGTATAGAGGATGACATATGTTTAGTCTGAATCTTAGAACTGGGATATAGAAATGAAACCTAGTGCCCATGTGTTAATCACTTTAAGAAGCAATGGCATTTTCTGCCTGTGGCTTCAATGCACTTACATTGAACTCATCTTATTTTATATCTGATTCCAAATCCTTCCCATCCATAGAAAGCCATATACAACCCTCTGTGGAATGCACACTGCTTTAGAACACTGACTTTTAATATGATCATGGTTTTGATATTGATTCTGTCAAAATAAGAACAGTTCATCTTACTGCATCTTCATGGTGTAACCCTTTGAAAACCTTTTAGGTGAGAATCTGAACTCTCCGTTCCTGTGCAACTGAAGGCTGCAATGCAAGGCATGTGGCAGGGTGTCAACCCTAAAGCAAAGTCCTTTCTTTACTTGGGGACATGTATGCACAGGCAGTGCCAGCTACGTCATGACTTAACCTTCAAAGAGTTTTGGGGCACAAACCAGGAAAGGAATACTTTTAGCAGCAAGGAAGCATGGCTCTACTGGGCATCTAATTTGCTGACAAAGAAATAAAATAGTCAGAAGATGTCCTGAAGCTATCAAACTGGGTCACTTTTTTCCAGGCTGTTTAAGCTGGCATCAGTCTCAGGCTAGACCTAGAAATAACTCCTCTAAGGTTCAAATCCAGAGGAAAGTGGGGAAAATGTTCCTTTCCTGAAGTTTCATTCAAATCCTGGGAACAAACTTGGGCCATGTGGGTCTTGACCCAGACTCATGGTGTTAGGGACTGAATGAGGTGACACTCCAAACATAGATTAGGCTGTTGCAGCAGGAGGAGAGATAACTTTCATGGAAGCTTATGAGACTCAGTTCATAAACAGAAGACAGATGGTGGGAACTAGGAACAGTAAAATGTCTCAGACGTGGCTGGCTTCTGAAGACACAGAAAGCATGCTTTTGGTAGCAGGGAGTGTGTGTGTGTGTGGTTAGCTTGTAGCTGTAAAATTTCAAAGTGTCTGTTTTGTTACACAAATAATCAAATTAGAAAGATCGTGCTTGTGAAACTTTCCAGTTTTCTGTCCTTACTTTTTTTCCTGTTTATTTCTATAAGAATTTTTATTTAGGGTCAAGCAAGAACCAAAAAATGAAAAAAAAAGGAAAGAAAAAAAGAAAAGAAAAAATACTTGGAATAAAATAGAACACATAATTATTTCTTTAATTGATAAGACTACCAAAATTGTAGCTACATTTCTCTGCTTGATTGATTGGAAGGTAAATAGAAATTAAACCATCTGATTTGCTGCCATACTAGGCATAAGCCAAAGGACATGGTTTTCCTATAAATCCTATATAAACAAGACTGTTTTCTTGATTTCTACTTTTTTAAAATCAGATCTAAATTACTCTTGTTTTACCAGTGACATAAAGTTATGTAAAATAGGATTGTAGTTTAACAATCTAGGCTTCACATGGACTTGGGACACCTTTCCTCTGGCATCTTACACAAATAAAAATAGAATAATTGAATAAGTACAAACAGCTGCTGGCTATCCTGACCAGCAGTGGTAACTGCTTTAGCCCAACTCCCCTTCTATGCTCCGGCACAAACAGGCAGAACTGAACTGCTTGCTGCTGGAGCACATTAGCCTAAGGAGGCTGGGGTGCTATCTGAGAGTCAGCTTTTTTTCTGGCTTTTGCAAAAATAACGAAAATGTATAGAGAAACTGCCTTAAAGGTGTTTAAACACTGTGTGTTTAAAGGTACCAATCAGCCCACAGGGCACTATCTTGGATGGGTGGAGAGAGGTTTCTCTAGAGAAAGGTCTAGATTCACATTCTCCGGGGAGCAGTATAAACCATCCAAGGATGTTGCTTTGCTATGTTTCTGCTTATAGACGTGACCTAGCTGCCTCCGAGTACAGCTACTTCTGGACACGTGTGTGCGGGTGACCTAAGGAGATCAGCATCCTTCTCTCTGTCCTGCTAGGGGCGATAAATAGAGACCTGGCAGCCCCTGGAGACTGCTGACACCTGCTCAGGACAGATTCCAGGCCAAAATGCTTTCTGTCTTCCTTGCATGTTCTGGACGAAGGACTCAACTTTGTTTATCCTCCATCCAACGGGGAGATCGAATTTCATGGCCAGCTGGTTCTCTTTGAGGTGGAATTTGGCCCCTTAAATATAGCACCGTCTAAAGAAATGTTTAAGATTGTTTACTGAAGGACATAGAGCCACGTTGTCATGGCAGTTTTGCTCACCTTTCACTCGCCTAATATGAGCTAGACACATGTTTGTGGACAAATCTTGTTTTATTTTCTCCATTGCGAGCAATATATGACAGTCAGGTATTTTGGTTCCATAGCCGAAATTCCTTTTGCATTTTTCAGAGAACTTTTTTTGTTTGTTTTTTGTTTGTTTTTTTGAGATTGTGAACATTTAATTAATATGTCTAAGGCCTTTGTTAACATAAAGATCTCAACTAAGCTGGGTGAGCCTTTGCCTCCCTGTGGGTTTATTTATTTCCTTCTGGTGTTCTGTAGAACTTTCCACACTCAGCGCCTTCTCACTCTAACCTTTTGTGATTAGAATTCAAAATTTAAGTTCCCAGTTTAAGAAAAAAAATCTTAAGGAATTATCTGCCAGGACCCCACTGTGACCAGCCTGGTATTACACCTTCTTCTGCATAGACTGCTTCCTCTTTTGCCTGTTGTTTAAATGAGAAAGATGCAAATGGCCTTGACTGCTTCCCATTACTCTTCCCGAATTAAGAAATACATCCTATTATCACCCCCTCTCAAAAATCTCCCGTTCTGGGTTATTTTGACATTTCCACTGCTAGTTTTCACAGAGCCGTAACCTGTCACCGTGAGCTCGAGACTCATGATTGGAGTGGACTCAGATGTGACAAACCTTCAGACTGTTTCATTAAAGCCAGTTTGCCTGGTTTCACATAAAAAAGGGAGCTGGGAAATGCTGGTCCCTGCAGATCAGAAAGCAGCCACATGAACCTAGCTAAATGAGACACCTCTGATTTCTCGGGCATGACTGAGATGGATGGAGCCCGCAGCTGTACCCAGTGCACGCATAGCAGAGATTCAAAACTGTGGAGTTCTGGAGTTATGCTGTCTGAGTTCACGACCCACACACATCCCCAGTAATTCCCTGTTTTCTTTTGAACAGGTTTTCTTACCGTTTCTAAGCCTCAGTTTCCTTATGTGGAAAGGAGAGATAATAATAGTGTCTAGCTCACAGGATGGCTGTAAGGACAGGATTGGCTCATGCTTTGGGAGGGCACGGGCCAGGTCTGGCACCAGGCAAACATTGTGGAAGTTAGCTGTTAAGCTCCTCTGTTGGCTACAAGCACCAAAGTCCTTGACTTTAAACTACTAAAGCTCGTGGCATGTGGAAAGCACATACTGACGCTCAGTCACGTGGTGATTCCTTCACCACTGTGTACCCAGACAATCTTTATGCCTCTAGATTGCTGAATGTGGCTTCAAAGACTGGGCTGGTAGTGTTAGCACACTAAATTGATTTCTAACCAATATTTACTCAAGTTTCACTTCAATACTTAAAAAGGTCAAAGAATTGGATATAATATATATATATATATATACACAAATATATATATATATATATATATATATATATATATATATATTTGTTGAGACAGTCTGTCTACATAGCCCTGGATCTGGAACTCACTATATAGACTAGGCTGGCTTCAAGCAGAGATCTGCCTGCCTTTGTCTTCCAAGTGCTGGGATTGAAGGCATGTAGATTAAACTCCTGCCTAGGTGTTCTATAAATGAAGAAAACTATTCAGCTTATGGAAGTACTTTGTTGGGATGTTTGAGGTCATCCTGGAACTTTTCATTTTTATAACTGCACTGTTTGGCAGAAGAGCTTGGTTCTAATGGGAGGTTTAGATACACTGTGAAATGTGCCAAATGGTCAGGATAAAGCAGTGTCACTCTAGAACCCCAATGGATGCTGTGTGAGCAAGTCTTTCTTTGAGCCTTTAGATTTGTGTTTGATGTTGAGTATCAGAGACCTGCAGGCTGAATGGGGGGACTTCCTACTCCAGTGGCCCTTACTCTTGTAGGTAGGATAACTTTTTCAATTTCTTTTTTTTTTTTCAGTGTTATCATCTTTGCCATTGGTATTTTCTGAGGAGGTTCTTTTTGTTTTTGTTTTCTTTTTTTACTAAGCCTTGACTTAACTCAGCTTGAAGGTGTGCTTACCATTTTGCCAAATGTTCTATTAATTTTTTGTTGTTGTTCTGCTCTTTTAGGTTCAATAGAAATAAGAGAGACCAATGTGCTGGTTAGCCACAGGGCTAGCTGCAGAGCACTGGCTATACGGAATGAACACAACACCCAGGACTTCATGGAAGATTTGAGGATAAGGTCCATCTTGGCCCTGCTCTCTGCCCTTTAGTCTACCTTGGTTTTGAGGTTTTCGATCAGTCAAATGATAGTCACTTAGTTCATTCCAAACGACCAGGGCAAGAAACGTGTGGTTCTTCTCCCCACACTCCCCAGCTCACACCCCGGGTCTGTTTTATTTGTCTTAGAGACTGATTATATAAATATATAGATCAAACTGTCTCTGATAGTGTCCTACAGTGCTGTCTTTTCATGATCTGATGCTTGGTACGATAAACTTGTGCTCTTAAAAAAAGAAAAGAAGCTATGAGTTTAATCTGACCTTTGTTTTTGCTTCCAAGACACATGAAAAGGACTAATTCACACGGTCCTTCTCAAGTCTTGCCCCTGTGAGCTCTCCTTTACTCCCACTGCCTTGGACTGCAAGCCTGGCTACCTAAGGTCCTCACACATTTCCCCCACAATTCAAATGTGTGTGTTGCTCACCACAGTGGTCACCCTCATCACCTTCTATACTGGCTTTAAGCAACAGTTAAAATTACAGGTGATTTATTGTGAACTTTCTTTGCAATTCTATCTGAAAATATGAAAAGAGTAAGTTTAGGAGCATGTGAGACGCACAGTCTCCCTCTCTCTCTCTCTCTTTCTCCCTCTCAATATAATTACAGCATTTCTCCTATCTCTTTCCTCTCTTTTAACCATCCCACATACTTTCTTTCGTCTTCCTTTCTTTCTTTCAAATTCATGGCTGCCCTTTCTCATTGTTATTGCATCACACACACACACACACACACACACACACACACACACACACACACAGATATTTTACCTTATTTTGCATCTGTGCATCCTACAACTGTGAGGTTGCCAAACTCTGTGTGTGTGTGAGTGTGCATGTGCGTGTGTCGTGTGTGTGTGTGTGTGTGTGTGTTTAAAGACTAAACTCTTAAACTCACAACCAAAAAGAGATGGTTGATTTTCTGGAACCACATTTAATGGGGGTAATTTGGTTGCCTGTTCCAGAGTGTTTCTGGTTGTGATTAGTCCTTCAGGTCTGGCCTTTTTTGTTTTTTATAGCAGCTAAAGGGCAATGACAGCGGCTGGAGCTAGGGTGTCAGACACTGGGAGTCAATTTTGTCTTTGCATGAGGTGGTTCCATTGACAAGACTGTGCTGTGTATGTTGAGGTTGCCACCCGCTGGTGGAAGCAGAACACTTCCATTTTAATGAGTAACTGGGGCTGGGTGGCGGGAGGCCTTCTGTTCTTAGAGTGTGAATTTGCATGTTGAAATTCTTTCAAAGAGTGGTTTCAAAGTCTACTGGAAGAATAAGGAATTTCACAGTTAGTATCTTGGCTGGAAAAAGAAAACTGTCACTCTTCGGAAACCTTTTAAAGAGTTGTGTTTACAACACCCCCACCCCACCCCTACAAACCCAGAAAGCGGAAAATAGTTGGAGAATTTAAAGGACCGCAGTGTTTTATCACTCTTGGCTACTGAGCTCTAAGATGAAAGCAGTTACTACTTCCTCTCTGCCTTTGTTTTTTGTGTATGCTTGCACTACCTTACTTGTGTGTATAGAAATCTAAATGTAAGACTTTAATAATGATGCTTTATGGTGTGTAAGAAAAAAGCCCGCCACTTTAAATCACAGCCACATTAAAGGAGTCAGGTAGAAAAGGAAGAAAGTTCAGCGAGTGAGCCGCAGTTTTCGTCACTCCACTGGCACAAATCAAAATTCGATTGCACGCAGGAGAATTTATGATGTGATAGAGAGCCCGTGTCAGCCTAGGGGCAAGGGTACCTGCTTACCTCACGTCACATCCAAACACTTTCCAGATGGGACGAGTTGCACATTATACAAATAGAAATGTACACATGAATGTGTAATCAAGGCAAAAAAGCCAAGGAAAATATAAAAGAAAACTTCCTCATGTGAACATAACCCATGAAATAAATGAGAAAATACCCTTTGCAGGCAGGCCCAGTGGCCAAGAAGAAAAACACATCTCTGCAAAAGGCCTGCTAGCATTTGAAAAGCACATTTTACCTCACATCCAAACTAGGGTGTATAACTTTACACACACACACACCCCACAAAATCTATAAATGTGACTAAGACCTTAAATAGTTCCTTACACTAAGGGTTGTGAAAAAAAAACTTCCATATTTTAGAATGTTGTTGCGATTGAAATTTTTCCTTAATGATTATTTTCTTCATTGTTCATTTTGTAATTGTTTTGCTATTGATAAACAAAAATGTAAGATATATATTAATAATCATCTTTTGGATGATATTTAATGATGTGAAAATTGTCCATGACACTAGTAAAATGTCTGAAAAATACACCACAGCATACACAGTTGACTTACATTTTGATAAAGAAAGAACCCCTTATCTACTATATATATAGTTTTAGAGATTGGAGGGGCATGTTCAGAGATTTTATTTGTGATTTCTGTAGTGTAAACACAGAGCAGTTTTCTTCACTCATTTCTAACTTTTTATTTCAAAACAGTAACATTTGTAGCTATAGCAAGATTGTGTATTAAATACCTGCAGACAGACCACTGTGTTAGTTACATCTTAGTTCAGCTGTTAAAACATAGTACTACCCAATAGCATATGGATAGCTCTCATCTACTTTCTCTACAAAGGAAAATGATGGAAAGTCTAGTTTTCTATCTTCTTTGTAGAATACTCCAGACATTTGAGTACCTATCCTAGTGGCATTTAGCACAGTAACCAACAGATACTGCGGGCCACTTCCCACATGCAAGAGTGGTGGAAGGTGATGGAGTGCTTTGGGTATCGGTACTTGTGGAGATATGTGAGTCTCCAATGAGGAACAAACAAGATGTTCAAGGGGCCACTACTTTGTGTAACATCCTGTTGCTTTGCCGTCACAAGATGGCAGTTTCTTGCGAAGGAAAAGTTTGTGAAAATAAACAAGAAGGAGACAACCTCATATGTGAGAGTCTCTGATTAACAGCCCATGCTTTAGCAGTAATTTTATTGATTATGTGAGCTGTTAAATAGTCCACCCACAACACAGATATGACTGCAGAATTAATAGAAACAAAAATTAATTTCTCTCAACCAACTCCAGAACTAAATTAAATAATGTCTTTGACTTGAGGGAGCCAGCGTTTTCTGATAAAAGCTTTCAAATATCTGGCATGTTAGACGTGTGGCCAAGAACGTGAAAGATGATGTTAGACAAAGAATGACATCGTTTCAATCATTTTTTAATAAAGGAAACCCTACAGTTCACTGTCCAGCTGCACCCTGCTTGGCTTGGCTAGTGGGCAACACTAATATGTATTCAGAGATACAGAGATTCGGCTGAGCGACATGAAGACTTCTGTCCAGATGAGCCGAGTGACAGCTGGCTGCACAGCCTTCCCTGCCTTCCCTGAGAGGCTTACTCACTGTCTCTAACCAAAGCAGCTAATTTTAAAATACTAATGCATAGCACAGAGCTCAAGAACACATGGGAATATTCACCCCTGAGGCATGTCAGGAGTTGATTATGATAAAAATTGCTTAATTATTTATTAGTGGTTGCTTTATAAATTACTCTGGTCTGGCTGGAGGGTGTAAACTCCGAGGTGAGGAAGAAGGACCTTGGGGGGCAGTTAATAGGCTGGGGATTTGGTGCTACTGAACGTTAATTTTGGTTTGTTTGTTTTGTTTCATCATTTGGAAGCTTTTGAGACGACCCTGTATATGTCCTGGAAACAAATATTCTAAAGGGGGTTTGAAAGATCAGATTTGTGTTTTTGTGTTTTCTCTGGTTGGGACTTTTGGGAATGAAAAAACATAAAGTCCTTACAGACATCAAAGCCTGAATGGCAAGTTGAACATGACCTGCCGCCCGGGGTCAGGGAGAGAAGCCACCAAATATTTACCACAAAGCAAGTAGGAGAAACAGGAGAAATTTGGATTTGATAAGATATAAGGGCCAAAGGAAAGGAAAATATTGAATTTTCTGCTTCATAGAATCCCATAGTGCAGCCAGCAAACCCTTAACTGATAACGAAATCACTGATGTCAATTAGATGGGGGAGACCTAAGTAGCACATTGACCACTTTCACGGTGGATACACATTGTGTCCCCCAGAAATTTCCTAAGAGCAGAGTGTATAGACAAACACATGATAAACGCTGACGATGAAAAGACAGACATAGAAAAAGGCTGTGTCCCACATCATCACAAAAGGCAGGGAAAACAGAGGAATCTTTTAGTGGTGCACGTATCAGGGGCCAGGACAAAGAGGGAAACAATTAGGCTGCATTAATTGTATCTGTCCTGTTGCAATGGGTGAGAATTTCCTCGCCCCTCTAGTGAGCTCTGTTATAATGAAATTCTCCATTCATCTCACTTGTTCATTCATTAGAATAAGTTTTATTTTTTCCCCATTACAGAGTAAATATGCAATAAGATCAAATAAATTTTGATGATTGCCAACAGATGGTGAGGGGATCTTTTGCTTTCTGGTTCTTTCCGGCTGTTCTTTCTCTTTAATTACCTTCCCTCACTTCCTAATCCCTTCCATGTAATTCTACACCAAGATTTTCTCTAAGAGTCTCTATTAATTTTCCGCACCCTCCACAGCTTTCTGATAAGATATTCTTTCTTTGTAGCTGTGTTGCTAATGGCTTAAAACAGCCTAGTTTCTGCAGAAGCTTTCAATCCTACTTGAACCACGTCTTTGCTCAATTTATTAATTCAGTTTAATGCCGATAATTTACAGTGCGCTCTTACAATTTAATCTTCATTGCACATCTGACACAATGGCTCAGCCACTAGTAATTTTGCATAATCAAGGAGGAATTTTAACTGACCTCATTTAAATCCTCATCCGAGGCATTTGCTTTTTCCCATTGTGGAATGGGATCTGCCAGAGTGACATTTGTATTTCAGTAAGACATGTCCACTTACATGAATGCGTCTCTGCATCTTTTATGAATGGGAGAGAAGGTACTGGGGTGATGAGTGTCTTAATGGTATTTCAGGGAAGCACCTAAACAGTAGGGGTTTATGGAAGCCTAGAAAGTTCCCCTGAAGCAATTCTTTATAGACCTCACTGGTCTATTTACATAATCCATACCTAGATAGAATTTTTTTAGTCTTAACAAGAACCACTTAATGTTCAGAGATTTTCCTGTTTTCGGCTCAGTTTTCTCTAAAGTTCTGTTTTGCTAAGGTAGAGTAATCTCATCCTGTGGACTGAAACATCCTCGACCACAGATGTATTCTTAGAATTTATTGAGCGTAAAATTTTAACTACATCATTTGTCTTTTGATGCAGAATAGGTCCACTGAAAACTATGTATTAAGCATTTATAATAAAGTAAAGCTTAATGTTAAAGATACCAGTGTTTTGTGAATACCATTTAAAATAATCATTTTTCTTTATAATGAAAGCAATACATATTCATTTAATGCTTCTGAAGGCTGCAGAAAGATAAAAGAACTCATTGTCTGGCAGTATCTATTGTGTCATTAGTGATGATGGATATAAATGTTTTTGTACATATGCTTTCTGGGTTTTTATGCATATCTGCATCAAACACAATGCTTAAACTTACATTGCATATAATAAGGTATACTACACACTATTCACACATATGCTGTGTACAAAAAATGATTTAAATACATTTGTAAAGTTTTACTTTTATTTTAAATTTCTTTCTTTGTTTCCCTAATGAATGTATGCTCTAGAATAACCAAAAGATGATCATTAAAATTTGGTATTTTTAAATCAATTTCATTTTCTTTATCTGTCATATTATGTGTATTTTTATTCCAGTGACTATTATTTTGATGGAGAATATATTCTATCAATATCTATGTCTAATATATAGATAGAATATATAATACATAAATATATATTATACTATTTTTATAAATATTCTAAAGTTATATAAATTTATATATTTTATAAATAATAAAATAAATATATTATGTAATATACATTTATGATTTATGAATTTATATAAATATGTAAATTTAATAATTTTGCAAACATATGTATAATATAAATAATATATAAAATGCATTACATCAATATATGTATTTCCTTTGCAGTATGGCCTAATTTTCAACCAAGTAGTTTCGGATGCTCATTCATAGAGGCAGCTATCCAGCATAAAACAAGAATCAGGTAATGCACATGGCGGTTGGGATCTGCTCTGAGATCTTCAAGTGTAATATTGACTGACTGGGTAAGATTTTGTTTTTCCTCACTGCGTGCTAGTTTCAAAGTGTAATGTCTGCACTAGAAGCAATTCTATTGTGCTTTACTTGTTTATTTTAAAGCATGGCTGTTAACTTTTCCACATCATTAACTATAGTTTGAGAACATTCAAAATAACTGTCCCACCATCCATCACATGGTTGCCCCAAGTCTGTGCTAACCAGTCCACTATTATTAGGCATTTGGTTAATTTCCAAGGTTGGTATAAATAAAGCCAAGACAACTGGTCTGAGCCACGATGTTAGGGTCAGCTCATATTTTAGCACATGTACTCAAGGCTGTGGAGAGTCAGTCACTGAGATTCAATTACCTCTCTGTTGCTAAGAACATGTAGGAAGGACAAGTGGTGGCCTTCTTTTGGCAACCCGTTAGGGCTTGTCTTGGATGGAAGCAAAAGCAAGAAAAACGTACACACACACACACACACACACACACACACACACACACACACTTTTTATTTCAGACCATTTGTCATCATATCTGTTCAGAGGGTTACATGAGTAGTTGTCACAGCTCAGAGGTTTTTTGTTTGTTTGTTTGTTTGTTTTGTTTTGTTGTTGTTTTGTTTTTTTTTTTTTTCTTTTTTGAGATCTGGGCCTTTCTTTCTTGTTCTCTCTCTCGGATTTGTGCTGACAATAGTCATGGCACCTCCCAAAGCTAGCAGCTGCCTATGCTTCCTGTGGTGTTGCTGTGATGTGCACCCCTTGCCTTCAGATGTGGGATGTTCTGGACAGTGGGGTTGGCTCACTGTGGTGTAGGATGCTCTGGACAAGCCATTCTGGCCTTCAGCTCAGAGCTGCTCTGGACCAAGCAGTGGAGAGAAAGCTAGAGTCACACTCCTTTATGCCAAGACCATCTTACAGGCCCTGTGAGCAAAACACTTTTAAACAACCAAAGATTTGCCCCTTACCAACATGTAGGGTGTGAAATAAAATGTGTTAGAAGCATAATCACTTTTAAGCTTTTAGCTCTTTACTGGTAAGTTTCTTTCCAAAAAATTTGAACCAGTTAATGCTTACAGTAATTGTATATTAAAACACCTTTTGCCTAAATTCTTGTCAGCACTTTTTTTTTTTTTAAAGACGTATAGCCATGGGATCTTTGTTCTCTGGGCTTTCTGCCCTTTAATCTCTTCCCTTCCTTTCTCCCCTTACTAACTCTTCCTCCTTTCATTTCTCTGTCTTTTCCTTGTATCCTTCTCTTCTTGTCTCTCTGTTTTCTTTTCATCTTTATTTTTTTGAGATGATGTCCTTAATTTAGCCATGGCTGACCTTGAACTTGCTACCCTCCTGCCTCCGTGTGCGAGGTGCTGGAATTACAAGCTTTCTCCGATATCCCGGCTTATTCTCTGACTTTCCTAAAGCAGTTGTACCTTTCTTCTTTTGTATTTCAGCATTCTGCTTCCCTATGGTGTGCCGTCTTCTTTGGACCTGCCTCACTGCCAGACTTTTAAAAAATGTCCATCTAAGACCCGTTTGTATTTTAAGATTTAATGAGAAGACAGAATGTTCGCATTTGTGGAGACAAATATGTATTTTTTTTTTCAGAAGAGACAGGAAATGGGAAGATTGGGAGAAGGGCACATGGGTGTTCACATTGAACATCTGAATTCAGGGCTGTTTCTATTTTACCTAGAACACAGAGGCTTTGGTACTCGAGCTGGTACTTGTGCTGTTGCTTCCACAGCTTCATTTCCTTAAAGATTGCCTTACTATGCCATCCGTTGTCTAGGTAGCCATGTTTAGTAATCTGTGGATATTTAGGAAGGGCTGTCTAACTAAAAAGATACCAATCTAGAGGTTGCTGGGGCTGTGTGAGCTGAGACTGAATCCTTTCACAGAGTTAGAAGAGGGATAAAATTTTATAATAGCCAAATTTGAAGAACAAATACACAGGAGGAAGACAAACCAGATAAAAGGTGGAGCTTGTGGAAGAGAGGGCTGAAAAGTCACAAGTTCTTGCTACATTATGGCCTGAAAGGAGGAGTTGATCACAGCAGGATGTCCTGAGCTCATTTCCCTATGCATGCTCTCTGGCTTGAACTTCTCCAAGTGGGTCTCTGGTATCTACCATTCAATAAAACAGATGGAACAAACAAAAGTTGGCTATGGATTTGAATATCAGCTACTGTAACTGTATGAATATGGCACTGTACGGTCATTTTCATGGCTACTGCTCTCAAATAACAATAGCTCAACATAAAATCATCAAGCTCGATAATGTCTGCAGTGGTTGTTAGGCAGGGAAGAGAACTCAAGCAATCTCCAGAAGCAAATGGTTGAGTCACACTTTTCTACATGGCATGGTGACTGGAGATTGTTAGATCGATGGTGACCAGGGAGTTGCTAGGCAACTTGAAAGACAGGAATACAGAGTAAAAGAGGCTTCATTCTGAGATGAATTGTTTGAAATGTTTGTAACAAACTGTGAAGGGCCTGAACATTTTCTAGATTTCTGACGCTAAGATATTGGCATGCCACCGTTTAATAAATGCTGACATAGACATGTGACTCCTGGGGTCACAGAGATGAAGGACTTTGTTTCAAGAAGGCAAGGAATGTGAGCTTTATGCTTGCTTTAGGGTTCTTTGCCCCCCACGTCCCATGGGGACCACGTTGAGTAACCCAAGTGGACGTGTCACAGTTGAGTAATACCTCATCTGGAAGCTAAGTCTTTTACAATGTGCTGTGAGCCAACCTGTCTGATGTGTCCTAGAGAGAGACATTATCTTTGATATACTGGACAGTCACTTGCTCTTTGCTCTGGAGACAAACACTATCTCTGTCTTCCAAGGCTGTTTGCTATCATTATATAAACATCCTTGAGCAGATAGTGAGGGACAAATGCCGTCAGTGCCTCCCTGGCTCTCAGTAAATGAACAAATGACAAACATCCATTATTCCCCCAAAATGCTCCTTTCCCAGGTGCTTTATCTTTGCAATCATCTCAAAGGTCGGTTCTTGTTTCTGCTTGCTTGGATATTCTCTTGTAGTCTCTATTGTGATTATTTTAAGATACTTTTGTTCAACATCAAGAAACTTTTTCTCACTTAAGCACAAAGGGAGTTTGGTGAGACGCTTCCAAATGAGTTGAGTTTAAGAAACACCACCAAGCCTAGTGCTGCCCAGGGACGCTTGGTGTGGGGCTGAGAGTCATCGTTGATTATCTCCTTTGGTTTGCCTTCTCATCAACAGCTCCACTGTTCTCTCCTCCCAGGCTTAAATTCTCACAAGGGAGAAGTCGAGCACATCAACTTAGCTAGACTTTCCCCCTTGATTTACCCTTATATTTAGAAGGGGTTGGTCACCAACACACAGCCCTAGTAAATTTTCCATTGGAGGGCTGGTTTCATGGGAGCTTGGCCACCTTCCCAATTGCTCTCTATTATATCTGGATTCATTTTGATTCATATTTCATTGCTCAGACAAGAAATGAGATTATTGTTTTGAGTTTTATTTCATTTCATTTTTTAAAAATCAATTACGCTCTGACTTGCTTTGTGTTTCATTTTCCTGCCTATCTCATTCCGTGCTTTTTCCTAACTTCTTGGAGTCATGTTGTGAGTGGCTGTTAGCCATTTCAAGGGTCTTGGGTGAATTGAAGCGCCCTCTGGAGATGGGAGGGAGATAGGAGTTGTGGCTTTCCCTGAAGGTCTTGTGTGGGGCAAGTAGAAGAAGAAAGGGATGATTTGTTAATTCCAAGTAGCTAACAGCTAACCATGTAGCTTCAAGACCATTACTTGAGTAGTAAAAATGTTACTTGTAAATATTTGATGTCATTAACACATCCTTGGATGTAAATTTCAGTAACTCTATTTAAAATGCCAGGGTAGCCATTTCTAAAGCTGTGAGTTTTCCTAATTGGGAAAGTCCCAAGATGGTTTAATCAAGGCTGGTGTGAGGACTAATGTTTCCTTATCGTTCACGTGCACGAACATTCATGAGACTTCCCCAAGAAGGACCCTGAAAGTAAATTAGCAGACAATATGATAAGCTAAAATTTGGGCACTTAGTCATGCACTCATGTTAATTTTCACACTCCTTTGTAATTAACATTCCTCCTGACTGGATTAATTGGGTTTGCAATAAGTAATCACATTTGTAATACTGCAACTGTTCCAAAATTAATTGCTCACATGTTCAATGAGCTGTTACATGTTCTCTTTTTAAAGCCGCTTAGAGTCCACAATCTGAGGGCTACCGTCCTAAATATTTTGGGAGAAAAGTACAGGACCATCTTAGAATGTGGGGACAACAGCATACCTGGATTTTCAGAGTATGTGAGAATTACGTTGTGGGTATCCTGGGCTCACTCCATAAACTCTGGTTTGGACAGTATTTGATAGTGTCTGGGGAAGTCTTGCAGAATACTACACACTGTTGGGGAGAAGGCATGTATACGAACATCCATCTTAGCCAGTGAGTTGAAGGAAGATTTCAGAGCCCTGAGGCTTTAGACTACTTTTCCTAAGATAGCTTGCAAATTATAATTTACAAGGGGACTTTTAAAAACAATATTTTGGACCAATTCCATCATAATATCTGTGATATGGGGTGGCCAAACCATTTGCATTGTTTTCTAGCTTGAAAAAGAGCTAGAGGGCTTTTTTTGTTTTGTTTTGTTTTGTTTTGCTTTTTGCCATCCCCAAATCAATCTGTTTTATTGAATTAGTCTCAAGTTATGAATTTCTCACAAAGGTGAGAATAAAGAAAGGTCTGGTAACCCTGCAAATCTTACAAAATACAGTGTTTTGTGCATTGGTGAGAAAACACACCTTTTGGGCATCAATTTGCCTTTCTCTCTTCAAAGCTTCAAAGGATTTAGTGGAGTTAGCAGCATGTGATAGATAGCCCTCTCCTGTAGAGGCAGGAAAATTGAGGTTCCTTCTTATAATTTATAGTGTTCGAGTGATTGTTCTTGTTATAGCTTAGCTGAAGGCAAAATCTAGAAAATGTGTGGACCTTAAAATTTTAATATATCACCCTGAGCAGTAACTGAGAATAAATATTCACTGCTAGCAATCTAGGTAAAATTGTAAGAGGAAAAAATTTCTAGACATTATATTTGAAGCTCTTCTTCTTCTTCTTCTTCTTCTTCTTCTTCTTCTTCTTCTTCTCCTTCTTCTTTTTCTTCTATTCATTTGATTAGGAACAAATCTTATGGTGATGAGCAAAATAGTAAATGGAATTTTTAATTTAGTTACATTGATAACAGTTTAGAAATTATTCCAGACCTCTGTGTTCTGAGGGAAAGCAGATCTATAATCAGTGATAAAGCACCATGAGGGAAACAATTATAATCAAATCATCCATGTTTCTTTGAAGTGGACACATTATATTGTCACTCATATAGCCGGGCAAAGCACCAGTGATAATAGGTGATTTAATGATGTTTAAAGCCCTTGAGTAAATTCATGTAAGCCAAGAGAGTTCCCTGAGGACAGGAATTTAATAATTATGATCATTTCTTTGGCTGATAATACTTGAGTTAGTATTTCCACGGCCAGAGTTTTTTAGAAAAATCAAATTGAAAAACTCAAGTGTCGGGGCTGGTGAGATGGCTCAGTGGGTAAGAGCACCCGACTGCTCTTCCGAAGGTTCAAAGTTCAAATCCCAGCAACCACATGGTGGCTCACAACCATCCGTAATGAGATCTGACTCCCTCTTCTGGAGTGTCTGAAGACAGCTACAGTGTACTTACAGATAATAAATAAATAAATAAATAAATAAATCTTTAAAAAAAAAAAAAAGAAAAACTCAAGTGTCAGTCGTTCAGCCGACCTGTGAGTTACATGTGCACTGTGCAGAAGAAGAAGTCCCCAGTCAGCACAAAGCTCTGCAACCTTCATTTCAAAACTGTGTTATCTAATGGCACGTGGTAGCAGCCGCCAGCTTACAGCATGTCTTTATCTCTGTAGGCAATTCTACTTTACATCATTTCTAAATTGTGAAGATGGGAAGGTTAGTATAAATTTATATATTAAATGTTTGAAGCTGTTAATAAAATCCAGGTATGTTCTTATTAGGCGGTGGAAGGTGGAATATAACTCAACAGACGTGGGAGGGTTTCGGGATTAGGATGTCTCTCTATAGTAGGAGAAATTGATGTGTAATTGAAATCCAGATACGTTATCATTTAATCTTGCTATGCCTTGAGAGGATGATACCCACGGAAGGTAACTGCTAGTTTTGGCGGGGGAGTAAAGGTCTGTAGGTGGAGATTCAGCCCTTGTGAAAACACAGGTGGTCCTGACAGTCCAGTGTCTACTCTTTACCAACCTCAAAAAGCAGTTCTGTGGTGCTCTGTCTCAGCCTCACAACTCAGCTGTCATCACTGAGCACACTAGGTTTTACAGGTGGAGATCATGAAGAGGATTAAAATGTGGATGGCTCCAAGTCCGAAGCCCTTGGTTTTGTCTTGCTTAGTTTTTATTTTTTTCCAACGTTCTCTTGTCTCTCTTCAAAAATACCCTTTGCAACTTACCCTCCCTCTCATCCCCAATTCCTTTCCCTTGTTTAGATCCTCAGAGGTTGATTGCTTACTTCAACTCACCACAATTTGAGACAACTTTGTAGAAATAGTCAGCTCTACATCCAGATGGTTGTTGTCCGTGGGACTTAACATCTGCCGCTTTGTGACTGCTTATCAATTCCCTGGGAGATTAGCGATTGATCTCCCTGGACAAAGGGGCAGGTAAGGCCGAGGAAAGCTTTTGTTTCTCTTGTAGGAACTGAGTTTCCATTCAAATGGTCTGCATTGGGGGTATTCTACTATCCAGCCAGCAGGGGGAGCAGTGGACTTGGAGTGCAGTCCTGAGGGTCTTTGTCCGGGATCTTATCTTGCCTCTCAGTCAACACATTACATTCGAAAAAGATTGCTTCTGTTTTCTTCTTACCGTTTAATGGTTAATAGAGGCACTGGTTAAACCCTACATTCCAAAACAGCCCTCTCTTCAATGATACAACATATTTTGCATTGATACATTTAATACATGGTGATTGTCTGTTTGACATTTTTTTCTAGATTCCAGCAGGTTCATTAATTCTAGTCCAAACTGTCTCTATAGCTTGGATTTAGAATAATTGTTTTGCTTAGGAGAATTCAGTTGAGGAGGCTACGTTATAAGACATTTGAAAGTTTCAGGGAAGCAATTATTTTCTTTTAAAAAACAGGATCTTGCTATGCAGGATGCTGCACCCCATCTCTCTCTCTCTCTCTCTCTCTCTCTCTCTCTCTCTCTCTCTCTCTCTCTCTCTCTCGGTTTAGGCATGCACTACCAGCATGGTTCTTAAAACCTCGTGGCCTTTTGTAGATTAAATGTTTGTTTACAGTCCAATAACTAAGAAACTCTTACTTTATCTAAAGGGGTATGCCAATGACTGATCATTGTTTACTTCATTTTGCTCTTCTTTACAGAGGTTCTAGGGATAGGTTCATCTTGATGAGACAAGAGTCCAAGACTGGTTGGACCAAGCCTGTGTGCATACAGGACAAAGGTCTCACTTCCAGGGAAATGGAAGGATGAAAGAGAAATGTCTACTTTAGTTTGGACGATGCTGGTTGGCTGCCTCAGATCTTAGGTGATCTGCTCGTTCTGTATGAGACATTGTAAGATACATGCTCTGGGTAAATGAGCAGCGCTAATTACATTTAAAATTCAAGACTCTCCCTAAATTGAAGAGCCAGGAGTTAGAAGTTAAATGAAAAGGCTATTGTGAGCGACTGGAAGAGAAGCGGGGTCGCTTTAAGGAGCATCTCTGTGAATGCCTACTGGGATACCTAGGGTTCTGTGGTGTGGATAGAGCAGACATGATAAAGAAGTGTGCAAAAGCCAGAATGTAAACTCTACCTTCCCCTAATTTCAGAGGCTTTCCCAAGACCTTCAAGCTAACAAACCCATGTTTCCGACCACAAAGTGCTTGCTTATTTTCTTGAGCTGCAGGGATAAGTCAGTCATTACAGGCTGTCTAAGACCAGACCACTGCTGCAGTTACTGGCGCCCCCTAATGGTACAGAGCTGTTGAATCCCGGGCCAGTTCAGCTAAAAGGTTACATTATCAGAGGGCCAAGGGAGCAGAACTAGCAAGTCAGCCTTAGCTTTTGCCTAGTGATACTGTAGTACCAATAGAGGGCTCTGGAATCGTTTAGATATATCTATGTAAAAAGAAGATGTACAATTAGGTAATTCAATGGGAGGTTTTTTGTTTGTTTTTTTTTTGTTTTGTTTTGTTTTGTTTTGTTTTTCGAGAAAGGGTTTCTCTGTATAGCCCTGGCTGTCCTGGAACTCACTCTGTAGACCAGGCCGGCCTCGAACTCAGAAATCTGCCTCCCTCTGCCTCCCGAATGCTGGGATTAAAGGCATGCGCCACCACACCCGGCTCAATGGGAGTTTTAAGACTTGCTTAATGACACGTGCCAACCACTTTCTTCCAAATTTTTCCTAGTTCCACTGTCAAAGGTAAAACCTTTATCTAGATCAGTGGTTCTCAACCTGTGAATGGCTACCCTTTGTGGAGGTTGAGCAACCCTTTCACAGGATTCACCTAAGACCATCAGGAAACAGATATCATTCAAAATAGCAAAATTATGAAGTAGCAACAAAAATAATGTTATGGTTCGGGGTCACCACACCATGAGGAACTTTATAAAAGGGTCGAAGCATTAGGAAGGCTGGGGACCACTGATCTGATGTGTAGCTGTTCCAACCCAGAATGACATCCCAGCTTTCCTTATCTATAATCCAATTTCTGAAATTCCTTGTCAATGATATTAGGGCGAATAGCATTTTTAAAAAGTTTTTTGGTATGAAAGATGCCGAATGCACCTTGTGTTGCTTGGGTGTCTACTCTTGGCCAGTATGCTAACTATGCTGATTTAGAATTTTAAATGACTTGATTACTGTCCCCTTCCAGGATCCTCCTCTCCTGTGCCACTTTCTTCTCTCTCACATTCAGGGTGGAGGTGACTTCATTTGGCAAAGGGTCAGAGAAAGTCCTGTGAAGAATCAGTTAGAGCTGGCGATTAGCTTGGAACAGATGACAGATCATGGGAGGGTCAAATCTTCTGGACATAGCTCTGTAGCCATTTTCTTAGCCCAGACTCTAGGAATATTCACTATGGACCAACTGGTAAGTACTGTTCTAATAAGGATTGTTCTAATAAGTGGTTTCTAAACAGAGGCATTTATCCAGAGAGGGCTTGTAGGAGGAGTGACATCTACAGAAGAGGCCAATGGGTAAATGTCACTGTTTTGTATGAGACTGAGGTTAGTCTCCAAAGAGGCCCTCTAACTGATAGTGTCCTGTTATCCTTACATGGAACTTTGTCTAAAATACTATTCGTACATAGGTTTATTCTGTCTTAGCAAGTGAGCTGTATAAACCTTAAGGATCTTGCTCTCAGATGAGGTGTAGCTAGCTTTGGGCATCCTTCCTAGTGTTGCTCAGGTGAACTAGCACATGCTAGAGACCAGGTAAGCTCTCCTCTTTGTCTCAGGAAGAAGCTGAGTGGGATGGTAGACATCTCATTCTTAGAGATGACTACTCTTCCATCAAGATTTCTTTTGAGATAATTTGTTGTAAATTGTACAGATCATGAAATTATATTATAGTAAATTTGGAAAATGTAGGACTAAAAAACCCATCTTGACATAATTGTCCTGCAAGCACCAACTCTTGGTATTTTTATAAGCATGTTTAAATAGATCTGTAAAGACAGGCTTTTTTTAAATTTTTAATATTTTTATTACATATTTTCCTCAGTTACATTTCCAATGCTATCCCAAAAGTCCCCCATAGCGCCCCCCACTTCCCTACCCACCCATTCCCATTCTTTTGGCCCTGGCATTCCCCTATATTGGGGCATATAAAGTTTGCAAGTCCAATGGGCCTCTCTTTCCAGTGATGGCCGACTAGGCCATCTTTCGATACATATGCAGCTAGAGACAAGAGCTCCGGGGTTCTGGTTAGTACATCATGTTGTTCCGACAATAGGGTTGCAGATCCCTTTAGCTCCTTGGGTACTTTCTCTAGCTTCTCCTTTGGGAGCCCTGTGATACATCCAATAGCTGACTGTGAACATCCACTCCTGTGTTTGCTAGGCCCCGGCATCGTCTCACAAGAGACAGCTATATTTGGGTCCTTTCAGCAAAATCTTGCTAGTGTATGCAATGGTGTCAGCGTTTAGAAGCTGCTTAAGACAGGCTTTTGAAAGCGGGTTTTCTTTTGTTTAACCATCCTCATAATTGTTATTTGGGTATCAAAACTTTAATTTTTTTATTAGTATCTTGAACATAACACTGTTTTCTATTAAATGCTATTTATTTCCTCCTTTTTATGTAGTGATGATGCAGTGGAGATAGAGTGATTATTGAGACTGTTAGCTTAGAAATCTGTTGGCAGAAGAGGCTCAGATGTAACTATTCTAATGTGTATTTGGGCCACAGTTTGTCCTCACAAAATGCTGGTTCTCTTCCTCATATCACAAGCCAGAAGCCATACTTATCTTCAGCCCAGAGACTTATAACAATTTTATCACTTTATAACTTTGCCATTGTTATTCCCATGATTAGTTTGAGGGAGTTACAGCGTTTTGATGACAGGGTTTTAGTTTTCTTTATATTGTGTGATTGGCTACATTGACTCAAGCTTGTCAGACATGGAATGTTAGCGACATCAAGGGCATGCAGAGACTTGAGTTACTTACTTGGTACAGGAATCAGAATTGCACAGGCAGTGCAATCACCAACTCCATAGGGGATTTGGACTAGGGGCAATGGCTGTGTACTTGTGCCTTTGCAGGTATCCCAGTACTCAGATTCTAGTGGGAGGAAGACCCAACTTGATATTACTGTTTGGTTAGTAGACCTTGCTAACTTTTTACAGTTAGTGTTAAAATTTTCCTCATGTTCGGTCTTTTGCTTTTAAACTAATTGAATCTTGAGATGACTTATAACAGGAGGCAAATATTACAATAACAATTACGTTCTGCAACAGGGAATAAGTTCTACATGAATCTTAACATTTTACTTGACACATTACTATGTTTAAGTGTGTTAAAGATGTCATTGAAAGGTGCAGGGGAGGAAAATGAACTTGATTTGGCAGGTAGGTGTTCTTGGTACTATTATCCACAACTGTCTGTGCTGATTGACAGCACACACATTACCTCTTAACAGGCATTGTACTCAGTTGCAGCATATTTAAGTGTGTGGCATTTTTACTGACTATTTGAAACTGTTTTAGTTAATAATATTAATTGTGCATAGACCAACTTTCAGCCATAGTTACAAAGTGCTTGATGGATAATGAGGCAAAAGTTTCTGTGGACCTTTGCTTAGAGAAAACAGAGATCAACAGTATCATGTTGCTTAGGTACTATGCATTCTGAGGAGTCACAGATGCGTCACAGTGAAGAATAGAATTCCTCTCCATGTTATCAGGTTGGAAGCAGAAACCCAGGCTAGATTCATATGGCAAAGAGCATTGAAGCAAGGAATTTTACTCAATATTTTCTTTTGGAAAACCAAAAATGCTTTATTTTATTTTTCACAATTTATTTAAACATCTCACATATACAAAATAGGTACAATTCAATTTTTCTGCTTGTCCAAGAAACAAGACTTCTTTGGAACCATGGGCAAGAAGGAAAATGAGGCTGTTAAAGAATGAATGCTGAATCTAATGAAGAGAGAGTCTGGGGCAAGTGGTCTGCATTCCTTTAGTTGGGGATAAGATGAGAAAGAGGACTGCTAAGTCAAATTAAAAAATCACACACAATGCACATCAATGTGGAGGATTGTTTCTTCTGTAATTCTTCCAGCACCGTTCATATTCTTCAAGTATCTGAAATACTACTAATTAGCACCTTTGTGTTGCAAGCAAAACAAAACAAGTACCTCAGTTCGTGTCAGCCTGGGTCAACTCTCATTGGGATGGTCTACACTCACTGGAAAGTGTCTTGAGGTAGTTCAAACCTTTGGAAGTTTGGGTTTTAAACTTCCCTCTGTGGAAGATAGTCAGAAGCCACAAGTGGTGCGAATGTTCATGGGTTTCTTTTTATTTTATTTTTCAATTTTTATTTGGGTTTTCTTACAAAGGTTGACAATGTCCACAACAGGTGTCAGAGTGTTAAAAAAAAAAAACCCACAAAAATAACACTGCAAACATTTTGGGGAGGGGCCAAGGGAGGAGACTTAGTTGGATCATATTGCACACTGCTCTGACCAATCCTTCTCTTTTGCCCACAGTTTAAGATGTAGGTGCATAGAAGACATGGAAGGATTCAGCTTTCAGTTTTTTTTAAAAAAGGAGGAAACGGCAAAGAGAAAGTTTTTTCAGGGGTTTTTGGTTTTTAATTTAGGTTGAGTTCACTTATTTGAAACAGACGGGGCCAACCTCCACACGGAATTCTTGGTCAGCACCACCAATGTCCAGAGGTGCAATGTCAAGGAACGGCAGGCGAGATGGCTTATTTGTTTTGTATTCAATGATTGTCTTGCCCCATTCATTTGTCTTTTTCTGTATAATAGAAAAAATGGGAAAAAAGGGAAAATACGTAAGGCCACTATAGCTGCATCTGACTTACATCTAAGCATCAGAGTCTAGGAAAACCATTTCTCGGCAGGCCAGTACTTCCTGGAAATAGGTGTTCCTGATTAAGAGGTTCATTGTAGACATACAGTGTCAAGGATGTCTTTCAGGGAATGATAACTTACTTAGGATAAGTTTCAAATAACTTTGGATACATATTCTTTTCAAGGTGGGTGTATGGTGTGTTTGCATATCTTGTATGTGTGTGTTTGTGTATGTTCTGTGTATGCATCTTGTGTGTATATCTGTGTATGTATAGAGAATTGGGTAGGTATACAGTAATTTTACACTTAAAATTTTATTCTAACTTAGAGCATATCATATAAAACATATACTCTTTTATACAGGTAAAAGTCTACAGAAAAAATTGAATATAGCCATATTCTAAGGTGCAACTGAAGCATTTTAAACCTCAATAAGTTTTAAATTCTTGGTATGTGTTAATACATAGGAACTCTAAATGCTGAGAGGAAAGCAGGGACTGTGTGGGCATAGGAGTCAGCTCAGTGTGTGAGAGTTGCAAAGAAGGTGGTATCTAATACGAATTCCTGTATCAGAATTCAGAGAATTGTTGGATGCACTTAAATGTGCTTGAAGAAGAAAGGTCAATTAAGTTAGGCCTCTCATTCATTTAATAGCCTAAGCTAGAACCCCTCAACTTATTTCCTAAAAGTAAATGTTCTCCCGCCATTTTCCCATGACTTACGGAGCAGCCATCGACTAGGACAGAGTAGGTGAACCTGCTGTTGCCCTCAGCAACAAGTTCAACATCGTTGGAACCCTGCAGAAGCACAGCCTTGTTCAAGCTGCCCGTCTCCTCATCCAGGTACGCAATGCTGTTCTTGCAGTGGTAGGTGATGTTCTGAGAGGCACGGTTGGCCAGCAGGCGCATGAAGGCGAGTTGGGTTGCCATTTCCTTGGAGGACACCCCTTCTACGTTGTATTCAAACTATGGAGAAGAAGGTGCGAACTCTTAACTAGACGCCTCATACTAAAACTCAAATAAATCCATACACACAGGAGACAGAATGGAGTCAGAGCCCGGGCTTAGGAAAAGGGTGCTTTTAAAGGAAACTTGGCACACTTGTTAAAGCTTCAGGTGCTTTAAGGACCATAATCTCTGCCTAGTGAGGGCAGGATCATCCAAGAAGAGCGTCTGACTCAGTTATGCATCACTGCAAATGTTTCCCTCATTAGAATCTGAAACTGTGAGATGGAGTCAGACCTCATTCTGTTCTCTGTAGTGTACTGGATTTTAGTGTCATTTGGTAGCATCAGTGGGAAGGTTTGATTAAAAATTCAGAAAAGCTGCTCGCATTCTGAAATACATATGCATAGCTGGGGGGCTCTGGAGGGCTCTGGGCCGGCCGGTGCACCTTTACATGAAATCGCATTTGCTATGTCTCCAATGATTACCCATTAAGTCAAATTTGAATAATAATGTTGAATTAGATGGCTGAGTCCAATCTTTTAATGTGTGATCTAGGATAGAATTGGTATTTGTGAAAAGAGCAGTTTCTTTTAATAAGGGTAAAGGGTTAAAGCCCAAGTAATTAAAAAGCAAATGATGCTAAGAAAATCATATTTGGGAAGATGAGGAATACTTGGGGAATTACGTACCTGGCTGCCACCATTGATAGTCTCTCCTAACCAGACATGCTTGTTGGCCTGGGCGCGGCTGTATGAGTTCTTGGCTGGGGTGTTTACAGGTTGGGCCTGGATGCAGGTTTCACCAGTAGAGAAATCACAGTACACTTTGATGGCATCCATAGTACATCCTTGGTTAGGGTCAATCCAGTAGTAATCTTTTTAGGAAAGAAAACCCAGCTGGTAAACTTACTGCAAAATGTAGGTTCTAATAATAATAATAATAATAATAATTTGTCAATAATATTGATTACCATAAAAAACATTTTGATGGTGCTGTTCCATCACCTATTCCACAGTTAGTGAGAAGAGGTAACTATTTTTAAGAGTCCCCTTTTACTTCATGAAACATCCAATCAGGATGTTTAGACCACTTGAGGCAGGAGAATCAATACTTAAAAGATCCACTAAGACTAGAGTGAATTCAAGGCCAGTGTAGTGAGAGCTGGTCTTAAAACAAAGTGTAAAACGTGGCCTGAGGATGGAGCTCTGTGTTAGACATTTGCTTAGCATGTCTAAGGCCTGATATTCAATCCCTAGTCCTGGGAGTAAACGGACAAACAACTGAACAGACTTAAGGGTGGATGTGGGCAGAGGAAGAAAGTGATGTTTCATTAGCTGGGTATAAGTTTTGATAGTGTAGAATTTTTGGGCCCAAATACGTGTTTGTTCTAAAGATCAATGGACATAGATTTTTTGGAAAGGTTGGCGTATGAGGGACCAGTGTGGTTTGAATGTTCAACCCACCGCTGTTCCACTCTGGGTGGCTGAGTCTTAAGTCCCGGCACGTGCGAGCAGGGTTCTTTCTAGAGCCTTCAGGAGTGAGAAGGGTCTCAATCTGGTTATTGAGAGATTTCAGAGTTGCATCAACTTCATAGTCCTTGGGTCTGAGTGAAGGCTGTGAGCGAGGCTGGTCAGCCCTGTAGAAGTCTCCTTCAAAACCAAAGTCATAGCCACCTCCGCTGACACCAGGAGGACCAGGAGGTCCAGGGGGACCAGGGGGACCCTGTGAAGTGAGAGTCAGAGAGACCATTTTAAACTGGCTCATAGTGGGAGAGGCAGCCAGGACAGGAAGGTTTCAAGTGTGCTTTGTATCAGTGCATGCTCTAATACGAGAGAAAGGAACAGCCTCATGTAAACACACTACTTGATCACAGTCTCAAAGTGGTGGTTTGAAGAAGCCCAACATATACAAACAGTTAACAAACTTTTCAGAGAGCTACTGAAGTGGATCTACTCTTGTGTGCTATCAAATTCTTGTCAGTTTAGTCAGAAGGAAGCATTTCTTTGGTCAGGGAGGCCCTAAACTACCCCTCCAAGTCATACTTACAGCGGGACCTTGGCTACCCTGAGAACCACGAACACCAGCAGGCCCGACTGGGCCAGGATGTCCAGATCTGCCATCTTTGCCAACGGGGCCAGAAGGCCCAGCAGGACCCTAAAGAGAAAGGATACCGAATGCTTATGAATGAGTAAAACCCCACGGGTAGCAGAAGCCTAGGGCTCACTGCCTGGATAATTCTTTAGTTTAAGAGGTGAACTTTAATTGTGATTCACTTACCCTGGGACCAGCAGGACCCACAGGACCAGGAGCTCCTTGGTCACCATGTAGGCCCTTCAAAGAGAGAAGAGAGGGAAAAAAATCATACTTTCAGAACATGAGTCAGTAGATAGATTTTTTTTTTCTTCCCAAATTGAATGGAAAACTTTCGTTCCAGTGGACTCTAGATTGAGAAAATTGAGAATGTAAAGTGGAGCTCCTTTCTTCCATTATATCTATTATGCTCAATTATTTTTTCCACAAGCTATTTGAACAGTGCCATATTAGTCATCCTTCTAATTATATATATTTTAAGTGCAGTTGAAGGACACTGTTGCCAGGAGATGTTAATACACGGACGTTGCTGGCTCCTTTAACCCTTACCTCTTTGTGTTCTACTATGAAATCGGATCCTCTCTGAGAGAGGTAGAGTTAGCTGGAGAATTGGATGGATCTAGAAGGTAGGGTGTTTTACACTGTGACAGTGAGCATCTGAAGGCTATTCAGGTTAGAATTCATGCAAGATGGTCACTTTTTGCTTACAGCAAGACCAGGAAGACCCTGCAATCCACTGTATCCTTTTAAGCCAGGAAGACCCCTGTGCCCTTTATCACCAGGCTCTCCTTTGTCACCTCGGATGCCTTGAGGACCCTATAAACAAAGAGAAAGAGATGTTTCTACTCTTTTAGAACAATATCACTTATTCCTCTTCAAAGGGTGTTTAGTCCATTTACAAAGGAAGCTTGATGCATGCAAAGGTCTAACTTGGCTGCCATCTTCTCTGCCATCTCCTTTAACTGAGCAGTTAGTTACGACTAACGAATACAAACAAGCAGAATAGACTGAAAATCAATAAAGTCATCTGAATCACTTCTCACCATGGACTAAAGTACCAAAGTTTAGCTTCTACATTATCTATTGTATAAGTAGATGGTTTAGAATCATTCTTCTTAATCCTTAAGTGTTAATCATCACCATGTACGTACACTAGGACCTCTTGGACCAACAGCACCAACAGGACCAACAGAACCGGCAGGACCCTGTGAGTTAGAAAAGAAGAGGAGACCTCATCAGTCAAGGTCAAGGTCATCCTCTTGATGGCCTCAGTGCTCAAGCGTGAGGTCACAGGAAAGTCCACAAGGGTGACAACATTTACATACTTACAGGTTCACCTCGGTTTCCATGTTTCCCAGCAGGACCCACAGAACCGTGAGGACCAGGGGCACCTGCAGCACCAGTCGGACCAATGCTGCCAGGGTAACCACGCTCTCCCTACCGAGGCAGAAGCGAAGCTTAGCATTAATCTGTCGGGTGGGTAGTTTGATCACTCTTAAATTAGAGAAAGGTGAAAAAGTCTACTGACCTTGTGTCCAGGCTGACCATCACGACCTGGGGGACCATCGCTGCCAGGGTTACCCTGTGAGAATACCATGCAAATGAAGACGTGTTGGTGAGGTTCTGTGATCTGTTAGCCTCGCTGTCTATGCTACTCTGCCCTTATCCCCAGGGTTCAGTTAAAAAAAAAGGAGCAAAAACCTCCTAATTATTTTTTAGAGGTATTTTAAATATTGGAGCCCCAATGTACAGTCTGCCAGTAAAAGACAATTTTCCTACCCAAGCAATCCTGCCAGTTTTACTGTAAAGAAGGCTCATTATATGGAGAAGTAGATGATCTAGTTTGGAAACTCAGGGCGTGCAACCTCATTTCCACACAGGAAATCCCACTTGGTTTTATTTTACCAACTAAGTACTGCACTCACATCTCGACCAGCTTCACCAGGGGCGCCATTAACTCCAGGGCTGCCCACAGCACCCGGGGGACCACGGGCACCAGGAGGGCCTGAGATGCCCAGAGGGCCAGGTTCACCCTAGAGTGGCAGAGAACATAAAATGACATCACTATCTTCAGACAGAATGCTGATCTCACATAGCAAAAACAACTCCCAGAAAATTCTAGTAAAAAGAGAGAAGGCAAGTGGAAAGTAGATGATCACAACATGGTAAGAATGACCCCTGCAAGACAGCCTTTCTCTGTCTTCCCTACACTCAGAGGATCAGTTCTGTGGAAGTGGCTATGTATGGGAGTGAGAGGACAGTCTGGTGGAACCCAATGCACCACAAATAAAATTAATTCATAAAGTTGATAGTTTCTGGATAAAAGACGGTTTCAAGCTGTTGTCATGTATAGGGTTAAATGAAATGACTCATGAACTTCCCATGAACAGTTCCATTCTTCTTGCGGGGATAAATGATGCCAGGATTTCACATCCCAGAGAAGGAGATGCAATTAAAGCTTATATCATTCTTAAGCGTGGAGAAAGAACAAAAATCATCTGCATAATGTTAAGCTGTGTCTTTATAGCATGTGTCTAAGTAAGGTAGTATTAAAGCTTCCTGGATAGGTGACATGCAATCTGTATAAAGAAAATGCCATGAGTAGAAAATCTTAAGTGGAGTTATTCAGCGATCAATCTGTCACATTTGAAGTGGCAGCTTTTAAAATCTTTTATTATGGTAATGAGAATCAGAATGGCGTCAAACTCACCAGAGCACCAGCAATACCTGGCAGACCACGTTCACCTCTAGAGCCAGGGAGACCCAGAATACCGGGAGCACCAAGAAGACCCTGAGGACCTGCGGTACCAGGGGGTCCCTAGATGAGAGAAAAATTACTGATTATTACTGGTAAGATCCCACCTCATAATACAGATTAGCTCAAGGATTGTGAAAATGAGGGCTCCTGGATTCAGGAACAGGCCAGTGACTTCTAATTGGTGGGACACATCCTTGAATGTCTTTCTTTCTGAGGATGACAATAAATTTACACTTTGGTATGTATATATGTATATATGTAGTTGAGATTAATATCATTAATATCATTGGGGGTGTGGATTTATTCTTTATAGACTCTATGCAGGGAGGAAACTTTTGACCTTGACTTCGAAGGTCTAACATGGGTGCTTTGCAGAACTGCAGGAATTCTGAACCAGGAGTGTTTAAGGAATGGCAGGTTATGAAGCTTGATTAATTTACAGAAGGCTGGCCACATCAGTAGGATTCTGTGTTCATTCTTCGGTCCCTCGAGAGCAGAAAGGGCTGTTGCAGTGAAGCTGCATTCCCTGGTCCTCTGTCATTCTTATTATCTGCTTTCTGTGCATCTGCTACCACCACAACACCTTATTGCGTGCTGGACAGATTTCCTGGCTAAGCTGAGCTCAACTGGAGAGCCTGCATTACTCACTAATAGATATCCACCACTTGAGGATTTGTAAAGGGGCTTTATTCTAACTCAACATAAGTATTGAGAGAAAGGAGTTTGAAATCACTTACTGTGGTACCAGGTTCTCCAGAGGGACCCTTTTCACCAGCAAATCCAGGGGGTCCAGATGCACCTGTTTCTCCAGTTCGGCCAACTGGACCTTGGTCGCCACGGGGACCACGAATCCCTTCTTTTCCAGCAGCACCAGGGGGGCCAGGGGGGCCAGTAATACCCTGTGATCAAATGTATAAGGTCATTTGTTTTCTGTTAGTTGTTACAGACCTGGAGGGGAGCTGCCTTGCTCCTTGATAATAGGATTTGAACAACATCACTCTGAAAAATAATTTCCAAAGTTCCAGACATTTTTGGAACTTTGAAAATTCTTCTTCCTGCCTGTGGTAAAGCTAATTGATGAGGCAGAATCAGTGGGAAATTTTAGTGATGAAAGCAAGACATGTTATATCACTGGTACTCAGGCATATTGGGGTCAGAACCAGGAAGAGATTTAAGTTTGGTGATTAAGTCTTAGTTGAAAGGGACTTTGGATTCTTGCAGATTCTGCCCATTTCTTCTTAAGCAAAGCCAACCCTGGCATTCTGTTCATAACTGAGGAACTCATGTGCTCCTGACTAGGTTTAATTAAATGCCTACAAGGAATGAATTTTTTTTTTCTGTTATGAATGTGTAAAAGATTCCAAGAAATCAACATCTTTGCTATTTCTTTTCCCCTGAAACCTCAACTGGAATACTCAATCCTTGATAATTAATTAAATTCTCTTGAGTCCTGACAGGAGGGTCTGAATGAGAATTAAGTTAGAGACCATAATACCTTTAAATTCAGGAACAATTATAGCTTTAGAATGGAGGCAGAATGTTAGCTATAAAGGGTAATTAGGCAGAGAAATACCAGATATGTGACCAAAATTCCTGTTGCATTTTTCTTTGTAAAAAAGAGATCGTGGATTCCAAAGTGTGCTGGTATTTATATGAATAACAGTACTTAGATTGATATTTTTAAAATAAGATTTGCAATGACTTTTGTCTTAATCATTCATCAAAGATAATTTTAAATTGGGAGAGTACTAGCAAATATTAATAATTTGTTTGCATAGATATGTTCTCCCCTAATTTCCTACCAGAGGCCTGGTCTTCTGGTGAGAGTAAATGGAGTTATACTGGGAATGATGTACTCACACTGGGTCCGGGGGGGCCAGTCCGTCCAGCAGCACCAGGGAAGCCAGTCATACCCTAAGAACCAAGCACATTCAAACTCAGTCAAGTCAACTCTACGAATTAGGATAAAACAAGATCCTTTCCCTTTGGAAAATTATCATGTGACTAAAGATGGGCCACAGAAGAGCCATCCCTCAGCTCAAGGTTGAGGAACACTTAACTAAGGTCCTGAAGGCTCTAATAGTCTATACATCTTCAGTATGCTACTAGAGGCAATGCCTGCATTTTACACTAAGATTGCTAGTACTTTCTGAAAGGCTAGCAGGTTATCTGATGGTGAGATGTCAGAATATAAGCTGTTTTCATTAGGGTATGTGAATTTTTATTGACCACTTGGCTGGGTGAGAGGGTGGGGACACTAGAAAAAGGAGTGTTGTTTAGAGAAGGAAGTATGAAATTGAGTCAGAGTATTAAGTATTGCCTAAGGAGAGAAAGGAGTTTGAGGGATTCATTCTGGGGACCTCTGAGTCTCTAGGGAGTTGGTGTGAAAACCTAAGATGAGGAGACTTGGTCAGTCAGAAGAATTGTTCTATTTCCCAGTTAAACTGCCTGAGTTTGACCTTGCTTATTCCCTCGTGGGGCAGTAGCAACCTCTGATGCCCACCCAGAGTTACTTCTGGGATTCAGTTAATGCTCATGTAGTCGACTTTAAGCTCGGTACTGGTGAACTTCATAACTTTTCTGATTAGATTGGAATGGACAGGACTTTCAAGCCTCTCCCTTTCACAGTGCAAATCCACCAGAATGCTGAAACTTTCACATTGTCACTAATACGTAAGCTAAGAAAGAAGAGTCAATTGTAAGTACTCACAGGGGGCCCTCCATCACCACGATTTCCAACAGGACCAGGTGGGCCATTAGGACCCTAAATGAAAGCAAAAAAGGTGGCTTCAAATCACAAAACAAGTAACTCTTACACACGGCACACTTGTTTTCTCATGACTCATCCTCATCTAATCTCCTCTACCCTTGAAGAAAATTTAGAAATGAAACACAGTTATCTACATCACATGAAAAAGATAATTGTTCTGTCCCAACAAGTAACACCCCATGGATTACTGAAGCATGAAAACAAGATATTCACAAAACTTTTACTTGGTGTTTAAATGTGATTAAAAAAAAAAGTCTTATAGGGTGTGGTGGCACATGCCTTTAATCCCAGCACTTGGAAGGCAGAGGCAGGTGGATCTCTAAGTTTGAGGCCATCCTGATCTACAGAGTAAGTTCTAGGACAGCTAGGGCTACATAGAGAAACCCTGTCTGGCAAACCACCTTGTGTGTGTGTGTGTGTGTGTGTGTGTGTGTGTGTGTCTGTAATCTTTTATCTGGAATGCTTAATAGACAGTAGGCACTTAATGGGCACATACTGGGTTATAAAAGTGCTTGGGTATATTGGTCAACAGTGAATTTAACTTACAGATGGGCCAGCAGCTCCAACAGGCCCGGTTGGACCAACAATGCCATTTTCACCCTTAGGCCCTTTGGTTCCCTTCTCTCCTTTAGCACCGGGTTGGCCAGCAGCACCCTGTTGGAAGAAACAGCAGTGAGCACTGGCCTTCTGACTCACTGTGATGTCATCTTAATCTCTCTTAATGTGATACTCACAGCAGGACCAGCAAATCCATTGGGGCCAGCAGGGCCAACTTCACCACGTTCACCCTAGGTGGGAGATAAAGACATCATACTCACAGCCTCTCAGATGTCTGTAAACCATGAACTATGAATATCCAAAAAGCTGTGATTTCTACTTACAGGGCTACCCCGAGGACCAGCTGGGCCAGAAGGACCGGCAGCACCAGCTTCACCCTGTAATGGTACCAAAGAGCAGTGGTGAGTTGCTTAATGGGCTTCACATAGATGGGGGGAGGAAGAGAGAAGAGCGGTAGAAAGAGGGTTGTTTTCACACTTTGCAGTTACCTTGGAAGAGACTAATGGACATTTCAGAGAATAAAATGAGGTGAATTCTTCCTCTACTTAAGGCTGGCTTCATTTTAAAAGGTGGAGTGGTATTGGTTCTTCACTTGCAGAAACACTATAAATCAGTCCCCATAACACCAGGAAGAGGACATTTTAATTTTTAGATAGATGCAGGACTGATCTATTTGCTGCAATCTTTGCAATACAATAAATAAGGTCTATTTTAAATGGACTGTTTGTTCGATGTGAAATGGGCACACTATGTATTTTATTGATTTTTTTTCCTTTTTTTACAACTGAAGGCTTTAAGGAGGCTTAGTGCATTAGGATATTGTTAATGGGCAACAGGGAAAGTCTTTAAAACAAATGATAGGGATTAAGGTATAGATCAGACAGCTGGCACATCCATAGGCAGGGGAAGAGAACAGCATTTGTTTCCTACAACAGCTAGGTTTTTTTTTTTTTTAAATAAGCAGGTTTTAGACCCAGCCATAAAAATGAATTGCAAAGGATCTTTGGGACTAGGGCGAGCAGCGAATTTTACATAGCGCTATCAGCTCAGAGAGCTACAACTCAATGAAAACGTATACAACTCATTTCAAATGCGTACTTACCCGGTCACCTGAGGCCCCAGCAGGACCAGGGGCACCTACAGCACCAGGAACACCCTAGAACACCACAGAAGGAAATAGGTTTTACTAAAAACAATGCACAGCATCTTAATTGGACTCTGTCCTGCTGCTCAGGACAACTGTATTGCACATTGTGGTAAGACATCAAGAAGGACCCCGAGGGCCAGCTAGATGATTCAGCAGGTAAAGATGTTTGCAGCCAAGTCTGATGACCCAAGTTTGATCCATAGGATCCGGATGGAATCCATAGAAGGAAAGAAGCAACACTCATCACCTGTCCTTTGACCTCCACATTGAGTGGCATGTAGCCACTCAGTGGGTGCACGTGAGTGAGAGCGCACTAATGAGAAAGCCTCTAATCCTTGCTGGTGCTTGTTATCAAGGTTCTCAGAAGTCAGTTCAGGAAGAAAGAACTGGGTTCTGGAAATGTGGAAGGCCAGAGCAGGAGAAGGGTTTGGGTGAACTGTACTCTGTCACCCTTGTAAGATTCCCTGGAGGGAAGCAAATGCATAGCCTTATTTGGAACTGTGACAACCAGGTGACTCAAGGCAAAGGATACTGGGAATGTGTTGCAGTGAGTTCTCAGCTTGTAGGGAGAGGTGACAGAGCAATGGCAGCTCAGGAAGGCAATGAGATTTCCCTAGGGGTCATCTGTGACACTTAAGGTAGTCAAGATAATTTCTGAGGCTGCCCTTAGATCCTGGGGTGGACCAATGAGTAGTAATACCTTGGTGGGGGCTGTGGCTTTTTTTTTTTTTAATGAGAGAATTGTTTGTCTAAAAGCTCTGTTATCAAGGAGTGGTCTTCAAAACCTGCAACTTTCGGTGTGCAGCTTAGTGTTGCCAGACTCAGTACTAAAGAACTAAGTCAAGATGTGATTTTCAAAGGTGTGTCATGCTTCCATTTTCTTTTGGAGCATGTAAGATGATATTGTTTGCGATCTAGGAGATAATGGATTGAGATTTTACTCAAAGTGAATTCTTTTGTAAGTCTCCTTTGTAAATTGGCTGAATTCAAAGGGAATAAGATACTAAAAAACAAGAGGAAATTTAAGAACAAACAAGCATTAAAAACAAGCTTCTACTCACACGAGCACCATCTCTACCAGTGTTGCCAGTGTCACCTCGGAGACCAGTTTCACCCTGGAAGTACAAAGCAAGAGCCATGTTTTGCTTTCCTGCTCAACTTCTGAGTGGAAATAAACTGCAAAGTGCTTTGACAAAAATTTCTATAATGCTGGCCACCCTTTTAGAATTTCAGTGTTTTTCAAATTTCCACCACTTTGTAGGATGTTGAATGAGAAAAACAGTCGGAAGCTCATCTTTTCTGGCCCCTTTCAGAGGATGACTGAACACTAAAAAATAAACATCCCTCTGATTCATCACGAAGCAAGTTTCAAATTGATGAGGTTGGAATCACAAGACAACATGGCGACGGGCTGTGGTGCCCGGTCACTCTTATAACATAATGAATGCCATAGCACGGTTAACAGCTGTTTGATATAGTTTCTTCCATTAATTAGGGCAGGATGAGGTTTTATTGTTAGTGGCATTAAAATGAGCCTCATGTATTACTCAACACCATCTGCTTGCATGAAATTCCATGGTAGCAAGGAATTTTGCCAGATTAGTGAGTTTAGACATGCGTAGGTGCTGGGTGGCAGAGGGAGGTGCGTATAGATGTCAAAATGCTACCCGACTGCCTGCTATGAATGGTAAACAACTGTGCATCCTCGCACAGCCTTCTTGCCTGGAGTTCATGGATATTATGTATCAAGGCCGAACACCGAGTGGTACCTTTTCTCCTTTGCCCCCAGGTATGCCAGCAGCACCCCTCTCTCCTGGAAGCCCACCAGGACCAGAGGCACCAGCAGAGCCTGGAGCACCGACTGCACCAGCTTCACCCTGGAATGAAAACCATGTGAAATCAATTATTTCAGTAGCAAAAGAATAAAGCCAAGACTGAAACTCTTGAAGAATTCCAATTTAAACACTTAGTAGATGGCATTCTTGGCTGCATAGAGACACAAAGGAGCATCATTGAAAGGCGGAAGGATGGAACTGGGGGCCTGCTATTAATGACACGATGGCTAAAAAGAAGAGGGCAGAGAGTGGGTGCCTGTTATTCTTCTACAACCTGTATCTTGTCCTCTTAAGGAAGACAAGCATGGACAAGAAGAAGGTGGAACAATGGAATGGAGAGATTGAAAAATGTTTGCCCACAAGCCTTTTCAATGATAAGTCTCTTAGCCCAGGCAAGTGACATAGAAAGAGACCTCATCAACTTGGGAGATGATTGTCTCCATAAGAGTGGAGAATGTAGCTTCCATTTTTATAATAAGCCTCATGATTCTCTACACAGAAAACCTGTTGGCTAGCCACTGAGATGAATAGATCCCTTTAAAAGCCCCACTGAATGTCATCATATTCCTTTCTTCTTTTCTCTCTTATGTTGTTTTCATCTCCCCTCTAATATCTTCTGCAGAATGAAATAACTTTTTGAATCTAGTCTTTACATTTTTCCCCTTGAAGGCCTGAATTGAGAGTCATAAAAAGTTGCTTGATTTTCAGAGATGTGCAATCTTATCTTTTTTTGTTTGTTTGTTTTTTTCCTAAACTAGAAATCTACTTTGGAATACAAACTTTTAGACATGTGCTTTTGGGGCAAATGTAGTATTTAGTTAATTTAAATCACTATAAATTCGATTATTAAAATCTAGACTACTTCTAGAAATTTGACCATATGGGGTTGGATGTTGATACAACAAAAACTACGTCCTAGAAATGTAAAGGGTAGTCCGAGATTTCAACAAAAGTATGAACAGTGTAATCAGAAAAGGGATAAACCATACGAATTCATTCTTGGCTTCTAGACAAAGATTTTTTTCTTCTTCTTTAAATTACCTTTTGGAATAATTATATTCACAGGAATCATATTGCTTGTAACTGAGGTAGAAATCACACAATTGGAAATAAATAAAAACTTTCAAAAATGGTCATTCTTCTATTAGATCTCTTTATTCTGGAGCACATGGTCCCTTTCCACCAATCTATAAATAATAATTTTACCTTGTTTCCATCAGGCCCTGGGGCTCCGCTGGGACCTCGGCTTCCAATAGGACCAGAAGGGCCAGCAGCTCCACTCTCACCCGGGGTACCACGTTCTCCCTATAAGGCAGCAATTAGAAGTCACAAAGACACTGTGTCACACAGCCTTACTTGCTTAGAGTTTTAGATGGAGTTCTACCACATTTCAGAAAAATTAGCATGTTATTTTCATCTCTCATTTCCCTCCTCGTGCACTGGGAGGAAGGCCTGAGATAACTGCTAAGATGTCATATGCTTCTCATGTGCTGGGACCGAAATTCCACAATTTGTTGCTCTGGGAATGTTATACTCAACATTTGGAATCCATTTACTTTCAAGGGGATGGACTTTTCTGTGCTACATTCACAGGCAAAGTCAGATGCCAGATACACTTAGTAGTCAGAAGGTGGGTGATGGAGTTTTAGTTGAATAGCTATGTCAGGACAGGATAGGATTATACTGTTATATCACAACCTCATGTAATAATGATGAAACAGGATATCCTCCAGAGGTTTTGTGTGTGTGCCTGTGTGTGTGTGTATGTGTGTGTGTGTGCATGTGTGTGTGTGTTCATTTATATCTGTTTAGCTGAATGCCTCTGAATTTGCATCTAAACCTTATCACAACATTGCATTTTATGACCCAGAGTATTTATATCATAGCTCCACATTGCAATTATATCAAAGGGTCTTGCTCTAACTTTGTTCTATGGCACTATTGGTTTCTGAAATTAACCTCTGGCTTCCTAGGTAACTAACAAAATAATGGGATACTTTGATTTAAAAAAACAAAACAAAACTCTAGTCTAGCTATGCTAATTTGCTTAGACAAAAAGTAGTTATTCCTTCATAAAAGCAGACTCATGAATTTAGCTTTAGATTCTCAATAGAAACACACTCTATAAATATTCACCTTAGATATTAGGTATTAATTTACTTGGCTCAAAACCAGCAACTACAACAGGTACATCACATTTGTTTATATAAATTATTTACTATAACACATACATTTGTTCCTTTATGTTTCTTGAACCATAAGGTTATTGAATAGGAAATATGATCAACTAACCAGAAATTTTTACTATTAACTTAGAAATTCGATGATGTCTATGGAAGAGGCTAGGGACTACTTCTAAAGAAGGTGACCCACAGTATGAGGGGCAAGGGCTCTTTTTTTTAAACATGGCAAGTGTTAGTGAAATTTAACTAGGTGGTACTTACTCTTGGACCAGCAGGACCAGGGAGGCCGAATTCACCAGGAAGACCCTAGGTAAAAACACAACAGTAAACAAATCATGGACTCTATGTGTAGTCTCTACAGTTACTTGCGCTTAAGGTATCTAAAATATTCTTATTTAGAAAATAAAGCTGTCTGGGCTCTACACAGCAATGCTTTGGTATACAGACTAGAATGTACAACAAAACCTTTGGCTTTATAGAAAGATTTCAAAAAGAGACTACTGCTGCTATCAAAGATGTGTCTGTGCCAGACCCAGTATCAGAAAATCAGCCATTATTTAGCTTTTATAAAACTGACAAAGCAGCCTATCTTCTCTGATAATGTGAGGAGGGTCCCAAACACAACAAGGCCGTTCACATCTTAGCTATATAACCACTCCCTTCTTAATAGAAATTATCATATCCTGTACATTACCTAGTTAATTGTATACCCATGTGTATCTCTTTTATTACTGACCAGCTGTCCCTTTAATGTGGCCCACTGTTGACAAAGGAGACAAGGCCACAGAATGTAACTAAATTGAGGCGCATTCATCACAATTAGAGAAAATGACTCAGAACTCAGACCCTGATTGTGGATAGCAGTGTCATGTCTGAATGCCAAGAAAAACATTAAAAGCAATTTTTTCCCCAGGCTCTGGTTTGATTGAAAATCAGTGCATTTACGTTTTCACTATGGAGAAGGAAATAATTTGTATTTTAATATAGCAAAGAACAAAACAAAAAGTACAGCTATTACATGAAACAGTCAATAGCTTTTGCTTTCTATTGTGATGTTTCCGTCGATCCACAAAATAAGGCAATTTGAACAAAATATAAATAAGATGTTTCATTATTTTGTTCAATACCAACAAGGTAGACTGCTATCATTAGTGTGTGAGAGATATGACACTTTTTTATTGTAATTACATGGCAGTAGGAGGAATTAAAAATTAAATTATTAGTTTTAGTTAGGTCACCCCACTCACCCTTTCTCCGGGCTTGCCAACTTCTCCAGTAGTACCTGAGGGACCAGGGAGACCCTAGATGAAAAGACAGGAAAATTTCAATCTTAAGGCTGTATTCAGGGGAGCTGCTAATAACTGGGGCATACAGAGGTGATAACATAACGAACATTGTTATGTGTTATTAGGTAACTCCGAAAAAGACTGCTTTGGATAACTGTGACTTTTGCTTGAGTTCTGAATCCATGTTCTGAGTGGTGGTGCTGGGGTCTCTAGTGGTACTGATAGTACTGGGGGTACTGGTGGTACTGGTGCTGCTGGAGGGACTGGTGATGTTACAGTAAATTGGACAGGAACAGTGTGGTGAAAGTCAGAGTCTTGCATGCCTGTTAACTCACCTGGAAGCCAGGAGGACCAGCAGGGCCTTGTTCACCTTTGCCACCTTGAACACCCTGAAAGTGACATAAGCGATAGAAGTAGATGTTAGTGACTGTCCCCTTGACGTCATGAAACCACGAGTCCATGCTGAGACTCTAAAGCCAACATTTGTTTAGATCAAAGTATTCCTATTACAGTGTTAGTTACAGCATATGTAGGAAGCCAGAGGTTAATTGGAAAACAAAAACACACAAACAGTAGTCCCATAGAAGAAAGTGAGATAGCATTGATGCCAGTGACAGTGGACATAGTTGATGTCAATTTGCTCCCTTAACTATTGAAAGATGGCTGCCCTGAAGAGCAAAGCTTGCGCTGCTGTGGAAAAGAGCAGGGAGAGCTACGCACCTGGGGTCCAGGGGGGCCCTGAGCTCCATTGTTGCCATCGGGTCCTGGAGCTCCCTAAATGTTTAATAGAACAGAAAGGCTCATGGTTATACACAAGTCAGATAGCATGAAAAGCTTCGAAGCACCCTGAAAGCTAATTCCTCAAAATGAGCTTATCATTTTAGAATTTAAGAAGCTCTCTGTCTCTGTCTCTGTCTCTCTGTTTCTCCAAGTTCTAAAAGCTGTCTATTCACTTCTGATGTACTTTAAGAGAAGTTCACAGATAGGAGGCAGTTCTTGAAGGGCGAAGAATACTAGCATGTGTTCATAATCTCTCAATCATAATATGAATAAACTAAGGACCAGATGTGTCTGTGTCTTTGCAGAGCATGTTCTGATTTGTTATAGCCCACTGTCGTTTCCATGTAGCTCAAAAGAAGGCCATTTCATCATGGTGCTGAAAGGACCCTTAGCATGACACTTTGGAAAGTACCAATGATGCCAGAGAGCCTCAAAGAAGTGGCAAGGTTAAAGAAATGTCTCTGTAGAACACCTACCCGAGCACCAGCAAGACCCGGGTGGCCTCTCTCACCAGGTTTGCCAGGATCACCCTATAAAAATCATAGGTACATTATAGAACATTTTAAAAAAGTATTAAAAACTATAAAAACATACACACATATATTAAAGAAAAGGAGAGTGTAATATCAAGAGGGAACAAAGTCAGGGGCAGATACAAGGAAGTGATGGGAGGGAGGTCAGGGGAGAGGAAAACTATGTAAGAAAAGGTTCTATGTCCAATTTTTTTATGACTATTTTGAAATGTTGCTTTTGTTGCTTGTTTGTGTATTTCACTGCTATTTCTCTGCTTCAGATTTCTTATTCAAGGCATAACCCAGTACCGTGGAGCTCTGTACAAAATGACTCTGTGTGTAGAGGTGGATACTCAGGTTTTCAGAAGTGTGTCAGGCCACAGTGCAGGTTAAGCGAGAGAGTCATGGTGAGTCATGATCCTTACAGAGGGGCCTTTGGGTCCAGGGAATCCGATGTTGCCAGCTTCACCTCTTGGTCCAGCTGGGCCGATTGGGCCAGGTCTGCCGTCAATGCCAGGGAGACCCTGAAATCAGAGTTTCATCTTTATTCTCCACCCCCCTGGTTTCCAGCTATCAGGATGAGGATTTTGTCAAATGATCAAACAAGGTAGTTTTCTGTATGCTTAAAGCTTCCTGTATAAAGTGTCAATAAATTATGACTCCATTCCCCTGTTTTAAATAGGATGTCAGTACACAGACAGACAGTGCAATCTCACATGCACGCAATCTGTCCCTCTCCCTTTTCTGTCCCCTTGTCACCTGCTTCAATTTTCTCAGTCATGGTTTCCTTACCCCTTCTCTGCTTTCAGCCCTGCATCCATTTAGGCTCCGTAATTACAATCTATTACCTTCTGTTCCCAGATGATGTCGAGGTGGATGATATTTATTTTCAATGTATTCATGTATAAATAAGCCTCAAAAATAGACTTGAGAAGGGTGCAATAAGTGTTCTTGAAAACGTAATGGAAAATGAGCAATACTTACCACAGGGCCTTCTTTACCAGCTGGGCCAACATTTCCAGGAGACCCAGGAAGACCCTGTAAAATAAATGAGGGTCCTTTCATATGGGGTGTGTTAGCTCCTACACTCAAGGCTCACATTAATTGAAATCTCACCCAGCCCTCTCTTCTCACTTTTTGTTTGCTGCTGTGGGGCATTCATTAGAGCTAGCATCCTTGCTGGAAAGTATGAAAAGAACTCTGAAATCTTTCTTCTGTGGGGTGTGTGTGTGTGTGATCTTTTGTATTTCATTTTTTGCAACTGAGTCATTTATTGGTATCATAAGAAAGTGTTAAGCAACCTATTGTATGGGCAAAATGCATTATGCTATTTACTCCATGATAGGAAGAAAAAAAATTGGTAAGCAATTTCCCAGGTGGATTTTTTTTATTGCAACATTTGTTGTCCCCTATTACTTGTTTATGGCATAAAATTACAGCTGATATTCACCCGTAAAAGATAATGGAGGGAAAAATGACTCCATTGCTATGGATTTGAGTATCTCTGGATCCAAAGGTTACTCCTCTATAGCTGGTGTGGTGCTGAATGCATTATAGCACTTCGTGATTGCTGGAAAAATGGCTTCACTGATGAATCTAATAAACTAATAATGTACAGACTTAATACATATCATGAATACCTTCTATAAAATGCATAACTTAAGATAAAGGATACGTGCTGAAGAGAGGACCAAATTAATTTGGATATTTTAAAATAGATATAGTTTTCCAAAGCCCTCCTAGTCACTGATCCAAACAACATGGAGGAAATCTATGGACTAGCCTGATGCATAGCACCTTCTATGGAGTTCTCATAAAGTTGGGTTGAAAAGGCAAACATCAGCAAGTCTACTAACAGACTTACTTTAGATGCTTTCTGTTGTACCCCTCAGTGTTAAGCAGTCCTTTAAAGGACGTGCCTATTCCTGATAGGACTTTATGAGGACTTATCTGAAACTTACTCTGGGTCCCATGAGACCAGGTTCCCCAGGGCGACCAGCATCTCCATTAGGACCTCGGACTCCAGCAGGGCCTGTTGAACCACGATTGCCAGGTGGACCCTGTTAGTAGGATAGGCACCAAATAAGGAGTCTGTTCATGTAATGCTGAGGACACATCTGTCACCAGCATTATCAAGGTCCTTCTTGGAAAGTAAGTGATGAGTGACTCACCATTACACCAGCTCTGCCATCAGCTCCAGGAAGACCTCGAGAACCAGGGCTGCCCTGCAGGAAAGGACATGAGATTAGAGAAACCTTTAGATCTCGTCAGGTAGAGTTTCCTAAGATAGGGCACTATTTCTCCTAAGAGGAAAGATATGGGTGGACACCAAGACAAAACATTTCACCCAATTGCCAAGGGAATGCACAGATGAGCATCCCGCAAAAATAGGTCAACATTGTTTCCAGACCAATTTAATAACATACTAAATTGAGAGTTGCTAATTTAATAAAACAGATGGAAGACAGATGCTCTTTCATCTAGGAAACACATGCAGAAATGCTGACCAATTCCCAGCCAAGGGGTGGCATCAGTGTCTGCTGTGTCTGGAGGATGCAGAACTTACTCTAAGCCCTGGAGGCCCTGCAGGGCCAGCAGATCCAGCTTCTCCAGGAGACCCTCTCTTTCCTTCTTCACCACTGGGACCAGGAGGACCTTGGGCTCCAACAGAGCCCTGTTTGTTTTTTTTTTTTTAAAGAATAAGAAGAGTAGAAAAATATTTTTACATCATTTCCAGTTACTGAAATTGGATTGAAAACTGATAAGAATAAGTTAACACAATTGTGACTGTAAAACCACTTACAGGCTCACCCTTGTTACCGGTCTCTCCTTTGGAGCCAGCAGGACCAGGCTCACCCTAAGATCCAAAGGAAACAGGGGTCAAATGACAGAAATGGGTCAAGACTCTCCAGCAGACAAGTCTGTTGGGTTGTTTAAGCTCAAGTTCTCTACAGTGGTATTTGGGGAAAGCTAAGACTCACACACCGAGTTTACCTCATTGATTATTTTTTTTTTTTGCAAGCTTCTAAGGAAGACGCTTACAAGCATGCACAGAGGAGGGACTATGCAAGCACATAATGCAGCTATATAAGAAATACAAACGTTTGCACAAACTACAGAAGGAAGACAAAAAACATTTGCAAGAAAAAGTCAAAGTACAGATAAAATATGTTGAAGTGGTGACCACTTACGACAAGTCCTCTGGCACCCGTAGCACCAGCAGCACCAGCGGGGCCAGGAATACCACGGGGGCCAGGGAGACCAGGAGCCCCAGCAACACCAGGGAGTCCCTGTGGGAAGAAAAGAGGTCCCTCAGGAGAAAGCAGGCTGTATAGGCCTCCCTCTTTCAGCACCTCTAACCTGGAGCAGCACATGTCAGCTACTCAGATGTACTTACAGTAGCACCCTTGGCGCCAGTGAGCCCATTTGCTCCAGGGTTGCCCTGTGAGAGAAAGGAGAAGGAAAAACTCACGGAATGAGAATATTTCTTACATTCTCTGACCATATCTTCAGTCTTTCTCATCAACTGTCTTATGTCAATGACTACTTACAGGAGGTCCAACAGGGCCAGAAAGACCTGGAAGACCCACTTCACCACGGGGACCAGCAGGACCAGCAGGGCCAGGGTTACCAACGGGCCCAAGTTCACCCTGAGAATGAAAATATCAGGACAAGGAATAAGCAGTAAATAACAAGACTCTGTTTTTGACCATAGCACCAACTTTTAGGGAATTTCGTCAGAACAGCAACCTTTTAGTTTCTCTGGTTTATCATCGCAAAGAGTAGACTTGATTTTCTAATTTGTAAGCCTACATCTGACATTCTGGCATCATCCCTACGAGTCGCTGTGGTTTGGTCTTTGCGGGAGTGGTTCCCACACAGTCCAGGCTAGCTGGGAAAGCACATTTTATAGTGCCTTCAAGGAGTCTGTTTCTAGGGGGAGGCTCTATCTATACATAGTGTACAGAGAGGTTTACTGCAAACGCAGACGGAGAAAACGCTTCTGTAGGCATTTTGGAGGGTGGGCATGGATTAAGGGAATTGCTTTGCAGTTGTCTCCTTCTCTACAACCAGTACTGATATTTCAGATAGTTCTAAAAGATTTGCCAAGGTGGTGATAACAAACAACGCTTTTTACCTTGGGACCAGGAGCACCTGGGAAACCAGGGGGTCCAGCAGACCCAATGGGACCCTGAAATCAAAGCAGAAGGCATAAGAAATTTCCTTGAAGTAGATTAGAAAAACAAGCACAGAGTACTATCAAGGGAAGATGTTCAAGGTTCCCAACATTAGATGAGTCTTACAGTTGCCCTAGGCATTTGGGATAGCCTATGCTACTTAGAAAGGGAAACTTCCAAAGACCCCCAGGGAAACATTTGGCAAAAATGTCCAAACTGTTGTCATGTTATAAAAGTTAACAGAGAGCTACTGCCCCCACAGTTTCCACCCCTTCCTACTCGCCAGTGTCAGGACTTACAGCAGGGCCAACGGGGCCAACGCTTCCGTCACTGCCTCGGGCACCCTATGAAGGAAGGGAAGACGGACAGTCAGGTGGACATCAAGCAACTTCCATTAGACAGTGTTCAAAAAAGATTCAAAGGGAAGAAAAAACCAGACTACTCACAGCTGGACCAGGAGCTCCGACACGCCCTCTCTCGCCAGGAAGCCCTCGGGCTCCCTAGAAGCAGAAATATTGTTAATAAAGCCCAGAATGCTGATCTTAAAAGAGCCAGAGGCAGCGCTTACTTTGCCCAATTTCTAACATATGTAAGAGTTCACTAAGAATGCAAGTGTTGTTCTAACACCAGGTAAAAGTTGAATATGCAGAGATATAAGAAAAAATATCAAGAATGCAATGCCAAGGGAAATAGCAATTATCAAAGTCTCTAAAGAAGTTTCAGAATGCTAAGCGTGCACATTCAGGTTGCCAGTGGATTGGTCAATACTCACTGCTTGACCTGGAGTTCCATTCTCTCCAGGGGCACCGGGTTCACCCTATATATGCAGAAGAAAAATTGAGTCTTTATTCAATATATACATATATTTTTTTCACATTGCACAAATTTTACTCTGTTTTATCAGTTTGAGCCTTTTGTACATTTTAAACGTGTTTATACTTATAGACTATTTCTCAATGATCTCAGGCACATATGTTTTTTAAAAATATGATGAGGGTTTTATTTAAATGTGCCAAAGGTTAAGGTACTAAATTAAATGTGATTATTTAATTGTACACCTCTCCAATTTTCTTTTTATATTCTAGACATTTGGAACCAACTACATAGAATAGGAATATTAATTGAAAAGAGAAAAAAATAATACATTTTCTTCAGGGCAACCAAATTTACCATCTTCAGAGGTATCTGAATGCCAATGTTATTGGCTTCATTAAGATAAGTGGAAAGTCAGGGCATCACAAGAGATTTGGGGGTCACCAGATTTGTTTCTTATTCTGAGAGCTAGGTATTGGTAAAACACTTTCCTTCAAGGCATTCCAGTTTACAGAGAGATGCTGAGGAGCAAATCAAAGGCTTGGCACGTGCTCATTTAGCAAGTGCTCGATGACTGAGCTATCTTTACAGCTCTAGGTCTAAGGCTGCATGTGAAGGATCCACTTTAAGAATGACCAGCATGAGCTTTCTGAGTTTGCCTTTTAAGCACTGCACACATGACTTTGGAAAAGTCATGAGTGCTTCCTAACCTTAGTTTTTCCTAAATGATGACATCTACAAAGTGCCTTTTAGCTCTAAAATATTGTGATCAGTGATCCGAGCTATAATTATATATATATATATGGCTCATGGGAGAATGAACTTGACTATGTCCATTTGTGTGACAGTGGGAAGTTAGACCAGATTCTCCATATTCATGTTCATCTCTGGTCCCGTCTGCATTTGTTACTCACTAATTTGTAATTACATTAGTATTCACTTTAATATCACATTATCTCCTTAATAGGAAAGAGAAGATTTTATGGTTTGAAATGTTGTTCAGAGAAGAGGCTAGCCAAGAGATAATACACCTCTGAGACTTTAATTACCTAATTAAAAAAATTTTGAAGTGTGCACAGATAAATCAGAGGAAAGAGGTTGAAAAGTGTGTTGTGACATGAATGTACCCATCTAATTAGTGCAAGGCAAAGGAGAATTTACACTTTAGTAGCACACTTTGTTCTAATATTTGGTTATATGTTTATTTACTTTTATTTTGACTACAGAGAATCAATGACATAAGAGGAGGGAAGGAGATGGATGAAGAAATTTTAACATTACTTTCCATTTGATTATTTACATAAACATCAAGTTAAATAAACATTAGCAATTGGCCTTTGTCATAGAATTTCCCTGTCCACCATTGAGGGATTTGAAAGCTAGATGAGGAGACGAGATACTCTTTGAAATGTGGGTTGTGTTTAGTAAAATAGCCTTTTGGATAGCAATGGAAGATCTAAATGACTTGCTTACAGAGATCCTAACTCAGTATTTACCTTCACACCCTGTGCACCAGGCTGTCCCTTCAATCCATCCATACCACTGTGTCCCTGAAAAGCAATGAACACTTTTAAAAATGCTGTCATGTTGTGATCTCAGTCAGACCAGAGTCTTCCACCTTTACAATGATTACATCTTCTAGAAAGATCCCATGGTTGCAGAAGAATAACACAATACAGTGTTCCAGCTCAGCTGAGCTGGTTCCACTACCCCAGGCTAATCACTTGGTCTGCACACAGCTAAGAAGGGAAGGGTGCTGGACAAGCTTCCTTACAACTCACTCACCCTAACAATTTTCTGGTTTTAGATAGTTCTAAGTACTTAAAAATATATACAATCTCTATATAATCTATAATCTGTATAGTGTTTCTACATTAATCTCAGTGTTTGATAAGCATTGGCTCTACTTTCATTTCCAGCATTTTCAAAATTCAGAGACATGGTTGGGTTCTCACTCCCCTCCCCCATCAGCAGCATTTTTTTTCTCATTTAGAGGAAGAAGTCACTCACTCTCACGCCTTTGAAGCCAGGAAGTCCAGGAGTCCCGGGGAAACCACGAGCACCCTTGGGGTGGGGTGGGGGGAATCAGAGCAAGGTGAATAATAACACAATGCATTCATCTTTCCAAACCAATTCTCAAAACTCAAGTTTGGGATCAAAGGGAACATGTTATGTTTTTTGAGCACGGAGCTACAAACTACTAGCTATGGTATGAATTACTAAGATGGTGGCATTTGTAGAAAAAAACAGTTGTTAGTCAAAATCTGTTTGCTGTCACCAATATTACGTTATGAATGTGAATAAAATATCTACATTCTTTCTTGGTTCTTTCTTTTGCCAGATGTCTTCAATCAATGCCACCAGTGTGAGTGACATCCGAGCTACCATCAGAGGCATGCTCATAACTAACAATGGACCACATCCTATTGTCAACAGTCTCACCTGTGGTCCAACGACTCCTCTCTCCCCAGGTCTTCCGGGTTTTCCAGGGTGACCCTAAAACAGGAAAGCAACCTAAGGTCATCCTTCACTTAGTAAATTATCGTGAGAGAAAGGTATACACAATTTTGTGGGCTAGAATACATGTTTAATTAACAATTAAATCTCTTGAGCATAAGCAAGTTAATTAGTATTTCATTAAAGTAATATTTCCCATATGGGGAGACTCAGGCATCTTGAGCATTCAGCATGGAACTTAATTTGGCTCTAGATACTCCTATTGAGACAGGAATATGTAAGAGTTGTTTCAGAAGAGCTTAAGGGTAAACACTTACATCCTCACCAGCCTTGCCAGGAGAGCCAGCTGGACCACGGGGACCTGCAGGACCCTAAGGGAATGGGAGATGCATCGAGGTTAAGACTGTGTTCACAAACCGCTCTTTAGAGACTTTCTCTCTCTCTCTCTTTTTAAATACTTTTTATTAGGTATTTTCCTCATTTACATTTCCAATGCTATCCCAAAAGTCCCCCATACCCTCCCCCCCCTTACCCACCCACTCCCACTTAGAGGACTTTCTCTTTTTATAAACAGAGAAAATGTTCTCACCGTTTGACCAGGCTCACCAGGCTCACCAGCAGGTCCTTGGAAACCTTGAGGGCCCTAAGGTAGAGGAGAAGGCATATTTATTTATTACTTTATCTATCTATCTATCTATCTATCTATCTATCTATCTATCTATCTATCTATCTATCTATCTCTCTGGAAGTTCTGGAGTCAAGCTCAGGTCGGGCACATTAGACAAGTCCTTGGCCATCTATCATCATCCTCAGTGCATGAGAGTCATGCTTAATGTTCTGCTTTTATAGAAGAATGGTTCTAGGATTTTGATACTTACAGGGGCTCCAACAGCACCAGGAGGGCCTCTGGGTCCCATTAAGCCCTGTAAAGAGTATACACATAGTTAACACCAAAAAGTCATATCCTTTTTGGGAGTCTCATAATCTGGACTGGATAGACTAGATATAGAAGTGATATCTCTGAGCCCCTGAAGTTTTTGGATGGACAGATGAACCAAATTTCCTGCACTCTTTCCTGACCTTCAGTTCTTCTTCTTTTTTTTTAACCAAAGAAATCTTTTGAACTCAATGAGAATTGTCTGGAGGAAGTCATAAGTTCCTTGAGATGTGCAAAATTGGTCATCTGGAGATTGTTCTAAGGCAATGAAGAGAACTGATCTTTGCACAAGAACAGACCACATAATGGCTGACAAAGAATTTCAGTTAGATTCCTTTTGTCATATGTCACCTCTCCATGTCATATGTAGCTAAGAAATTGATATGTTTGTTGCCACCGGGCCATAAATTGAAAAAGATCAAAAGTCCTACTTAATGATTAAACAGAGGTTTATTATAACCTCAAAGATCTTTTGAGGCCTGTTGATGACTGATGTAAATCTCAAGTGTATTATTGAGGCAGCCTGCTGGAGGAATTTATCATAGGATCTTGAAAACATAACACAAATGACAGTAGCTTTTCTTTCTTCTTCTTCTTCTTCTTCTTAGTGGAACACAAATGTAAAGTAAAACTGAATGTTATAGGATTTTGAGCTAAGTGTAGTTTTGTTCAACACTTGTATAAGCTCATCTGTAGGACCTACCTCCCAGACAGCTAAAAATACCTCATGCACAAGTCTTGAGTAATTTGCTTTTAATACATCAACCATGAGGACTCTGCTGTTGAGCCTATCCACTTTATTAAATGACTATAGTGAGACACTACATATTTTATTTAAAAAGCACATTATTTTAATTATGAGGATTATTTATTTTGTTTTAGAAAAGGCTTCAATGTTAAAAGAAGCTGTCACTTTTCAATAAAAATATTTTTTAGGTATACATTAAGTATAATTTTCTTTGACATCATGAATTTTTAATTATATTTATTCATCTTTCCCAGTATTTGTGACAACTTCATTTACATAAAGGATATTTTATTTTGTGGAGACTGTGAGATGAACCCTGTGGGATTTTGTAGCTATTGATTTTCCAACATGGGAAATTATTTAACACTTTATTGCTGCCCATCTTCTCTCTTTGTTAAACACATCTCTGTTGGTTACATCTGTCTGTGGATGGGGATGCATGTAGAAGCTTAAATTATATCTCATTGATATTTTAATGTGAATTCTCTTTTTGATACTCCCCAGAAAGTAGTTTCAAAGACAGGGGAATCTGAAATCCATATTAATTTCTCAGATGTATGTCCACCATTTTAATTTTTAACATAAGAGAACATCTACTCCTGCTTTATTTCCCACTTTGGCTCTTCTTGAGAAATGGATTCTACTTTACATCTGAGTAATGTCTGGCATTAGCAGAAACAACTCATTTCAAATGTCTAAGACAAACAATGTCGAAAGAATGCTTCAATTTTTCACTTCAAATATGAATGTTTTAAATTACCAGGAAAAGTCAGGAAATTGGAAATCATCAATTAAAGCTACATTATTTTACAAGTGAGAGTTTTAATTTACAGAAAATATTGTCTTGCCTTTGTAGTATATTAGTTTACTTCGGCCCATTAGTTTCAGAATAATGTCTTCTGCAGATAGAGCACTGATGTAGAGCCCAGGTAAAAGTTGTGTTTAAAGACCATGATAACTAAGAGATAAATGCCTTTAGAAAACAGATAATTAGAATCACCAAATTGTGTGCATGTTTATTAAATTCTGTGGTAGTTAATCAATCTAATGTTTTTACTTCTGGGACATTTTCATTCTTTCCTATAAGCTATTGTACATTTTTCATGATCATGTCTATTTTCTCTTTATCACATCTCAGTAATGTCTGATAGAAGCTTCATTTGTCAGCTAGGTCATCATGCTGATGCCCAGGGAAGCTTTATAAATGGTCACAGAAATGACGGGATGTGTGCGCAGGGACACAAATGCTAAATTGGACTCACGCTCTTCTATATTGGCTTTTAATAAATAGTCAAGACAAGGAATTTTCATCAGAAGGGAGAGAAAGGAAACATTCAAGTCCTTGAAGGTAATTCAGAACTGCTGTCATTTGCTGCTAGCTTCCTAAATCCACAGTGTAGTTCTTAACCTGTTGGGGGCACCTGGTAAGTTCTTGTGACTAAGAAAGTGTTCTATTCAAGAACTAAATACATGAACCATATATTATCTCTCAACAACCTGCGTGATTGGGGTGGGGGTGGGCAAAAAGTAAAGCCCCAGACTCTCCTGTTATGTGATGAAGGAAGGGACTGAGCTAGAACTTCTTGGTCCTTTCCATCAGGTTCAGGGAACACGGGAAATCCTTCTGCTTTTTAGCCATGCTTCGGATTTTAAGAAGTGTGGAAAGATACAGAGAAATGTATAGATGTTAATATTTTGAGTTAAATTCATTTGCTTGAGTTATAGTCTGTATTTCCAAAGACTATTTTTCAGACATAGATATCAAACATTCTTTTTAGGAGGCACATTGGTAGAGAAAATTGAAACTCCTCACCTGGACTTCAGTTTTGATATTTAAATGTAGGAAAAGGAGTTATTTTCTTCTGATCTAGCCTTGGAGTGTGGACTTAATTACTATTGTGAGGTTTAGCATGAATTCCCTTACATAAGCTGCTTTTCCCCCTCTAGGATAAAAGGAGACAAGCCTACCATTGGTCCAGGGCCAGACGAAACTCCTTTGTCAGAATACTGAGCAGCAAAGTTCTGGAGGGAAGAAAACACACATGAGTATATAGGTAAGTGGTCATACACATACATCTTTCATTCTTCTTTCAATCAATCAATCAGTCAAACAATCAATTATCTGATCATACTTAATACTTTAATTAATTAATCCCCTGATACTATTTAAAGGAGAGCCATGTTTCAATAGAAATGACTTAGAATTCAGTGCTGGAGCCAGGCGTGGAGGCACACGCCTTTAATCCCAGCGCTTGGGAGGCAGAGGCAGGCAGATTTCTGAATTTGAGGCCAGCCTGGTCTACAGAGTGAGTTCCAGGACAGCCACGGCTATACAGAGAAACCCTGTCTCGAAAAAACAAACAAACAAACAAACAAAAAACAAAACAAAACAAAAAAGAATTCAGTGCTGAGTCCCCCACCGAGACTGAAATGGAGAACCTCCATGTCTTAGCCTTCAGACTCATCTGCCTTGAGCAATCTGTTCCTACACACTCGTCACCTACCTCTAGACTGAGGAAGATGGCTTCCTACACCTTTATAGTCCCTCAGAACTATAAAGTGAAATGGAGCCCAGGGGAGCATGCTGCGTTGGCAGTTGCTACCCTAGCCCAGAAGTCACTAAGATACTTCTTTGTCCTGGCTGGAGTTTCAAAAAGGGATATAAAGAGTTTTCAAGTTACAGGAAAGTTAAAATGCCCCTTAGAAGATTAAACTTTAAAAAAATAGTTCATGGTAATAACTTCCCTGTTAACTTCGAGTGGTAACTGTATTAAAGAAGGTGCTTTTAATGCACTCAGTAGATAAGCAATCATAATAAGATTTTTGGGAGAGAAAGGTCTTATTTTACTGGCATACAGTTGGGTATTAGAATTAGGAATCTGATTCATAGTGCTAACCAATTAAGCAAATATGTTTTTCTTCCTGCAGTGAGGCCATTTGGCACTTATACCATTGTCAAAGACATAAAGCTAAAAGAAGATATTAATGAAAAAGGGAAATGTACTTTTCTCAATTTAGTTTCAAGCAAATTAAACCTAAAACTGCTTTGAATGTTTGTTCAGTAGACTCCAAGCCAAGGAGAATAGAGAGGGTCAGATGTTTGTGAAATTGCTTAAGACCAGGGGCTTCACTTATGTAATTCAATCTAATCAAACTCTTTAATAATGCAACACCTCTTATTTGTGCTGAACTGATAAAAGATATTAAATCCCCAAATTAAATAATGGTGCAGAAGGCTGCAGCTACCTTCATTGAACAAAAAGACCAGGACTGTAATTGACAAGACCTTGAGGAAGATGGAAAAAGCAGAACCTTAAACTCAGAAACCAAAGAAATTAAATAAAATATACTCATTTCCAAATAGAAGGTTTTCCCTTAACTGCTAAAAATTAATTTTCACAGTGAGTATTTCTTTTCCAACAGAGCAAGACACTAAAGTCAGATCTAAGATAAGAATGTATAAGTTATCTTACCCCACTGAGACCAGGGGGGGCAGGGGGGCCAGGAGGACCAGGGGAACCAGGGGGACCAGGAGGGCCCATGGGACCATCAACACCATCTCTGCCTCGGGGACCTGCGGGGCCCTGTTACAAAAAGAGGGAATTAGAACAGGATTAGAACAATCTTGTGGAACCGTGTATAGAATGTGGAAAGAGACCTAAGAAAACACATGCTAAGGTCAGTCTGTTAGACTTGTTGATGTAAAAGGGTAGAAATATAAGATCTGTCGCTGACTGATGTGCACCTGTGACTTCGTTTAGGAAAAGACATTTAAGGCCTGATGTGCAAAGATAACTAGTGGCAGCTAAGCCAGTGTAGACCCTCTGTATTAATTCATGATGGAGCAGATTCTGTGAGTGTCACAGGTTTCCAGCCGTAGGAAATGACACTGTGTACATTAAAGCTGACTTTTGTAAAGGTATCCAATTGCTTTGGTGGTGATAGGTGAAGAGTAGGCTGACTGACTGGTTAGATCATTTTATCACAGAGATGGGAAGACTGCTTTAACACTATCCATGTTGTTAGGATAACTAACCGACACAATTATACAACTAATACATTGAGTAGAACACATGTAAGTCCACATACTACGACAGATACATGATGCAGTTATTTAATATATAATGCAAATCATGCAAAAACAGTTTAGTGACACATATCAACGAAATGTAGCAAAAATGTAGCAAATAGACTAGCAGCCTGGCGTGTACATGTCTGAATGAAGAGAGAGAAGCCTGGCGTGTACATGTCTGAATGAAGAGAGAGAAGCCTGGCGTGTACATGTCTGAATGAAGATAGAGAAGCCTGGCGTGTACATGTCTGAATGAAGATAGATAAGCATGTGACTGCTTCACAATTATTTCCAATTTATGCAGAGCTTTTTTTTTCAAAAGAAACAAAACATGTTACAAAGAAGGTTCTGTGGTGGAGGATACATTCCCATTACACGCTTATTGTGCAGGCCAAACTAAACAAAGAAAGATAGACCCTGCAAAGAATGTGGCTGCCTGTAATAGTGTTTCTTTTTATGAAAGAGTAATCTTGACTGAAAGGGGATATTGATTATATATAATAATGTTCATTTACTTCTTCTGCAGGACATTATCTACTTAAAAGGTGGTATAATTATCTGAATATGAAATAATCTTACACATTGTCAACCATCTGTAGCGTCTAATATGTAGTTATTCGAATATGGGCCAAAGCCCTTTAGTGATTTAAAAATCACATACCCTTTGTCCACGTGGTCCTCTGTCTCCAGTGGGGCCCTAAAGGAAGACAAAAATAGCAAAGGGCCACATGTCTAAGTAATTGGTGCTGAACAAGCAAGCCAATTTTGAAAATAATTAGGTACTAAGACTGAGTTGACGAAAATATTACTAAACAGCAGCTAGAAGACCTGGCACAAAACAATAGATAACAAAGAATTGTTTTTTGTTGAAACTATAAGTAATTTTTTCTCAAGCTGGAAGACTAGAGGATGCTATAATTTGTAGTGATCAAACTAATATTATCCATTGCACTTTTAATAAGATAATAGCTATAGATAAAACTATTTATTATACCTTCACAGCATATTTACAGTGTCATTCCTTTAAAATAAGCTTTAAATTATTATCTATAATTAACACAATATGCACCCCTTATAAGAATATAAATAGATATTTACAAAGTCTTTACTATGTAAATCATTAATTCATATAACATAAATGTAATTAAAGATGCTTCTGGAAGATAATAAAACTTTGTTACATCAAACATTAACAGTACCCTGCTTTATGGTTTGGTGAATACATATTCTTATAGGTAAAATCTTGCTAAAGTATTTTCTTTCTGTAGTTCACATTAAATTTTGTCAAACTGAAATTATTCTGGTAATTTCAGATATTTATGAAGAAACATAGCCTCTTACCTTTCGTACAGATCCCTAGAAAATAAAAGAAAAATGATTATTATAAGAATTATATACACACCTATATATTAAAATGGCTTTATTACAATATTATGTACAAATATATTTACAAATGTAACTACATTGTTCTTTTCCTACTATCTTAATCTAATATTTTGAAATAAAATGTAAAATTTTACCAATCAACAAAATGTTATCTACAAAACCAATTGTATATACTTATCTGTAACTATGTTGTGACTTCAATCTGTGAGCTAAGAATTTATTCATAATTCATTGCAAATGAATCCTAGGAAATAACAAAAATCTCTCAAGCTCACTGTGCTCTTGTGCTTCAGAAACCCCAAACTTCCACTGACCCGTTTCCTTTCTCTTCCCCATGGGCGCTTTATGGGACTAGTCTCACTTAGCGCCACCCACTTCAGAAAATGGGGTGGGTACTTTCAGTGGAAGCCAGAAAGCTTTAGCCTGCTACTATGTCCCTTCACAATTTCTGTGGGAAGCCAAACTGGCCAACTTCCCTCCCCAGAAATGACCCCGCTGTGATCAAGGTAAAGTACAAACATCTTATGTATTCTAAAAGTACTTTTACTCACCGATTGCAAATCTGTTGAGGGAAGAAGAGAATAGGAAATAGTTATTGGTATCATTTCATCAGTTGCTATCATTCCATAGATCTATAACAGTAATTAAAAAATGATACTTAGGTCTATACAGTTGATTTACCTGATTGAAAGACCCCTTCTGTTTCTCCTTCAGATTATTCTAATAACCTCCAAATTATTCAGGTAAAAAAACATAGCAGGGATCAGCAGGGTGACTTGTTTACAGTTTTGATATGTAAATATAGATTTAAATTTAATAGTTAATTATTCACTATTTTTTAAATGCCATGAAGCATCACTGTGTCTGCAGGCAGGGCATCTCCAGTGCTGAGCAATTATGGAGGAAGTGGCTATCACCACTGATTGACAAGGAAATAATGCATAAGAATCTGAGAAAACTTAAGCCTGCATCCTGAAGCAGAGTTTGTTTTTTGTAAACCATTGAAGTGACTTAGCCCTTTCCCCCAAAGGTCTAATTTGCATCAATGAAAGCAAATTGATTCAGGAGTCTGATTTTTGCTATAAATAGTTCATTTAAATTAGGTAAGGTCATTGACTAAAGAGCACCCCATTTGTGCCCTAAGAAGTGCTGCTTTGTATAAAGAGAAAACTGTGGATTAAAATCTTGAAAAATAATGAGAAAAATAAATACCCACTTCTTTGCTACAATTACCCTAAGACTTTAAAGACTGAGTTTCATTCCTACAGTATAATAATTACAGGATAATGTGGTATATAATTGCGGTCAGACTTGCTCCAGGATGATTCACCTCTAAAAATTGCTTGGATTTGGTGGTCACGAAGTGTGTCATTTGGAATGAGAACATCTGTTGAAGTGGTCACTGCTCAGAAGAGTGGGACACCTCCTGCATTCACATTTTAGGGCAATTGATGAGAATCACTGTTCAATTAGATAAATGGTATGTCTAGTTTATTTTCTCCATTGAAGGAAGAACAGTTTGCCTGAATTAAGAGAAGCCAGTAAGCCTTACAGGCTTTGGAAACGTGCCTTTTAATTACTCAGTTTGTGAGCCATTTTGGACAAAGTGTGTTGGATAACCTTTATTCTTCATAGAGGTTGGATGTTGAATAAAATGTATGTTGACCTTCAAATCTCTACTTCCCTAAGTCTACTATGTTTTTCTGTGGGGATCCACTCTTCTACTCTGATTTCATATAAAATTAACTTGTAACATTAATTTGTACAATGCAATTACTTCTTAGTATCCTCGGGGGGTATATAAAAGTGGATGAAGGGAACATATACACATTCGAAACTAGACTGTGGTAGACGTGGGGCGTGTAGCTGAAGGTCTGGGTGTGGCCACGCCCTCCTGAATACTCATCAAGCCAACATCTTTGTCCAGTTAAATTAGGCAGCCATTTTAAAAGATGAAACCCAAGTGGTTTTCTTCATTCTTTCTTCAGGAAATTCTAGTTAGTTATACAACCTAGAAATGGAAAATGGCCTTGAAGTTGGCACATTTAGTATATACCCCACATTTTAGAAAAAGGCCCAATTGATTCATTTGAAGTCACGTGGTAAATGAGTAAGAGACTCATGGGAAGAAGCCCCAGGCTCTCGAATCTCAGGACAAAGTTGACATTTCTCACATCTGTTGTTTTCGTGTGTGATTACAGGTGGGAACTTGTTGAAGGGTAAGTGAACAGAGCTTATTTTAGTTAAAAGTTACCATTTCCATGATCAGGTAATGGATTGGGGCGCTGCTTTGACTATTCAGAAGACAAAAGCTCAGGCCGAAGCAGCCGGCTTCTCGAGATACATCCATCTCCATCGTCTGGGTTCTTTACATATGGCTCAGAAATGTAAATTACTCTATGGACCTGGGAAGTCTTTAATTGGAATTCCTACAGCTTAAGGCCTGGTCCCTGTTCTTGCACTTTACCCCCTCCAGGGGGCGAATTTTCATCATTATCTTCATCAACGTCATCCAGAGCAACTCTGAGGCCCACAAGAAAATGGAGTCCGGGGAGTTTTGTATTATTCTATTACGGGGCTTTCTAAACTAGGCCTCAAGTTTCACAAGGTGACCACGGGCATAATTCTGGGGATTGAAGAGTAGAGCCCTCTGAGTCGTTCATGCTGTCAGCCAGGTTTATATCTTGAGGCAACCTTCTTTGCCTCCTTGTGAGCTTCACCAACGGGAAAAACCTCCCCCAACTCTTGGCAACAGTCAAGTCTTTCATATTTCCATTCTTTTAAAGTATTTTCCATGTATCTCATGAACCCTAGTGTTTTCCCCCACAGAGCAGAGGACGACCTCACAAGCTGTATGTGGAATGAATGTGTGAAGTTTCCCTCTGTTAAGATAAGGGTGCCCACCTATCCAGCCTCTCTCCTTCATCTCCCCCAAACAAGCAGAAGACACTTACATTGGCATGTTGCTAGGCAGGAAGTTACTGCAAGCAGCAACAGAGTCCGCGTATCCACAAAGCTGAGCATGTCTACCACTTAGACATGCAGACTCCTTGTGTCGCAGAGCCCCTGGGTCACCAGCGGAGGTATCACCTGGCGGGCGCAGGCATGCAATCGTGGACCGTTCCCTCCAACTTAGTCGAAACCTCCTGCTGCCGTGGTGCTAAAATAAAAAAGCCCAGACCTGCCTTATTTATATGGGAAAAGTTTCCCCAGTCGGAGGGTGCCTCCAAAAACGTCTCCACCAATGGGAGGGCTGGGGCTAGGGGCCCGGGACTCAGTGCTGGGAGGAGACTGCGGGGGAGCAGGGGAGGGAGCCGAGGGGGGAGGGACGTGGCTACGGGGCTTCTTAAATTGGTTCCATTCTTTTTGAGGACGTGGACACTTTTGAGGCTTTCGAGGGGAAACTCTGACTCCCTGTCTGCATACCTCCGCCCTCCCCAGCCACCCGCCCTCTCTCGCCCTTGCCAAGTTTGGAAGCACTTTAGGACACCTACGTGGGCACTTTACAGATCTCCGGGCAGCGGGGCAGGTGTTGAGGGACCTGGAGGCCTAAGATGAAAAGGCAGGAGCTGTCCAGTTCCGCTTCACTCTGTGCCCTCGGGCCATCTGCAGGCTGGAGGGGGCTGGGGTGTGAGGGGAGGAGAGTGACAGCGTGGCGAGCTCTAGAGCTGCCCTCCTGGGTTGGCTCCACCCCTGCCCCCTAATTTCCTCAGTCTTGGGGGGGCCTGTGTGCCCATAATCTCCTCTCTCTCTGTCTCTCTCTTTCTGTCTCTCTCTGTCTCTCTGTCTCTGTGTCCCTCCCTCCCTCCCTCCCTCCCTCCCTCCCTCCCTCCCTCCCTCCCTCCCTCCCTCCCTCCCTCCCTCCCTCCCTCTCTCTCTCTCTCTCTCTCTCTCTCTCTCTCTCTCTCTCTCTCTCTCTCTCTCTCTCTCTCGTTGATGAGGGGAGCAGGCATCAAGAGATAAACTGTACATTATTACATTTACTTTGGTTAAGCCCCATTTCCAGCCCCATGTACAGACACCATGAAGGATTACCAGCCAGACTCGGCATCCAGCCAGACTCAAATGCCGAGCCTGGACCAGATAACAGATCAGTGAACACTCAGCCTTCTTGGCCTTGCTGCCTATTTATGACCCCTTCCACAGGCACTGCCAGGCACCTCTGCCTGCATCCTCACACCTCCTATCATCCCTAGGGCGTACACAACCTCTTTCTTAACATCCCAAGCTGTCCCATCCAGAACAGATGCAATCTCTCCCCACCTTGGAAGAGACTTTGGCTCTGAAAAATTGGAGTAGGAGACTTTGGCTGTCCAGGACAGCGGCGGAGACATAGTGAGTGCTCCTTCCCAAAGTTTCTTGGAGTCTTCCAAGTTCCCCGGGGCCACAGGCTCCTCTTGGTCTGCGGAGCATCCATCATGAGGCTGGAGAGACCTATTCAGACTCACATTCTGTCCCCAAAGTCACAGCAGAAACAGCATCTTCAAGCCATTTTTATGTTCATGAAGAAGGAACTGGCGAACTCCTTGGGAAACCTTCCCCCTTTCGGCTTCCCAGTGAGGAAGAATTTCTAAATAGGTTAGCTCCATCAGCAGCTGCTATAAGCAAACGCTTCTGGATATTGCTAACTGGCTTCTCTTTCTAAATTAAAAAAATGCTAGAAACAGAAGAGAATAAACATTTCAATAAGGTTATTTAAATCCTGTGAAAAATACTGATTTGAGAGACAAGCATTTTTGAAAATTTAATTTAATTCTTACTTATTCACTTTAAATCCCACTCACTGCCTCCCTCCAGATCACCTCCTCCCACAATCCCTTCTCTCCTCCCCGCTTTTCTTCTGAGCAGTTCCCGGTTCCCCCCAATTCCTCTCACCCTGGCAGTTCAAGTCTCTTCTAGGCTAGATGAGAGAGAGAGTTTTGGGTTTTTTGTTTGTTTGTTTTGTTTTTTAAATAATGTGGAGGAAAAGCTTTTTATAAAAGTACTGAGCAAAGAAAGCATTTCAATACTGCACATCTGATTTCTTTTCTTTCTTTCTCTTTTTTTGATATTATGATTTTATTTTTATTTTTTTAGGTATTTTCCTCATTTACATTTCCAATGCTTCTCTCTTTCTTTCTTTCTTTCTTTCTTTCTTTCTTTCTTTCTTTCTTTCTTTCTTTCTTTCTTTCTTTCTTTCTTCCTTCCTTCCTTCCTTCCTTCCTTCCTTTCTTTCTTTCTTTCTTTCTTTCTTTCTCTCTCTCTCTTTCTTTTCTTCTTCTTCTTCTTCTTCTTCTTCTTCTTCTTCTTCTTCTTCTTCTTCTTCTTCATTAATGAGAGCACAAGTTATTTCTGTCGATGTGCTGGCTTGACTTTAGAGACTGTCATTTGTGTCTATGTCTCAGGCGCCTGAAAGTCAGGTGTTATTTCTGAACAAAAGACTTGGGTAGGTAAGAAAACAGGTTTATGAAAGAAACCCCCTAAATGTCCCTCAGGTTGATTACTGGATAACACTCCGTGGGGACAACTTAGCCAAGTCCCTTGCTTTGCACTAGCTACTCAATGCCTTAGATACTCCACTTTGCTCAGTGGCTTTCTGTGATTGTGAAAATAGTCTCAAGCCTAGAACAGCGTTGAAAGTGGGATAATTTTTAGAAAAAAAAAAGCAAAAGAAAGAAAAGCAAATCTACTTGGTTGGCTTTTGAGAATCAGAGAAACCAAGTTTCAAACACAAGAACATAAATGCCTCCACCCTGGGCCAGAGCGAAGAACTGATAACTTGTAAAGCATTCCAGGAAACTGATGCAAATACCAAGTGCTGCAAGGCTCCCTCCCTGCTGATGTGGCAGGTTTTGCAGCCGGCAGACTCAGCACTTTGTGGAAAGCCCTAGACTGAGCAGTGAGGGCAAGGCAAGAGCCCTCTCTCTCCCTGTTTTCCCTCTCCCTATCTGTCTCATCCCTCTTTCTGCCTGTTTCTGTCTGTCTGTCTTTTTCTGTGTCTTGTCTTCTATCTCTCTTTCTCTCCCTCTCTCTTCATCCCTCCCCCTGTCTCTTTCTGTGTCTCAGTTTCCTCTCTCTTCATTTCATTCCTTTGTCTCTCTGTCTCTGTCTCCTTCTGTGTCTTTGTCTCTTCTCTCTTTTTCTCTTCCTCTCTTCTGCCTGTCTCTGTCTGTTTGTCTGTCTGTCTCTTCTCAGTTTCATCTATGTCTTTCTTCTCTCTCTCCATCTGTCCTTATCTCCTTTCTTCCTGTCTGTCTGTCTGTCTGTCTGTCTGTCTCTTTCTGTATCGCTGTCCTCCCTCCCTTGTGTGTGTATGTGTGTGTGTGTGTGTGTGTGTGTGTGTGTGTGTGTGTGAGAGAGAGAGAGAGAGAGAGAGAGAGAGAGAGAGAGAGAGAGAGAGAGAGAGAGAAAGAGAAAGAGAGAGAGAGGCTAGAGACTGGAATATCAGCCATTTATGGATAGTTTGGACAGTCACCTATTGGAGACAGGCACTCTCTAACATTCTCTAATACTTGCCTCTAGATGTTGGCTAAATATTTTATGTGATGAAATAACACATTATTAGTTAGTTGTTTGTTGTTGTCATTGAGAATTGGGGGTGAGGCTGAGGGAACTGGGAGGAGAGAAACAAAACCTGAACTGATCTGTCTGTGCTGGTCCAGATGGGATGTAAGAAAAGAGAGGGAAGAGCAGGGAGTAACCAAAGCCTTCTGAACTTTGCTGTTAGACGACTGACTCCTGTGCTCATATCCCTGCACCATTTTTAGAGGAGAGAAAAGAAGCTCTCTAGAGCTTTTAGCAACTGGTGAAAGCTGAGCAGGTATGATGTCAGCCTTTCCTCTGCTATTATACTTCTTTGGAAGGCCTAGAGATTCTTGGTGCATATCATGCCAAATAGGACATTTGGTTTTCCCTAAATGTCTAAGTAGAACTGGAACCAGTTCACTCAAGCACTATCTAGGTCTGTGCTAGGCGCTGTACAGTTAGGAACACTAGGGATGGATGACAAAGCACTGCTCTTTGGGGCTTATAGTCTGCAGGAGAAGTGCAGTGAATTGTGAGTTTATGGGAGGTCTAGATTTAGGTGGCAGAATCAAGTCAGGCTTCTCTGGAGCTGCAACATCTTAATCAAGCCTCCATATAAAGGCTTTATAAGAAGGATAGAGAACCAGTATGGTAGTTAATTCCTATAATCTTAGCTCTTGGAAGACTTGGGTAAGAGGATCTCAAGTTCAAGGCCATCCTGGGCTATGTAGCAAGACCCTACTTAAAAATAACAACAAAAAACACAAAACAAAACAAAACAAAACAAAACAAAACAAAACAACCCACAGAAGCTCTTAGAAACATTGTCAGTCTGAGACACTTTATTTTAACTAAATTGTGAAGGCAAAGGGTGTGACAAGAAGGAGTTAGAGCTAAAAAATGGTAGGTTTAGCAGAGACCATATTAAAATGGAACTTGAAGCTGTATTTAGGTGGTCATGTATTTCTAAGCCTTGAGAGGGTGTATGGATGGATGATTTTGAGTGGAGACAGTATGCCATCAAAGGATGTTTTAAAAACAAGGGCTTTGGCCACATGCTGGAAGAATGATTAGGGGAGCCCAGCAGAGATGGGAAACCAGTGAGGAGCAATTCAAAGGAAATTGGAGGAGCCTGACTTAGGGTAGTGCTGCTAGAATTGAGAGCAGATATTGAGCTGCAGGAATACTTTCGAAGTGGAAGAAAATGGTTTTGATGTTTGATTGTGGAAACTGAGCGGGGGAGAAGGGAGCCAGGACAGCATCAGGCTTCTGGCTTTAGCAACTGGCCAAAGCTAGAGTCCATTTAATGGGGAACATTTGAGAAGAGGATGGTTATGGTGAGAAAGGAGAAGAAGACCAGGAGTTTGTATACAGACTCAGCCAGTAAATAGATGGGTCTCATAGACAATGCCTATGTCTGAAGTACACACTTCATGTTGGTCTTGATTACTTTATTCCTGATGTCACAGTGTGAAATCCTGTAGGTTGCACTTGTGTATTGGAATAGGAGAATAATAGGGAAAAAACCAACTAAAACAAAGAAACAAAAAATGCTGACAAGCCCCAGCATCTAAGGAAAGGAGGGACGAGGGCACAGGCTTGGAGAGGATAAGAGTGGAAGTGTTATGGTGCTGAAAGTTTCATATTTGTCTGAGTGGCCAAATCAAGTGAGAAAGTATATACGTAATCTTGCAGGCTATTGGTGAAGGATCTTTCCTGGAGTGGAATCCAGGATAGAGAAATGGAATGAGAAGGGTGAGGCAAAGAACCACGTGATACAGAATTTTAGTCACACCAATGGCTGGAAGGAGCCAGGTATAGTTTAAGGAATTAAGGTATAGTTAAATGAATCACTGTGCAAGGGGATTATCCTCACATAGAATAAGGTCATCTGGAGCTTTGTAATTCTGATGCTAAACTCCACTTTAAAGTCTTCCAGGAGAACCTTAGGCTTCCACACGTAACCTCATTTGCTTTCTGGTATTGAAGCAAGGGACATTTAAGTGCATATGGATTTTTTTCTCCAACTTGGTACTGAATAAGTAATCAAGTGTTTCTCAAAAAATCTCTTCCAAATGAAAAGACAGGAAATTTATCTCACCTCTTATAAATTCCGGTTTCATCTGTAGTGCCCCACTTTTCAAGCTTGGAAATTAAGAGTAGACATTCCTCTTTTATTTACGCCTGCGTCAGGGTATTGATGGTGTGGAGAGAGTTGTCTTGCAGTATCTCGTTATTGACTATCTCCAGCCCCATAACTCAGAGGGATGTGCTGGGGCTCACAAATTTCAGCTTTCAATTAAGCTCGCCTCTCTTTTGAGGAGATACTGATTGCTTTTCTTCAGCCAGTTCCTCAGCCATTCTTCAACTGGAGAGTCCCAGAAGGCTGATGCATTCTAGATGCCCTCTCTGACTTACAAGAACTTTGTTTGGCTTGATTTCCAGACTCTTAATTTTGAAATTCTTTTCAAGTGGCTGGGGGGAGAAATGAGACCTTTATTGCAGTTGCAAGAAGGAGTTTAGATGCTAATTGATTGATTTAGGCATGAGGTTGAGTAAAGATATATATTCTAGGGAAACTACTTTACATATAGAAAAAGAATTATAAGGATTTAATTTTATGTGCTGTCACACATTGACATTATCATATTTCATTGAAAATTACTAACAAATTAAATTAGTGATAGTACCAATAAACTTGTAAAATCTAAAAATTCTAATTTATTAATGGGCAGCAGCACACTACCTGTTATATTGTATGGTAAGTACTATACTGTGGCAGATTTTAAGTTATCTCAAATCATCAGCAATCATTATCTAAATCTTGGAGTAGGTGTTTTGTTATTTATAATTTTAGAAGGAAAAATACTCTGTCTCAGAGGGGGAACTTCCCTAAGACTTCCTTGATATGCCACCATGGGCTAACTCCCCAGAACTCTTCATATTTCTAAGATTCCTTATTCCTCTAATATTTAATACCTACTATCAACCAGAAGCCTGACTGATTAATTAATTGAAAGAAAAATTGTTTCTTGGTTAGCTTCATTTATTGCAGAGAAATTACCCATTTAATTTAGTCATCTACTCTTAGATCTTGCAAAGTGCCTACTAAGTTACGGATACTCAACTAACATTTATCCAATAATGAAAATGACTTGGTTATCGCTCAACCGGAGGAGAAGGGTGTTAAATCTAAATACTAGCTGTTTTGTGTCAGTGATTTTGATTTTACTATTTAAGTCACACTTTAAAGCAATGATTGACAGAGGGCTGGTGACGCTAGTACACTGAAAGTAGAATCTAGTCACTTCCTAACATCTTATAGACTTTTTATTTTGTTAAGAGAAATGTATGAAGAACAGATGCATGAAGGGTTGTAGGGTAACTCAAGCATCTTCCAAATCTTTGTAGGTACCCAGTACATAAAGTCAAAATCTATTTCTGCCATATTTCGAACAAGGGTCTGTAATGGGCTAGTCGTTTGATAAACACCATTCAATAACTGATATATTTTATAATGAGGAATCAGGAATGAGACTAGCCAGTTCATGGTAGATCTGTTGAACAGATGGCTGATCTCTTATTGTGGTCTCTGGCTCTTTCCTTTAAAACAACACTGAACATTTACAAAGGATGCCTTGAAGTATTTAACCTTTGCAGCAACTTGAATATCTGTTTTTTTTTACAAAGAAAAAAATTGAGTCCTGTGAAAGATAAAGTGGATCCCTCCACCCCTGCAATTCTTCCAGTGTGGTCCCCGGAACCCGCGTTATTGGCATCATCTTAGAATGTGTTAAAGAACATGAATTTTCATGTCCCCTGTCAGACCCAGCAAATTAGGAATTCTGGGTCATCAATAATCTATGCTTTTACAAATCCAGCAGGTGATTATGATCAGGCTCCATGTTGAGAACTGCTGGTACTGAAGAACGGCTTTACATTTAAACTTGGATCAAGACAAATCACTCCGATAGCATCATGAAGCGTAGACCAGAGCAGTACAAGGGAAACATGGAGGAGGCCTGTCAAGAGGGCAATTCTTTCTCTCTGCTCCTATTAACTCCTCACATCACCGTCACATCTAGTTGTATTCACTTTGAGTTTATCTTCTGACTTGCTGCTTTTTAAAAAACTTTTTATTTTGTTTCTAAAATTAAAAAAATTGATTTTTGAAAATTATTTGAAATAGTTTTGAAAAATATTGGGTTTTTGAAAAATCTAATAATATGGACGTGGCAAATAGTAGGTGTGACAGGTGTGTGAGTAGTATGCCTGGGTTTCCCAGCATGCCCTGCATTATATGTAGTAATGGCATATGATGCTTAAAATATGCTTTAATATGTGTTTACTATGAAATGATCAATCCAGGCTAGTTATCATAAACAGCTAAGGAGAATGCGGAGATATCTCAGTCCATACAGTGTTTGCCTTGTAAAAATGATGGAATTTGATCTCCTGAACTCACATACAAAATCTGGAGAATGTCAGCACATGTTTGTAATCCCTGTGCTTGGGTAAGGATGCAGGCATACCCCCAAGGCTAACTGGCCAGCCAGCCTAGTCTACTTGGGTCATTGAAAGACCCTGTCTCTAAAATAAAAAGTTGTTTGGTACCTGAAGAACGACAACATTCTGCTCTCTCTGCACACACATTAGTATGTATACATTCACATATAAAGCATCTGAAATCCTCTCTTTTAGTTATGCTGAAATATAGAATATACTATGAAATAAAATATAAACATGCAATTACAGCCACCATGATCATCCCTCTTAGCTACACTTCCTACTCTTGGATAATATTTTCCTTTTGTTCCAAGCCTTTACCACTTGATTCTGTTCTTGATTCTCTTTGGTTGTGTAGACAATAAGCTGAATATCTGGGAAGTCTATTAGTTGTTCCTTACTGGCAGTATTTGTAATGTGAAAAGAGGACAGTTTTAGTAATCTTTTCTTGATTCCATGCCTGTTTGGTTAGCAAGGTTTACATGGGAAAATGAGTGCTTGAGGGCATATTTTCTCTCTTCAAGCAGGACAGGTGGTTGGAGGGACAACTGAAGTTGGTGCTATGGAGTCTCGTGACAGTCTCAGATGCTTCCCTTAGCTTTTGACTTATCCCTGGCACAGTTCATCACCTTACAGCACACTGCGGACCTGGGTTCCATCCCTCCTTATGAAGTAGGTCAGTTAAGGGAAGGAAGACTCCTGGTTAATGCCAAACCCATTGTTTACAAGATGCCCTCAGGAGCCCAGGTGACTCATTGCAGACACATACTTGCATTATTTCTGTTGTGTCTAAGACCTGTGTCAAGATTGGAATAAAACCAGCACTTCAGAACCTTTCAAAAGTTAGTGGTGGGGTTTCCTTCCAAAGCACCCAAAAGATCCAAAAATTGTGGAAGATGCAAAGCTAAAATAGCCACCAAAGTTGTTATTTGTGTTTGTGAGTCCCTGATGTGGCCATTTATGTGCATCTAGAGATGCTCTTGCCCAGGCAGTAAGAGTACAGATGACCTTAGAAAGCATGAAGGTCCAGCATTTTCAATGTTGTTTGCATTGACCTTTTTTTTTTTCTATCTGAGTCAAATGAGGCATCCAGTCTCTACAACTCACCTTCCAATTTGTCTGTTTAATATATGTTTGTGTGTGTGTGTGTACACACACACACACACACACACACACACACACACACACACACACACATACACACATACATATACATCATATAAACACATACACATGCACATACACACAAAAACACAGAGGACATATACATGATGTACCTAGTCCCTTATGACTGATAAAACCAATAGTTATTCATTCATTTGTCCATTCTGTCAGTCATGTTCCTATAGTCCCTTCAAGATAGAGTGTGACACTGGGCCTCAGGACATGCTTGTGGTAACTCTCCCAACCTCATCCTTTCTTTCAACCCTGAAAGGTGGGATACCCTAAGCCTTAGTGGCCCTGGCTAAGGTGGAATTGCCTGCCTGGGTCACTGACAGCATTTCCCCAGGGTTCTTGATTCCAGCACATGTGCTAACACCTACAGGCCCCTTGCAGGGCCCTCTCAGATGACAGTCCTGGCATATTATCTTTATGTGTTGCCTGCTTCTAACTTCAGCTGCTAACTGCAGCTGTTTGTTTCTGTTGTGCCTGATCCCAGTCTTCACTTTTCTCTCAGAATCTCCATCTGAGATAAGGGGATGAGTTTCAGTGCCCACCCACCCCCTCCAGCTTCCTGTGCTGCCCCCCCCGCCATCTTGTTTGAACTGTATGGCCAACCAACAACTGTGGAGGTCTTATTGTGTAGCAGGTGTGAGCGTGGAGAGATAAGATAGAATTTCCAATCTCAGGAGAATGTCGTTTGCACAGTAGATTTTCTCCAATTGTGAGGATAAGGAAATTTATTTTTGCAGCTTGGAATACTTAAGATTTTAGGAGGCAAATAAAGTTAGGAAGGGATTAAATTCAAACCCTTATAATTTTTCCTTGCAACAGAATGTTCAAAATAGCATGCTAAAAAGTGTCCCTGACTTCCTGTGTGTCTTCAGTTACTAAAAAGAAAAAGAGTCAGAGGAACTGGTTCTGCTTGGGGAGGTCGAGGAAGCTTCTAGGAGGAGCAAATAGCAGAATTGAGCCTTGAACGACTTTAAAAGATAGAAGGAAAAACTTCCCAGGGAAATGGCACAATGTGCATTGAAGATGACATTTATCATAAGGCACACGTAAATAACCATTGTTGTAGTGATTTCCCACTAGAACAGTGGCTTTCAGTTTAAGGTAATTTTGTTCCATCCATGGGAAGCTTTTGGCAATATCTGGAGACATTTTTGATGGTCAGGACTAGGCGTAGGAGTGTGTGCAACTGGGATCTAGGGAAAAAGCCAGAATGTTGTTCAACATCCTTCAGTACATAGGGAATGGACCCTACAGAAAGAGTTTTCTGCATCTGTGCCAACATTGACACCACTGAGTAAGGCTGGGACCTTCCTTGCCATTAGCTCTAGCATGTTTGGTATTATCACTGACACTCAGGTGACATTTGCTGAGAGATCACAGACAATAGATATTTAAAGTTAGTAGTTGAAGCCTAATTAAAGCGTATTTGGAAAAAAATGGGTAGAGAGAAATAAGGAATGGGATCTTGTCTTATATCTTGTTTAGGAATCCTTCTTTAATGAATAGTCCCTGGGAGATCACTAGAGATTTTGTGCCTGACACTATTACTACCTGCCTTATGCTCTAGTAAGCAACAAGGCAGTAGCAGGAAGAGCCCACTGCTCTCTACTTAGTACTATAGACTGATCTCCCACTAGAACAATGGCTCTTGGCTTAAGGTGATTTGTTCATGGTGAAGCATTAGTAAGGGACTGTGCATTTACATAGTAAGGAACTATAATCCTATAGGGAGAAGGTCTAGTTCCTTTTCTTATATTGTAACCAAAACAGATCAAAACAAACAAACAAACAAACAAACAACAACAACATCAACCTCAAAAACTCCAACCACAAGCAACTTTGGGAGAAAAGGGTGTATTTGGCTTACATTTATAGGTCAGTTTATCAAGGAGGATGGTCAAAACAAGAAGCAAGTACCATGGAGAAAGTTTGCTGGATGAGTCACTTCTGGTCACTCAACCTCACTTTCTTATATGGCACATAACCACCTCCTTAGAGATGGTGTTGCCTACAGTAAACTGACTTCCACTACATCAGTTAACAGTCCCTCACAGACATGCCCATATACCAACCTGATAAATACAGTTTCTCAGTTGAGATCCCATTTTCAGATCATCTACAATAAGTTGACAGTTAATGCACTCTAGGACAGCAGAGACTGTGAGGATCTAGCCTAAAGCTTGGCAGTAGGGGCAGAGCAAGCAGGTCACATGGGGCACACACAAGGTGTTAGAATTGAGAGGCCCTTGTGGTCAGTTCAATATAGAATATACGATGAAGTTTTTGACTTGGGTGTGGGTGTTATTACGGAGGACGAAAAAGACAGGAAGGAAATTAGGGTTTGAAAGTTTGTATTTATGAGTTTGCCTTTGTGCCTTTGTCAAAGCGTTAATTTAGATCCTCACAGTCAATAGATATTTGATTAATCAATAACCTATGCTTTGAGGATATCAACATAAATAGTCCTAATTCTTACAACGTTGCCATGTTCATAGCCTAGCCACAGTAGACACAAGTGGAAATGGCTCCTGTTTGTTGACAGATGCCTGGATAAACTGAATGCTGTACTCAGTAAACCAAATGCTCAATAGAGCTTAATTGAGTCACTGGAGAGAATGGAGTACATGCATACTGAACAACAGACAAAACTTCTAAAAATATGCCAAGTGATGAAACTTAGACACAAAAGGTGAGATATATTTAATGACATAGTTGCATGAAGTATCCAGAATAGATAGATCCATAGGGGTAGAATTCACTAATGGTAGGCAGAAGCCAAGGATAGAGGACAATAGGGAATGATTGCTTGATAGACAGGAGAGCACTTTTGGGATGCTAAAAATACTCTGGCTCCAGGTGGTTGTCCAGCACCATGAATGTACTAGAGGACACTGGCTTTTACATGTTCAAGTAGTTAACTATACTTTGAATTAGTTCGCACAACAAAAAGCATTTTGAAGTTTCAATTGAACACATCTCTCCTTTTCTTATCACAGGAAGCACTCCTTCTTGTGAGAATGACTAGTGAAAATGTAGCGAATCAAAGGGGACAATGTATAATTATGTCTCTGGTAATACACAGTGTTCTTCAAACTGAGAAATTATCTGGATAAAGCCTAGCAACAATGAAAGTCCATGGCAGGAGCAGAGGAAGAGGCAAGTTCAAGAACCATTTTCTCTATTTTTATGGTCTTGATTGCTCCACTTTATGTGAGTCATAATGGAGTCATTCCAGAGACATAAGTGGCTCCATCAACATCACATGGCCACTCAAGAGCAGAGCTCTGAAATAAGCAGGCTCACCTGGTCTTGGAACTTGAATCTTTTATTTTTTATAGCCTTGATCCCCAAGGTCTTGGCAGAGAATAAAGGCAAATGATGACAGTGATAAGTAGAATGACAGAATTCAAAAATTTGTTTAAAAATGAATTGTAAAAGTTAAGATACCACTGAAGTTTCCTTTAATGTTTCAGATACTTTCTAGAAGAATTGAAGAATTCTCAAATATCTAGCTTGTTTTCAGAAATAAGGAATGGGGAGAAGGCTATGGATATGGCTTAGTTGATAAAGTGTGGTGTAACCTGATTCAAATCTCTAGCATGCACATTAAAAAAAAAAAAAAGATGGGCAAGAAAGTTATGGAGGGATTAGTGACAAAGGGGCAGAGTAGTTTCCAAAATTTACTACAGGAAAATTCCCTGTGCAAAATGGTGGTATTTGTACCTTTTAATTTTCTGTTTTTTTAAAGGCAAAAATGTTGATTTTTATGTTTATAAATCTTTCAGATATAGAAACAAATACCTAGAAGCACTAGTTAGGATAGCTCCACCCCTTAGGAGGAAAAATAGAGAGGAGTCCAATTTACCTAATGAGTAAATCATTCATTGTCTCCTCTAGCAAGACATGTCTGGGATCATGAGCACTGAGAGAATAGGGCAGCACACTGATGAGAACTGCCGTCAGGTCCTGCATTACTAAGTGGGAATGTAAAGCAGAGACACAGTGTGTGCAGATTAGTATGAACGGTCTCTGTGTCAGAAAACATAGAGGAGATCTAACTTGCCCAGAGGATATTAAGGTCACTCCCCAAGGGATAAGGATAAGTCTTGATAGGCCAAGATCAGCTGAGTTTGCATCCCAGGAAATAAGCAAGAAAATTGAAAAGGTGCAATATTATGGTACAATCAAGTTATTCCTTCATTCCTCCATTAAATATGCATTTTATGCTTTTTTGACCCAGACACACTGGGAATTTAGCCAGAAGGTCCCTGCAGTTATGATCTTATAGTCAATTAGAAAGCAACAACAACAACAACAAAACAAAATAAAAGAAACAAAAAACAACAAAAAGTCCAAACCACCTCCATTAACCACAAACCCCATACATTAAACAGCCAGTGCAGGAAATGCTCATTTCCTGTCTTTCAGGAAGCATGCAGGATGGTATAGGGACCTGTGACAAAGGCAGGACACCCCAGGAGAATCTACAAGGAAATGACAATCTCAGGACCTTCTAGAACAGTATAGCATCCACCTGGTAGCTTCAACAACAGACTCGTCCTTTTCTCTGCTGTGGATTCTGAGAAGTCTAAGATGGAGGTGCTAATGAGGGTCCTCCTCCTGCCTTATGGAGTGGGAATGGATGAAGAGATTTAGCTAGTTGTGGGATGGGAGAATCAAGCCAAGGAATGGATCAGAATTTACTCTTAGGTTTCTGCCTTTTTGTAGTAAACTTTTTGAAACAAAGCATACTGGTGAAAGAAGAAGATATGGGACTTGAAAAGTGATGAGTTATCTTGCCAGGCGTACTTTGTTTGAAATGTTCCCTGTAATTTCCCATGGCTGGAATGGGTGTCATCAAGGTTGGCTTTATGTTCTTATTTTTTTCTGTACATTATTATTTGAATTTCCTACCACTTTCTCAACTTGACATATACACACATCTTAACTTTTCAAAGTTATTTCATAATACTCATAGTCCTCATTATTTTTTCTGGATCTTTTAACGCATCAATGATTTTCTAGATGCCCACATGTGAGCCCTCACTTCTACTTCTGCTATGGTCTTAGCTCCTCATATGACAATTTTAAGGTCATTTTGTGTCAATCTATGAGGCTTCTATTTCACCCTTGTTATGTTTCCACTTCTATTTTTACTAACTAGAGAGGAAAAAATTAATAAGACCCTGTAATATACCAGGTAATCAAAAATAATAAGAGTATAGAGATTAACAAAAGGACACATAAACCAAATTGAGAGACTACAAGGTGCAGTGGCCATTTCAATGAAAGACTAACCAGTTGGAGTAATGAAAGTCAAGGAAAAGATTAAAGAGAAGCAAATGCCAGCTAAGCACTAATGGTGAGTAGGAATGGGATGGCAGAGAAGAAAGCAGAGAAGGTGGAAAGAGCCAGAAAGCCTGCACGGCAAATGGAGCCTCCATAGTTACCATAGCTAGTATGGAAACTGCAATGGAAAGGCACAGAAAATAAGGCTCTGTCTGAAGCAGATCAGCAGCACCCCAGGATAGGACTGCACGGCACCACCTCAAAACTGACACCTCAACTTGGTAGCTACTCTCGCTGCTAATAGAATAGCTTTCAAGCTTGACAAGAGTTTACTTTACATAGTGTTTAGAAAGCATGTCCTATACATTATCCATTTAGCCATGACAATGTCCCTTTGGGAAATGCTTGACAATTTTGTCAATAACAACGAATAGCCAAATTGATGCCCTGTGTCTTCTAAATCAAATTACCAAGGTCTCATCATTCATGAGAGGATCTCAAATCCATCCATGTCATGCATTTCTAGCAAACTAATTATGTTATAGTTGCCCACAAAACTTTCATCGACTCTATGTTTTACATCAGCAAGAAGAGCATCTCTGCTTGACAGTGTAGAGGGTATCCATAACAATTAGAACCAGTCATGTATTTAACCGTATTTTCTACTACTTAACCAAATGCGTTGTATTATCTATTGCTGCTGGGGGGGGGGGGTTATCCTACAGTTTAAGTGGCTTACAAGAGCAACATTCTTATATGTTTTGGTTTATGGAATTCAAGGAAGTACATCCGTATTCTGCCTTGCCTTGCACTGGCTGTGGTCAGGTAGGAATTATCTGGCAACTGATATGCGATGAAGCATCCAAGATGGCTGCTTCACCAGGCTGACCATTAGCAAAGCTAACTGGAAAGCTAGACTCAGCTGAACTGTTGACAGAAATGCCTCTGTCTGGCTCCCTAGACAAAACTGAGATCCCCCTACTACTGGCTTCCAGAGAGAATACTTTAAGAAAGAAAAGAAAATCCTACAAGACTTACTTCTTACCCTGGACAGCTTTATATTGTCATTTCCACTGTGTTCTATGATAAAGACACGTGCAGTGCCAACTGATACACATGACATTATAACACAAAGTTATAATGGTATGATGATCTGGAGGCATCTTTCATTAAGGAGTGACCTTTGAAGATTAATAAACACACTTGACTGTATTTGAAGAAATTTTCATTCTTTTTAGACCTCAAGTTTTTCTGTGTGGTCCTGGCTGTTCAGGAACTTGCTCTGTAGAACAGGCATGCCTTGAACTTAAAGATCTACTTGTCTCTGCCTGGGATTAAAGGCCTGTACCACCACTACCTGGTTCAAACAAATTTTCATTGCATTCACCTGATCTGCATCTGGATCTAAACTGTTTTTCATCTTTCCACTAGACTCCATCCTAACCCTCAAGAATTAGTCAAGTTTCTGACTGAACCATGTCCCTTCAGTAGATTCTGTAGTCTTCAAATTTGTTTCCCTCATTTTTGAGACAATACCATTTTTTAAGAAATAAAGTCTTATAGTAAGAATAAAAAGATAAAGACTGAGTTGAGGCATTTGTATGGAATAATTCGCAGCTTTGGGTGTCAGTTTGGGTGGCGAAGGCCAGCAATACAAACCAGATTTGACACGACTACTTTGCCTTCAAAGGCAGAGAGGCTGGAGCTACCATCTATAGAACCAAGACTCATCAGATAAACAGCAGGAATGTGAGGGAAGCCTAAGTCCCCTTAGAACATGCCACTCTGATGATGTGGTGGGGAACTGAAATAAAGGAGCCTTGTAAGCAGTAAGAGGTGAGGAATGGACTGTGAGAGGGAGGTCAGGAAAGAGAGATTCAGGCCTGGAGTTGGCTGGAGAGGAAATTCTCACTGAAGCTGTGTGACTGACTGAACAGTCTAGGTCAGAATTTGTGAAGATGGATTTCAAATTAGTTAAGGATAGATTTGATGGGGATTTTTGAGACACAAGGTAGATAAGGATTTTAAGAAAAGAAAAAGGGAAAGACACATGGCTTAGTAGGTTTCTCATGATCTAAAGGAGAATGAGGTATTAAGATAAGAAAGATAGTCAATGTTAAATGATGAAGGAGAACTAGTAAATACCTTAAAATTACAAGTCTAAGATGTTGATGACTTAATGACTCTTGAGAGAGGAGTCATTTAGAGTAAGTTAGATTATATCCAGTGTGAATGAACTGTGTGCTCCCAAGTAAGAGCAGTAGGACCTTTTTTGTTTGTTGTTTACAAATGTAGCAATAAAAGTAAATCCATACATCTCCACAATGGACTTACAAACACAACTACCACAACTACTTATCTATCTGTCTGTCTATCTATCTATCTATCTATCTATCTATCTATCTATCTATCTATCTATTATTTTATAGTGTCAGGGATCGAAGCCAGAGACTCTTGAAGCAAATGTTCTACCATTGAGCTACATATCTAAAGCCTGTAAGCAGCACTCACAATGTTAAATATTCTTCTCTGACAGTGTCATTAAGAGGAGGTGTGTGTGTGTGTGTGTGTGTGTATGTGTATACACAATGCAAAATCCAGCTCTGCATTAACCTCATTAGAGAGCTGAATTTTTCTTCCCAAGACTCCAAAGTAGACTTTGGACAGAATGCAAATATTTTTAAGATTATTTATTTTATTTCATGTGTATGAGTGCTTTGCCTATATGTATGTGTATGTGTATATGTATGTGTATGTGTAACATGTATGGGTGGTAACCATGAAGCTCAGAAAGGCATGTCAGAATTCCTGAAAGCAGAGTTATGGGTGGCTGTGTACCTTTATATGAACTCTGGGAATTGAACCTGGGTCTTCTGTAAGAGCAACAAGTGATCTTAACTGATGAGCCAGCTCTCCAGCCCCCAGAATGAGAATCTTTAGGGTGGGCCCCAAGCATGTACAGGATAAAAAGGGCTTCTGGATTGACCTACTGGTTGAGGGGCACCTAAGGACCACGGACTTCATAGAAGAACTCTGTGGGGGTAGTGATAAAAAGAAATTAAGTTGTTGGGGTAGAAAAATCATAAAATGAAAGCTACAGCAAGAATTCACGATGCAAAGAAACAAAACTGGAGACAAATATTCCTCATTGAGAGACACTGTATTGAGTCATAAATTGTCCTCTTTATTTTCTCCTTCCTTTCTCTTTTCTCTCCCTCTCCTCTCTCTCCCTCTCTCTCTTCCCCCCTGTTCCCCTCTCCCTCTCTTTTTCTCGCTCTCTGTCTCTTCCTCCAACCTCTCTCTTCTCTCCCAACCTCCCTTCAGCAAGCAACGTGGACAGTTTTGTGAGAGTCTATCTTTAGAATGTCAAGCTTGCCCCCTTCACCCATCCTCCCCTCCTCCGTTCCCCCCCCCCCACCTCCAGCCTGTACTGGGCTGGGGGAGGAGAGTAAAAAGAATGTGTTCTGTGAGTATGGGTATTTGATGTCTGGAAGATGGGGGGAGGGGAGCGGGCAGAACTCTGGCCATTTGTCATTTCCTGGGAGGTGTTCCACACTTAACCCTTCAGGGAAGGGCATTTAAATAGATTCTAGGCTTGGCCAAAGCAGCTCCAAGCCCTAGGCTTTTGGCTTTTTACAATCTTGTCCTGCCCCCCCAACCCCCGCCCCTTGCCCCCTTAGATTTCCTGAGAAGATGGCTGTTTTCTTTCAAAGGGAAGCAAGTAGCAGTGTTATGACTTTGACTAAAGAGCACATTGTGTGTGTGCTCACACTTAATTGTGACAATTCAAGACCCAGAGTCAAACAATGGCATACTGCACTAAGGGCTTTACACAGAAATTATTGCATGGAATTACGTTGTGTGTATGTCTTCACGGGAAAATCTTTACAAAACTCAGTGAGTGCCTGGCCTTTGCTTGAAACGTGCAGGAGAAGAAAGGGTTACACAAGCCTGTCTCTTCTTGATGCATAACAGCTGGTAAGAAAGTACAGCATCTCCCTCACCCTCAGCTCTGGGACTTGGACTAAGTAACTCACCCCCAATACCATCCCCCACTGCCTCCCTCTGCTTAGTAAGATTGCCTGCAAAGTTGAAATCTGGTGTAAACAAAGACAGCCGCTTTTGGGTCAACTGAGCCCAAGATGGAGTTAAGAGAAGCAGGCAACAGCTCCTTTGCAGTCTTCAGGAAGCACAGCCACTTCTGTGCTGTTTTCTAATTACTCAAGGTGAGTCGTGGTAGCCTCCCAAAGAGACTGAGGTAGAACTGAAGACCCCACCTGCAAGCTGGGAAGTTCCACACATTCAATTATGTGAACAACACTGGACAGCTTCTTGCTGTACACAAGGCACAGTAGAGAACAATTTTCCTGCCCCTCTAATCAGTGTCTTACAGAACTGAACTTGCTTGCTACACATAAACAGGGACAATAAGATGAAGTGTCCCACCAAATGGCACACCCTCCGGTCAGCATAATAACCATTTAGGTTGTGGAGAAATCCACAAGACTCATGAGGTCCTTAACTAAACACATGGAGGAACTGTAGATTCCATTTTCTCCAGGTTGGAAACTGCTTTAAATAGCACTCAGGAAGAGAGTTTAGAATGTCTGAATCCTTCTCTTCCCCTCTCCCGCTCTTCTCAGCTCCGGTTCTCTCCCTCACCCCATCCTAATCTCCCCCCTCATCTCCTCTCCTGTTCTCCCTCTTCTTCCTTTGTCTGGCTCTCTCCACTTCTCTTGAAGATAAAGCAAAGAGTAATCCTCATATTTTGAGTAAAATAGTGGATAATGTGAGTGGAGCTAACTAGTTACTATGCTGAAGCCCAGGAGAAAAAGGGTGTGTGTGGGGGAGGAGATTCACAGAGAAAAATTGGGGGATTCATGAAAATGAGGAGTGGGAACTAGGAAGGAGAGGACGGCATGATTTCATGAAAGTTTTGCTATGCATGTAAGAAATGGTCCTAGGATGGAGGCTGAGCAACAGCTTCCCCTCCGGGAGGAGCCTCTTGCGCCACGTTGGCTTCTTTTTGGAAGGGGAGGGCTGTGGAGCTATGGTCAGGCAGGGTTCCAGCTGCTTAGCTATGTGGCATTGCTGCTATTGTTGAAGAGAATTCTTTCCCTATGACACATGTGTCTTCTCAATTTAATAGAAACTACAGTTCTTGGGATTTGTCTTGCCATGAATTTGAAGGAAATCAGAAAAGAGAAACTTCTCTTACTCTCCCCCCTTTCCCCGATTTTATAAGGAACTATTTGCAAGGCTACTTTGTAAAAGAAGAATTAAGAACACAGAAAAAAAGAGACAGAGTCGATCCCTCCCATCAGATGGATATTCAGAAAGAACCCATCATTTCTCATGGGGAGAAGTCCATTAGTGGTGATCGGCTGTGTTTAACGGACTCTGTGTGGGGCTTTGCTTTAAAGTGCTTGTGTGAATAGAATGATCAGCGTCCTGTTGCTCCTATTCTGTGAGTTAAGTGGTAACTTCTGCAGCTAGGTTATTAATCTGTTGGCAAATTACTAAAACCCTGGCAAGAACGGAGACAAGAGAAGGGGAAGATCCCCATTCCCCATCGTCGGCTTTATCTGTGAATTAGGAGTACTGTTTTCTCAGCCTACATACGTAGAGTGAGGAGCAGAAAGATCATTTGTGAATTTATCAGTGACTTTGGAAAGTCAAGGGGAAAAGCTTTGCAAATTAAAACTCAGTTGTTCTCAACTGGAAGTATAGGGAAGAGGTCACTTAGCTGTTGAAAAAAGATGGTTGCCACATTTGAGGACTCTGGTTCATGGTCTTTTTCTTGGAATTGGTTCTGAGGGCCCCAATTTCTAGAAATAAAACCCCCTAATAAGGCAGAACTCGGCATGGTTATTTATAATCAAGGTGGTAAGAGGATTTCATGGGTAGGCTCAGTGAGCTGTGTTTAAATGTCATCCAGTGGATTCTGATTCTAAGTGATGCTTATGGAACTCTGGGTTAATAACCCCATTGGCTGCTTGGATCACCTCGCCTGCTTCAGTTGTTACAATAACTGTCATGTCTCAACTTGCTTCTTTTTCTCCCTCTAGACTTGATTCGTATTGCTACTAATGATCCACATTGCATCATGCCATTTCTTCTTCGGGATGCCTCCTAGACTCCAGGTACTGACTCCACATATCTGGTCGGATAGTCTATCTGGAAGGGGTTGTAGCTATAATGCACAGCCACAGAGAAGAATATACTAGGGGAAGAACAGATGATGGAGAAATATGGACAAGTATTGGCCTATTTTTCAATAGTTTAAACATGCTGGATGCTGCTTTGTGAAGAGGGGGGGGGGCAAACGAATCATGGATGAGAAGAATACAACCCGAGGTTTGTATTTCGAAGATTCAAGGAGGTCAGGGTTCAAGCTCCGTACTTCTTAGTATTTGGTATAAGTAGAGCTTGTTGCTGCCACCATCTACCCCACCTGAAACTAACTCACTGGTTGTATTAGCTTGCTAGGGCTGCTCTAACCAAGTATCATAAACCTAGTGGCTTAAACAATACACACACACACACATGGTCTCACCCTTGTGGAGGTTGGGAGTTTAAGTTTCAGTCATGCCAGTCTGTTCACACAACCTTACTTGTGTTACAAAGACATTAATATTGCCTTCCAGCCCACCCAAATTACCACATTTAAAACTTATTAGGTCTTTGAAAACCCTCACTTTAAATAAGATTAAACTTTAAGTTTCAACATATGCTCAAATTCTCCGTAATCATTCCTCAAAAGAATAGTTGAGAGCAGGAGAGTTAATAATCAGGACACTTTTTTTTTTTTTAATTTCTACCTAGGCTTCAATTATGGGGTTTACTGTAATTCTAGAAATGAAGAAGGTAGGTTCCTTTGGCAGATATTATTTTAGCAAAGGGGCTCACTGTGCCAGGAGCTTTAGCATAGCCACCAACCTGAAAAGACTTCAGTTTGAACCCCAGTGCTAACAAGTGAACCATATCTTTTAGAGGTGATGGACTGACTTCTGGGTCTATCAGACTAAGCCCTCCTTCTAGGACTTGGAGCTGTTTAAGGTTCATATATTTGTAGACAAGTCATATGTGCTTCTGAGAACTATAAGCCTTATTCTTTCCTGTCTAAGGTGCCAGTCATCTTGCCACTCCAGACAACTGGTGATTTCAAATTTTTTCAAGTTTCTTTCTGTCACTTATATATGACTATATACATATATGATACATACACACATATCATCAACATATTTATTTATAACTTATAGTATCACTCCTAATTTCTTGTTGGTTAGATTCATGTCACAACTGGCATAACAGAAATGAAGCTCGAACTGATGATTGGTGCTGTCAAAAGGCATCCGTTTCACTCAGGTTGTCAATGGAAAGGAATGTAGGTTTATACAACTTCTTATCTTTTGTATACATCTGCAGAAAAAGAGAAGAGGTGCTGATCAGTTTCTGCCCTTGAAAAGCAGTAAATAAAGACTCATTAATTCAGACTTAATTGTGAATTTGTGATTATGTGAACACACCAAGTCATATAAGTGGGATCATAAGGGGAAAAATTAATGAGAGGCAAAGTTTTCCAGAGTAGACAGGGAACAAGTAAGTGACGATGTAATTGTGTCTGGTTAACAATAGTGCCCCGACATCGAGCATCCTGCCTGGGAGATAATAGCTCTTCAACAAGTTTATGTTGAAGAAATGAATGGAACAGAGGAATAAAATCTGCACTTAAAACATCCGCAGATGTTGGCAGCGTTTGTGCTGGGGCCAAGCTATGATACTTTAATTGCAGATCTTCCTTCATTATTTATTAAATCTGAATCTCAACGAAGCAGCTCTTGGTCGAGTTTTAATTACCGTTGGTTCTTTAAAGCAATAAACCTGAATTTCATTAAAAGAATTGCATTATCCAAATTTCATTAATTCATAGTCTTCCCTCCCCCTGCCCTTCATTTACTATGGCATGGTAAGGTCTAATTTCGTTGAAATGACCAGAGGGAAGAAAGTGATACCAAGTAGGAAGCGTGAAAACTGATTAAGGAGAAGATTCCAATGTTTGTCAAAAGCTGTCTCTCTTTATGAACGTCATTCTTACCTGAGAGTGGGAAGAACTGAACCACAGTGGTTGAGAGTACAGATTGATGACTATGGCTGTCTTTGGGGCACCTGAGACACTGGTAGGAAATACAAAAATGATTGTGTCTTTGGAGATCAGGACATTAAGTTCCTCCTTTGAGAAAGCGATCACTGTTACCCACGTGAATGAAGCAAAACTTTTAATGTGGCTGGGTTAAAGCCCATCAAAATAGTGCTGTATTTTTGTTTTAACCAAACTTCCCTTGATTCCACAAATGAACACCAGTGGATCCTTTCCTTTTAAACTGTATCCACGTTCTTTCCTTATTTAAACTTCACGGTTACGAGTGAGCTAGAGGCAGGTAGTATGTCCCCTTGCTTTGTTTGTTTGTAGCACTGTCAATGCCAAGCTAGAATGATGTTCTGAGAAAAGCTATTCATTACCACTAATGGTTAACCAAGGCCAATACTGGGTGTACTTAGCTGCAGCCTTCATTTTCCCCTCCTATTTAGAGCCAAACAGGCTATAATTGAGAGAATTGAGGAGAGAGATGGGCACTTTCGTCAGTCTTAACATCCATTTTATTTGGGCCTATGATCCAATTTTCTGTAGTAAGCCACAGTGTCCCCTGGTTCTGGGTACTCCGACTAATTTTTCATGTTTACCGGGAAAGCATTTTCTGTGCCTTGTTCCATGTGCTGTAGCTTTTATGGGAATTTGTTTAGTTTTCCTCTGAATGTAAACGTGTTCTTAGATGCTTAGGTGCTTCTCTCACATGAAGCCAGTCAAACTTCTCTGCCGGAGCAAGCTCTGTGTTCTTGCTGATTATCAAGGACATTCTGTTGGGCAGAATGGAAACAGTGCTACAATAATAATTAGATTTCATAGGGATGATAACCAGCAAGATTTTTTAATTGCAGAGAATGATTAGAATGGTATGTTTTGCTGCCACAGAATTTAATAAGAACAGCCCTTTATTGATAACAACCCCCTTTCCAAACATGTGGCGTGTATTTGCGGTTCATCTCCACTATGGCCTAATGATGTTGGATTCTTTTCATTAGTAAAAAAGGCTCAAGAAAAATCTACATATCTAGATATCCAACCCAGTAGCAGACCCAGAAGGGAATTAACTGTCTAACTTATAGTCCCATCGCCTCTCAACTAAGAGCTGCCTCTCAATGGTCAGCAGCTCAGCAGAAAAAAAGCCAGTTTTCTAAGTGTTTAGATCACTCCCTAAGTTGCCCCTTCACTTTCAAGAATGTAAACAAAGAAATGTCTACTCTGTTGTGATTAGTTTTAATTGAGTGAAGGATGAGAGTGAAACGAAGCAGCAATTTGGGTTGTTAGAGCCTTAACATCTTGGACCTCTGTGGCACTTACAGAGCCCCCTCCAGTTCCCTTTCTGCCTGTCTAGAGAGGACTGGGGAGACCAAAAGGAAAGCAGAAACAGATGTGCACAGGTCTTGGTGAACTGCCAAGAGGCTGATGTTTTAATGCAGATACCCACACAAGCCCAGCCGATAAACGCTCCATAAATCCATAGCTGCATCCCTTCAACAGGTACCAAACAATGTGGAAAGTCTGCATTTTTTCAAGGGGACAGGGGCTCTGAAAGTCTGAGGTCCAAGGCTCTGCGCACAGAATCCATTTCTCCTCCAAATTGTCTGCAGCGTCGTTTGCTAAGCATTCTGGGACTCCGGTCTTAACTGATTGCAAATGTCTCTGAGGTAAAGTTTTCCATGGGAGTCACCAGCTGGATTTGGCCAGTGTTCATTCTGTCTTGAGGTAAAATTTGCCAAAAGGGGACGGGTAATAATGAGATTCCCACCCCCAAGTCCTGACGTGGCCATAAGAAGAAGCTGTCAACCGGGGTTTGTTTTCCATGCAACAGAAGTGCAGGGCACTTACAGAGATCAGGTAAAGTCATTAAAAAAAAAAAGTAATTGGACTCTTACTTCTGCTCAGCCAGAGGACTTCCAGTGGTTTGTGAGTAGAGCCCAAAAAATGGAGGAGCAGTTTCCAGAAAAAACACCTTAAGCCGCCAAGCCAAGCAATCTTCTTAAAGTGGGTAAAAGCAGGTCTGGCAGCGCGCAGCTTGGAAGAAACCTTCCTTGTTTCCTTTGCCTGCTCTCCTGGACCTGAATCCTGGATTTTAATAAGGCAGCAAAATTGAATTGCCAGGAAGAACGGAGCTGTCACCTGCTGTGTATCTTCATTAAGAATTGAAATTCTTCAAAATAAGCTTTCCCACCAGGATTAAAAGACAGAAAATCTATTGTCACAATTTCTGGATGTTTGTTCTTGTATTTCCCAAGGGTCAGAAGTCGTCATTAAAACACATAGTTCTCTTCAAATTGGACTTCCTTGAAAAGAGTGTTATTAGTTTTTTTTTTTTTTAAGGAATCATAAGTAGAGGGAAGACAGGGTTGGCCTTTCCAAAGCAAAACTGTAAGTTAGTAGGTGCTTAGCACCTTTGCCTGAAATATTCATGTCTGTTGACTTTTAAGCAAAGGTGGGAGTGACTTTCTGAGTTATTCTGGAGAAGTTTCTTCTCTTTGCTCTCCAGATAATGTCAGCAAGGCTGACTATCCTGTAGCTCAGCCTTCAGCATAGCATAGATACTGAATGTTTGTAAATCAATGTCTCACTAAGTTGTCCAGACTGGTCCTGAACTTTGTGACCTGAGCCTGCTTTGAACTTGTGATGCTCCTGCTTCAGTCCACAGAGTAGCCTTCTGGCTACAGCAGTGCCACAAGTTCCAGGTGAAGGTTTTCTTGTTGTTATTTCTAAGTCATATAATTTGGGGAGGAAACTCAAATAATTGTCTTCTGGTAACAGTGTGGTCTAAACTGGAGTGGCCCTCCACTTTTCAGGGCTTGCCGCATTCTTCCTAGGACAAAGCAGGGGTGGCTGGATCATACGCATTTGCCTTTGGCTTTTATTGTACTATGTTGCTCCACTGTGCAAGATAGAGTCAGCGACTCTTCACCTTTATACATGGGCTTGGTCCAGACACAAATTCCCTTATATTTTGATGTGATAGCTACACTGATGTCATTTCAAGAATAAGGAGAGACGGCACTGAGACACTCTTTTCCACAGTTTTTAAAAGATCACCAAGTATATTTCATCCATTTTGCTCAGTTTTGTGTAGTGGTAAATTATTAAAGTCCACTCTATGCTCCTGGCTGTGCACCTGCCCAAGAGCACTGGATTCATGAATGAAACACATACACACACACACACACACACACACACACACACCCTTTATATTTAATATGCCTTGATTAGCTCAATGATTGTGCCACTCCAGAACCTCTACGTGGCTAACACACTACCCTCCGATATGGTTGAGTTAAAATTTGCTAAATCTATACTTCGTCTCTGCTATCCCAGACCCAATTGGAGGAGTGGCCCCTGGAGCAGCTTTCCTCAATTCTTACATATCTGTGGGCTCTCCCTCTGACCTTCCATTGTGGTCCATCTCCTTCCCCCTTGTAGGCCCTCTTCTTATTCCTGTGTTTCTTCTCCAGGAGTCTTGAAAGTCCTGCCTCTATCCCCATGCCCAACCATGGCTGCTGGCTCTTTATTGAAGAATCAAAAAAACCCAACTGTTGGGCGGGACCTGCAGCAGACTTGAAAATTCCCATTTAAGCACAAATCAAATCCCCAATATTATGCATTTAGATTTTGATGCACCTCATAAATTCCTAGGAGAATCAGCCTTGTGAGGGTGTTCCTGGGGTTCTTTGACTAAGAACCCTGAGAGCAGGCATGGATGAGACAGATGGGTAAGTCCTGGTCATTGCTGCCTTTGTGACCTGTTTGTGGGTTTTAGGTTTGAAGAGATGCAAAAGTAAGCCAGGAGCAGACTACAAAGGACAACAAACTTCTCAAACTAAAGCTTCATAGAGTTAGCATATTTTCTACAGAGGCTTCCTTCCTTTCCCATCTCCATGCGAATTCAGGCCGCATTACTCTCCCAGGCTTCCACATCTGTGAAGCCAAAGCTACACTTGTCCCACCGCATGCTCAGCTTTCCTTTTATGCTAGATAAAACTAAAGCTCTCATCGTTTTCTCTACAAGTCTGGACTGTGTAACAAGGTCAATTAGGTCAGCTAAGCATCCTTCCTGTGGAACACCATCCCACTGGCACATCTTCTCAGCTGCAGCAACAATATATTGAACACATCCATCTGACACTGTCCACTGATGAAGAACTTGGCAGTACAGCTGTGTTCTGCAACTAAATCAGGGCCTATGCTCCAGAAACACTTTTACTTGCTGGCTCACTCCAGCCCTGGCTTAAAGGACTATACAAGAATAGGCATTTGGGGGAATCTAGGATGATGGTTCAATTGCTCCCAAGCATGAAGACCTGAGTTTGATCTCTTAGAACCTATGGAAGCAGCACCGCAGTACTAGCACACGATCCCAGGGCCAGAGAGAAAGAAACAGAGGATCCCTGGATCTTATTGGCCACTCTAGCCAAGTTCAGTGAGAGATTCTGTCTCAAAAAGGAAGGGTAGTTGAGGAAGACCCAGAAAGTCAATCTCTCCCTTCAACACATGCATAAATGAGTGCATCCCCTATACACACGTTTGTTAAATAATATACACATAAAAATCAATACAACTTCTTTTAAGGAGAGAGGAAGGTGTATACCAGCACTGCTTCCCAACTGCAATTGAAATGTGCTCAATCTCCTCCAGGCCCTTACGCACGCATCCGTTTTCCTTTAGAGGTAAAAGTTTCTATGCCTGTCCACATGTTCCTATTTGATGACTGGTAAGTACATTAAGTTTTCAAGATTTTACTTCTTGAGTAAACACAGATGCCTGTCACAGTTTCCTACATCCTTGCAGAAGAAACAAGGTGCTTAGATAAGTGATGATGGCTTGTTTGCTATTGGTAGGGATTGTGCACAGTCATACTGATTCTCTAAGCCTCAAAGGGTTACGAAACAGTTATGGATTCTGTGTTTGGTTTCAGGCATGGTTTGTCTCCATTTTTTGGAGAATGATAACTTTTTTCCCCTATAGGATAAAAGTAATAGTGATTGTTCTTCAATAAAGGACTCCCAAGTTCTTGCCAGCCAGGGTTCTGAGTCCTTCCTATGGAAGCCATCTTTCTGTTTTCTTGTCATTGTTGCTGCTGTTGTTCACTCCTCTGTAGCTTGAAGATTAAACTAAGGGACTCATGGATGCCAGGCAAACACACAAAGGAGCTATATCCCCAGCTTTAGACTATATTATCTTTCGTTAGGGTTGCTATACTAATCTGGAGATTAAAGAAAAGTGGAAAGAGATGCCATATTGGTTACTTGCATTGCTGCTTCAGTAAAGAAGCATCAAAAGAAAAGATTTATTTTGGCTCACAGTACAAGGACAGAGTCAATCATGATGGAGTAGTCGTGGTGGTAGGGCCTGGAGGAGATTGAGCACATTTCAATTGCAGTTGGGAAGCAGTGCTGGTATTCACCTTCCTCTCTCCTTAAAAGAAGTTTTATTGATTTTTATGTGTATATTATTTAACAAACGTGTGTATAGCATGTGCATGCCTGGTCTCTGTGGAGGCCAGGAGAGGACCCTGGATCCCTTGCAAACTGGAGGTATGAACACCTGTTGGTCACCATGCCAGTGCTGGGTACTAAGCCTGGTACTAAGTACTTGCAGAAGTACTTAGTGATTTTAACCCCTGAGCCACCTCTACAACCCCACTAACTTTCTACTTTTAATTCACTATGTGATTTCAGTAAATGGAAAGGTGATGTCACTGCATGTTAAGGGTATGGCTTCCCAATTAATCTAATCTAGAAAAGCCCTCCCAGAAATGCTCATGGCAGTTCTAAAGCACATCAATTTCACAATCATGAGCTGCAATGAGAGATCCAAAGGGTTATCATTATGAGATGAACATACCATTGGAGGCACAGCTTCTCAGTGGTCAGTAAATGCTGTCATAGGAGTGAATGAGCCTTCACCAAATAAGGAGCTTTCTTCTTGGCTTAATCTTCCAGAGTTCATGTCATAACAAACTGCTATGAGTAGTGCAGTTTGAGTGATGTATTTTCAATATTTAGACATTAGTAAATTACCATAAATTTATTAAATGTATGATATATTATTACCTTCCAAATTACAGCATTAAGTGTACTGATAGCAGATGGGTTCAAACTCTGGAAATTATTCTTTTTTTAATTTATTTACTTTTATTAGGTATTTTCTTCATTTACATTCCCAATGCTATCCCAAAAGCCCCCCATACTCTCCCCTCCACTCCCCTACCCACCCACTCCCAGTTCTTGGTGCAGGCATTCCCCTGTACTGAGGGATATAAAGTTTGCAAGACCAATGGGCCTCTCTGTCCACTGATGGCCGACTAGGCCATCTTCTGCTACATATGCAGCTAGAGACACGAGCTCCGGGGGCACTGGGTAGTTCATATTGTTGTTCCACCTGTAGGGTTGCAGACCCCTTTAGCTCCTTGGGTACTTTCTCTAGATCCTCCATTGGGGATCCTGTGTTCCATCCTATAGATGACTGTGAGCATGCACTTCTGTATTTGCCAGGCACTGGCATAGCCTCACAAAAGACAGCTATATCAGGGTCCTTTCATGCAAATCTTGCTAGTGTGTGCAATGGTGTCAGCGTTTGGAAGCTGATTATGGGATAGATCCCCGGGTATGGCAGTCTCTAGATGGTCCATCCTTTCGTCACAGCTCCAAACTTTGTCTCTGTAACTACTTCCATGGGTGTTTTGTTCCCAATTCTAAGAAGGGGCAAAGTGTCCACACTTTGGTCTTCGTTCCTCTTGAGTTTCATGCATTTAGCAAATTGTATCTTGTATCTTGGGTATTCTAAGTTTCCGGGCTAATATCCACTTATCAGTGAGTACATATCATGTGAGTTCTTTTGGGATTGGGTTACTTCACTCAGGATGATGCCCTCCAGGTCCATCCATTTGCCTAGGAATTTCATAAATTCATTCTTTTTAATAGCTGAGTAGTACTCCATTGTGTAAATGTACCACATTTTTTGTATCCATTCCTCTGTTGAGGGGCATCTGGGTTCTTTCCAGCTTCTGGCTATTATAAATAAGGCTGCTATGAACATAGTGGAGCTTGTGTCTTTCTTACTGGTTGGAACATCTTCTGCATATATGCCCAGGAGAGGTATTGCAGGTTCCTCCGGTAGTACTATGTCCAATTTTCTGAGGTACCGCCAGACTAATGTCCAGAGTAGTTGTACAAGCTTGCAATCCCATCAACAATGGAGGAGTGTTCCTCTTTCTCCACATCCTTGCCAGCATCTGCTGTCACCTGAATTTTTGATCTTAGCCATTCTGACTGGTGTGAGATGGAATATCAGGGTTGTTTTTATTTGCATTTCCCTGATGATTAAGGATGCTGAACATTTTCAGGTGCTTGTCAGCCATTCGGTATTCCTCACGTGAGAATTCTTTGTTTAGCTCTGAGCCCCATTTTTTAATGGGGTTATTTGGTTTTCTGGTGCCCACCTTCTTGAGTTCTTAATATATATTGGATATTAGACCCCTATCTGATTTAGGATAGGTAAAGATCCTTTCCCAATCTGTTGGTGGCCTTTTTGTCTTATTGACAGTGTCTTTTGCCTTGCACAAGCTTTGCAATTTTATGAGGTCCCATTTTTCGATTCTCCATTTTATAGCACAAGCCATTGCTGTTCTAGTCAGGAATTTTCCCCCTGTGCCCATATCTTTGAGGCTTTAGCCCACTTTCTCCTCTATAAGTATCAGTGTCTCTGGTTTTATGTGGAGTTCCTTGATCCACTTAGATTTGACCTTAGTACAAGGAGATAGGGATGGATCAATTCTCATTCTTCTACATGATAACCGCCAGTTGTGCCAGCACTATTTGTTGAAAATGCTGTCTTTTTTTCCACTGGATGGTTTTAGCTCCCTTGTCAAAGATCAAGTAACCATAGGTGTGTGGGTTCATTTCTGGGTCTTCAATTCTATTCCATTGGTCTACTTGTCTGTCGATATACCAGTACCATGCAGTTTTTTTTTTGTTTTTTTGTTTTTGTTTTTGTTTTTTTTTTTAATCACAGTTGCTCTGTAGTACAGCTTTAGGTCGGGCATGGTGATTCCACCAGAGGTTCTTTTATCCTTGAGAAGAGTTTTTGCTATCCTAGGTTTTTTGTTATTCCAGATGAATTTGCAGATTGCTCTTTCTAATTCGTTGAAGAATTGAGTTGGAATTTTGATGGGGATTGCATTGAATCTGTAGATTGCTTTTGGCAAGATAGCCAGTTTTACTATATTGATCCTGCCAATCCATGAGCATGGGAGATCTTTCCATCTTCTGAGATCTGCTTTAATTTCTTTCTTCAGAGACTTGAAGTTCTTATCATACAGATCTTTCACTTCCTTAATTAAAGTCATGCCAAGGTATTCCATATTATTTGTGACTATTGTGAAGGGTGTTTTTTCCCTAATTTCTTTCTCAGGCTGTTTATCCTTTGTATAGAGAAAGGTCATTAACTTGTTTGAGTTAATTTTATATCCAGCTATTTCATTGAAGCTGTTTATCAGGCTTAGGAGTTCTCTGGTGGAATTTTTAGGGTCACTTATATATACTATCATATCATCTGCAAAAAGTGATATTTTGACTTCTTCCGTTCCAATTTGTTTCCCCTTGATCTCCTTTTGTTGTGGAATTGCTCTGTCTAGGACTTCAAATACTATGTTGATAGGTAGGGAGAAAGTGGGCAGCCTAATCCATGATTTTAGTGGGATTTTTTCCAGCTTCTAACCATTTACTTTGATGTTGGCTATTGGTTTGCTGTAGATTTCTTTTATCATGTTTAGGTATGGGCCTCAAGTTCCTGATCTTTCCAAGACTTTTATCATGAATGGGTGTTGGATTTTGTCAAATGCTTTCTCCACATCTAAGGAGATGATCATGTGGTTTTTGTCTTTGAGTTTGTTTATATAGTGGATTACGTTGATGGATTTCCATATATTAAACCATCCCTGCATCCCTGGAATGAAACCTACTTGGTCAGGATGAATGATTGTTTTGATGTGTTCTTGGATTCGGTCTATTGAGTATTTTTGCATCAATATTCATAAGGAAAATTGGTCTGAAGTTCTCTATCTTTGTTGGGCCTTTCTGTGGTTTAGGTTTCAGAGTAATTGTGACTTCAGGGAATGAATTGGGTAGAGTACCTTCTGCTTGAATTTTGTGGAATAGTTTGTGCAGAACTGGAATTAGATCTTCTTTGAAGGTCTGATAGAACTCTGTACTAAACTCATCTGGTCCTGGGATTTTTTTTTTTGGTTTGGAGACTATTAATGACTGCTTCTATTTTTTAGGGGATATAGTAATGTTTAGATCATTAACCTGATCTTGATTTAGCTTTGGTACCTGGTATCTATCTAGAAATTTGTGCATTTCATCCAGGTTTTCCAGTTTTTTTGAGTATAGCCTTTTGTAGAAGAATCTGATGGTGTTTTGGATTTCTTCAGGATCTGTTGTTATTTCTCCCTTTTCATTTCTGATTTTGTTAATTAGGATGCTGTCCCTGTGCCCTCTAGTGAGTTTGGCTAAGGGTTTATCTATCTTGTTGATTTTCTCAAAGAATCATGTCCTCTTTTGGTTGATTCTTTGAATAGTTCTTCTTGTTTCCACTTGGTTGATTTCACCCCTGAGTTTGATTATTTCCTCCTGTCTACTCTTCTTGGGTGAATTTGCTTCCTTTTGTTCTAGAGCTTTTAGGTGTGTTGTCAAGCTGCTAGTGTGTGCTCTCTCTAGTTTCTTTTTGGAGGCACTCAGAGCTATGAGTTTTCCTCTTAGAAATACTTTCATTGTGTCCCATAGGTTTGAGTATGTTGTGTCTTCATTTTCGTTACACTCTAAAAAGTCTTTAATTTCTTTCTTTATTCCTTCCTTGACCAAGGTATCATTAAGAAGAATGTTGTTCAGTTTCCAATTGAATGTTGGCTTTCTATTATTTATGTTATTATTGAAGATCAGCCTTAGTCCATGGTGGTCTGATAGGATGCATGAGACAATTTCAATATTTTTGTATCTGTTGAGGCCTGTTTTGTGACCAATTATATGGTCAGTTTTGGAGAAGGTACCATGAGGTGCTGAGAAGAAGGTATATTCTTTTGTTTTAGGATAACATTTTCTGTAGATATCTGTTAAGTCCATTTGCTTCATAACTTCTGTTAGTTTCACTGTGTCCCTGTTTAGTTTCTGTTTCCACAATCTGTCCATTTATGAAAGTGGTGTGTTGAAGTCTCCCACTATTATTGTGTGAGGTGCAATGTGTGCTTTGAGCTTTAATAAAGTTTCTTTAATGAATGTGGCTGCCCTTGCATTTGGAGCATAGTTATTCAGAATTGAGAGTTCCTTTTGGAGGATTTTACCTTTGATGATTATGAAGTGTCCCTCCTTGTCTTTTTTGATAACTTTGGGTTGGAAGTCGATTTTATTCGCTATTAGAATGACTACTCCAGCTTGTTTCTTCAGACCATTTGCTTGGAAAATTGTTTTCCAGCCTTTCATTCTGAGGTAGTGTCTGTCTTTTTCCCTGAGATGGGTTTCCTGTAAGCAGCAAAATGTTGGTTCCTGTTTGTGTAGCCAGTCTGTTAATCTATGTCTTTTTATTGGGGAATTGGGTCCATTGATATTAAGAGATATTAAGGAAAAGTAATTATTGCTTCTTATTATTATTTTTGTTGTTAGAATTGGCATTCTGTTCTTGTGGCTGTCTTCTTTTTGGTTTCTTGAGGGATTACTTTCTTGCTTTTTCTAGGGTGTGGTTTCCGTCCTTGAATTGGTTTGTTTCTGTTATTATCCTTTGAAGGGCTGGATTAGTGGAAAGATATTGTGTGAATTTGGTTTTGTCATGCAATACTTTGGCTTCTCCTTCTATGGTAATGGAATGTTCGGCTGGGTATAGAAGCCTGGGCTGGCATTTGTGTTCTCTTAGTGTCTGTATAACATCTGTCCAGGATCTTCTGGCTTTCATAGTCTCTGGTGAAAAGTCTGGTGTAATTCTGATAGGCCTGCCTTTATATGTTATTTGACCTTTTTCCCTTACTGCTTTTAATATTCTATCTTTATTTAGTGCATTTGTTGTTCTGATTATTATGTGTCAGGAGGAATTTCTTTTCTGGTCCAGTCTATTTGGAGTTCTGTAGGCTTCTTGTATGTTCATGGGCATCTCTTTCTTTAGGTTTGGGGAGTGTTCGTCTATAATTTTGTTGAAGATATTTGTTGGCACTTTATGTTGAAAATCTTCATTCTCATCTACTCCTATTATCTGTAGGTTTGGTCTTTTTATTGTGTTCTGGATTTCCTGGATGTTTTGAGTTAGTGTCTTTTTGCATTTTGCATTTTCTTTGATTGTTGTGCCGATGTTCTCTATGGAATCTTCTGCACCTGACATTCTCTCTTCCATCTCTTGTATTCTGTTGCTGATGCTCGCATCTATGGTTCCAGATTTCTTTCCTAGGTTTTCTATCTCCAGCGTTGCCTCACTTTTCGTTTTCTTTATTGTGTCTACTTCCCTTTTTAGGTCTAGTATGGCTTTGTTCATTTCCATCACCTGTTTGGATGTGTTTTCCTGGTTTTCTTTAAGGACTTGTAACTCTTTAGCAGTGTTCTCCTGTATTTCGTTAATTGAGTTATTAAAGTCCTTCTTGATATCCTCTACCATCATCATGAGATATGCTTTTAAATCCAGGTCTAGCTTTTCGGGTGTGTTCGGGTACCCAGGTCTGTCTGAGGTGGGAGTGCTGCATTCTGATGATGATCGAGTGGTCTTGGTTTCTGTTAGTAAGATTCTTATGTTTGCCTTTCTCCATCTCGTAATCTCTGGAGTTAGTTGTTATAGTTTTCTCTGGTTAGAGCTTGTTCCTCACATGATTCTGTTAGCCTCTATCAGCAGACCTGAGAGACTAGCTCTCTCCTGAGTTTCAGTGGTCAGAGCACTCTCTGCAGGCAAGCTCTCCTCTTGCATGGAAGGTGCACAGATATCTGGGGTTGGTACCTGCCTCCTGGCAGAAGATGAAGGCCTGAAACAAGGCCTGTCCCAGAAGCTGTTAGCTTCTGCAGTCCACAGTCTCACCTGTGCAGACCAGTCTTGGAGGGATCCAGGAACCAAAATGGCTCCCCCAGGTGCTCCAGCAAAGCCCTCCAGGGCTAGGAGGACACCTCTCTTCCGGCAGGGAAGGTGCCTGAATGTCTGGAGCCCGAAAAGGGGTCTGCCTCAGAAGATGTCCTCTATTGACCTTGGGGGTGTCCACAGACTCTGCGCCCAAGGTGACCCAGTGCTGGCCCTGACTGGAAGGGATTTGTGACTCTGGTCAGTCCAGGTTTTCTGCTTCCCTAATGCTGTCTCAGGTCCCACACAATTGGAATGGAACAGAAGTTGTGTTCTACTCACTGGTGGTCCTAAGATCGAATGAAGAGTCCTCTAGGGACCTTGGGGATTTCCGCTGACTCTGCACCCCTGGAAATTATTCTTATCATTGGCCCTGACTAAACCTCTGTAGAGGAAACCAACTGCTATTTTGATAGTTTATAGAATTAGGCTTTTTCACTAATTAGAAATGATGAGTTGTAAAGTTTAACAGACTAAAATCACAAAGGAGTGGGATTTTACAGATGGGACCATCAGAGGTGGCTAACTTGAGGGGTGCAGAGTGAAGCATAATCAATCCATGCCACCGATGTAAAGGGCCTTGGTCTTCTCTGAGTAAAAGATGTTTTTCCTCAGGGGATATCATCTGTATGTGAGCAATGACTTTACAACAAAGTCGTTTGTGACTGGAAAATGTGACTATCAATAAAAGAATTGTGTGCCTCTCTTTTTTATCTTTTCTCCTGTCCAGAGTGGATTCAATGGCAGAGTTAGAATTCATGCTGGGTTTTCTCTGCTAACCAAGAAGACTTGCCTAATGCACTCTGGTAGGAAGCACAGATTTTGTAGACAAAAGGATAGATGGGGGGGGGGGAGGAAATGACTTCACTGAAGTTAGATGTAGATGATCTTGTGCAGAGGGAAAGGACAGAGCCAATCTTCTCTTTCATGTGCTTTCAGCCCTTTTGTTACTTTCCTTCTGGGTTTCTCCTGTGAAGTACATAATTCCAGGGTGCTTTCATTATGGAAGAAAGAAAACACTCTGAGAAACTCTACAGACCATATTGATGTTCATCAGAGATGGCCGACATTACAAAGGAAATCAAGCAATCTATTTTTTTTTTAAAATTTCTTTTAATGTGATTACCAGAAAATTTCAAACTCATTTCATTGCTGTTACATCGACTTTTTTCATAATGATTATCACCAGTCTTACTTTCCCTGTCTTCATGACGGTAGAAAAATTGCTTTGTATTTGCTAAAATAAATGTCCTTGATTTTTTTCAATTATAAGATGTATAGTATGCTTTCCCATAGACATCAAACTGACTGCCTTCTCCAGAGTTATTTAAAGTGAAAGGTGAGAGAGACTCAGCTTCTGGGCATCTGCTCATAATGCTTGAACTCTCTCAGTCTGCCATCCTTCCTCTCTGTACATCTTTCCTAGTCATGAGTCAGTTATTGGGCTTTGACTTCAGTAGTATCATGGTCATATCACCAATTCACACTTTCTTGGCTTTTTATTTTCATCATTTGCATAAAGTCAGTTACAGGTGAACTCAGACATCATCCCTTCCAGTGCCCGCCTGCAACACCTAGAAGACTAAACAGAATCACTCTATGAGCCTATTGCAAATGTGTAGTCAATAAGAGGCAACATGTCTTTTAACTTGTGTGTTTTGATCATTTCCTTGTTGTTGGTAATAATAATAATAATAATAATAATAATAATAATAATAATAATACACTTTTCAAATCTTGCTGTCCATAATCCTTTCCTTCTCTATCTTTCATTGGCTTCAGAGGTATTTTCTTTAAGAGAATTGAAAACTTAGGTAAGATTTGGGCCTCTCCTCCATCTCATTTTCAAACATGTATATTTCTGCCTACATCTGCAGTAAATTATTCTCTTTTCTGCCTGTGTTCTGGTCACTTGGATTTAGATTTGTGTGCTATGTCTAGCTGTGTCTCTAAGAGGTACTTGCCTGTGTCAAGCACTGAACTGCAGACATCCCTGTTATAACTTCCATGATTCCAAAATCAATGGACATTCCATGTCTCTTCTTGCTCAACTTTCCAAAGTATTGTCGAACATTCCTAACTTCCCTTAACTGTCAGTATAGTCTTTTCTGCTTCTCGTGGACTTGGTTTTCCAGTTTAATTCCTTTGTCTCCTGACTTGAAATATCAGAATCCTTCAGCACCTGAGGGCATTTTCTCTTCATTTGATGATCTGTCCCCATGTTCTCTCATTATGCTTCTGCCTTCAACTGCAGCCTGTCTCCTATGATGCACAAACACAGCCTCAGTGTACCTCACACCCATTTTTCCTCTTGACATCTCACAATTGATGTCTGAAAACACCTCAAGCTCATTATACCCAAGCTGGATTCATTATTTCCCCTTCTCCTCAAACTTGGTTCATTTCAAACATGCTGTTTTGATGAGACCTGGCCTTTCACCTTCTCAAAGTTCACACTTGCTTTGCAGGCTGACATCTCTCCTCTGATGCTTTCTTCAATAAATCTATTTTACAGCTAGTTTCATCTTGGTATCTGACTTTTTTTGGATGAATACACAAGCCAAACAAAATCTTAATTAGAGAATAAGGTAACAAAGAACAAAAGCATTACAATAAGATGTCAGGAAGCTCAGGCCATTTGTTTTTATAAGAAAAATGTGGAGCCTTAGAAATATTTAATTGGGAAGGAAATGAGCAAAAACCATCATTATTCAAAGCCTGTAGATATAACCTTTGCCATTCTGTTCCTCTTGGCTGCCACTGAATATAGACAGAGTCACAGAGTGAGCTCATTCTAAACATATTTTAGACATCTTAAAGGTTAATTTTAAACAAAAACATAAGTGATATATAACATATACACAGAAACTGCACAATGTTCATGTTCAACAAATTTTTGCAAATCAAACATAATCTGTGTACCATTCTTCTATAATAAGATGCAAATACTGCCTACACTGAGAAACACTCTTCAGACATCCTTCTAGGTCATGGCAACTCAACTCTGTCCTCTCTATAGGAAGCCCCATCCCTGATGTCTGACATTAAAAACTCATTTGTAAGTTTCTCTAATGAAGTAATTGGAGTCCATACAAAAATTCCACAGCACCCTAACAAAACAGATGTGTGTGCTATAGCAGTCCACCATGAAACCTCTGAGCCGTTTTCACCATGTTTCAGTGCTGGAGGTAGCCTTATCTGGACCTGGTAATATTTTGTAAGAAACATATTGACATCTTTGACAGAAATTGGGAATATTCATTCTGCTATGCCTAATTTAGAAAAGATGCTTATATCTCTAAGATTCTTTGTTATCTATAAAATGAGACAAATATCATTATCATCATTGCAGAATTATAATATATACACACATTATTAATGTGTAGACATTAACATATATAATGAATATACATTAACCTAATATCCATGAACATAGATTAATCTGTTAACATAGAATCTTCTGTATTAACATATCAATGTACACATGACATATAATAAGGTATGCAATAGAATATGTACAAATATAACAATATAATTGTATATAAATACAGAGAGTGATGCCAACATATATAAAGTTATTTTATGGTGTGTAAAATGCCACATAATTTTAATGAATGCTGCTTTGTGGAAATCATTGTTCATAGCACTCTACAAAGCATACTGAACCCTTTCAGGGGCACTGTGCTAATGACCTATGCAACCTTGAACACTTGGCAACTTTTGAGCACTGGGTTGTCCTCTCTTCTAAGGATATGTAGAAAAGAATTAATGAGTTGTTTCTGAAAGCACTGAGCTATCCAGATGAAAAGATTAAATGTGCCTTTTAAATATACAAAAGAGTTGTTTTGTTTGTTTCAAAACATAACCGTGAAAAGGACTCTCCTATTCTTTTAAGAAATTTTCCTCTTGAAAGAATAAATGCTATACTGACTTTTGAAAGCCCTCAAAGGTGTTTGGATTAAATTCTGATATGAAAACTGCTTTCTCCACTCTATAAAGAATCTTTAGATAAAATATATTGAAAAAACTAATCAAAAGCAGATTCATAGAAGAAAATTTATCAAAATGTTCTTGCCTCTCTCTGTATATCTCTGGTTCTGTCTCTGACTCTCTGTTTCTGTTACTCTCTGTCTCTCACTCTTTCTAGCTCCCTGTAGCATTATATTATATAGCATAATTGCTAATTATAAATGGAAAATACATGCTTCAGAAGAGCCTTGAATCCTCGGATTTAGTTCATCCCCTTCTGTCAACTAGCTTGCAGTATGACTGTGGGTAAGTGTTGTTACATAATATCAGTCCTTGTTACATTGTATTAGTTCAACAATTGTGTGATGCTGTTGAGCACATCACATTTAACAGGACCTTCCGATGAACAATTAAAACATCCAGGCATATATGTTATTATTGATGAAACGGAATTTTGGAGGATACGACTGAAAGTAAAAGAAAAATAACACAGTTAAAATTATACTTTGCCTGCCACCCTCCCTCTCTGTGGTGGTAGATTTTCAAAATATAGCAGAGAAAGAGATTTTTAAAAAGAGGACCATGGATACTAAGTAAAACAACAAAATAGCTGTTTATAATGCTGAATTATCCTTCTATTTCTAAATGCAATTTAGACCCAAGATTCTTCAATTAGGAGTCAGGACAGGCATCATTAAAAAAAACCAGAAATGTGATTTTTAATTTCTGTACTATATAATTAAAAATGTGATATATGATGTGCATTTTACCTCCTGGATAACCTGGAAGATAAGAAGAGATTGGGCTTAACCATTAATATACCTTCAAGTTTTTTTAACTCCATGAACTTTTAAGAGAGACTGGACCAACATCACATTTAGGGTGTGTAGCTTGGTTAGAGAAGTTTCATGACACTCTGAAAAAACAAACCCTGACATTTGTCATTAAGTAAGGTCAGACAGAACCTGGCAATTTATTTAGAAAGAAGAGTTGAAAGTTTTCTAAATCAAATTATGTCACAGTCAACTTTATTCACACCAAGGCCATGCCATATAACTGTAGAATCAATAGCGTCTAATGAAAGTGTTATTGGCTTCTCAGTACAATTGTACATTGGTTGAAGCAGGCTAATGTATCCAGACATTGCTCCAGGCTGCAGTTAGCTGTGGTTTGTAGAGGGACCACTGAACAGTCTTGAGTACACGGAGATGTACCCACGCAGATGTGCCAAGTCCAACTGTTCAGGCAAATTCCAGCTTTTCTGTATAGATTCTCTCTGCCAATGTCCAGTTGACCAAAGCCAATCACATGACCAAGTCCACAATTAATGTTTTCAGAAGTGGATTCCATCTTAAGACCATTATAATTAGGGTTGTAGCTAACATTGTAGCTATGCAGTATTGTAGTAATAGAATAAGGAAAATAGATTAAGTTTACTTTAGGAAAACTTAACCTATATGTGTAAGAGTATAGTATGGGACAATGGCAAGATTGGGTTTCTGAGTAGGTTGAGTAGGAGGGGCAGAGGTTTGAGGGACTCTATTCTGTTAGTTGGCTAGATCTCTTAACATTATTTCTGTTATGACTGAAGTAATTCCTTACACTCTACATTACCAAGTCAATAATACATCTAATGAATCTTCACAGGCAAATTCTTTTTTTAAAATATTTTTTATTAGGTATTTTCCTCATTTCCATTTCCAATGCTATCCAAAAAGTCCCCCATACCCTCCCCCCCTACTCCCCTACCCACCCACTCCCACTTTTTGGCCCTGGCGTTCCCCTGTACTGGGGCATATAAAGTGTGAATGTAAAATGGGCCTCTCTTTCCAGTGATGGCCAACTAGGCCATCTTTTGATACATATGCAGCTAGAGTCAAGAGCTCCGGGGTACTGGTTATTTCATAATGTTGTTGCACCTATAGGGTTGCAGATCCCTTTAGCTCCTTGTGTACTTTCTCTAGCTCCTCCACTGGGGGCCCTGTGATCCATCCAATAGCTGACTGTGAGTATCCACTTCTGTCTTTGCTAGGCCCCGGCATAGTATCACAAGAGACAGCCATATCATTCAGCAAAATCTTGCTAGTGTATGCAATGGTGTCAGCGTTTGGAGGCTGATTATGGGATGGATCCCTGGATATGGCAGTCTCTAGATGATCCATCTTTTTGTCTCAGCTCCAAACTTTGTCTCTGTAACTCCTTCCATGGGTGTTTTTTTCCAATTCTAAGAAGGGGCAAAGTATCCACACCTTGGTCTTCGTTCTTCCTGAGCTTCATGTGTTTCGAAAATTGTATCTTATATCTTGGGTATCCTAAGTTTTGGGATAATATCCACTTATCAGTGAGTACATATCATGTGAATTCTTTTGGGATTGGGTTACCTCACTCAGGATGATGCCCTCCAGGTCCAACCATTTGCCTAGGAATTTCATAAATTCATTCTTTTTAATAGCTGAGTAGTACTCCATTGTGTAAATGTACCACATTTTTTGTATCCATTCCTCTGTTGAGGGGCATCTGGGTTCTTTCCAGCTTCTGGCTATTATAAATAAGGCTGCTATGAACATAGTAGAGCTTGTGTCTTTCTTACTGGTTGGAACATCTTCTGCATATATGCCCAGGAGACGTATTGCAGGTTCCTCCGGTAGTACTATGCCCAATTTTCTGAGGAACCGCCAGGCTGATGTCCAGAGTGGTTGTACAAGCTTGCAATCCCACCAACACTGGAGGAGTGTTCCTCTTTCTCCACATCCTCGCCAGCATCTGCTGTCACCTGAATTTTTGATCTTAGCCATTCTGACTGATGTGAGATGGAATCTTAGGGTTGTTTTGATTTGCATTTCCCTGATGATTAAGGATGCTGAACATTTTTTCAGGTGCTCCTCAGCCATTCGGTATTCCTCAGGTGAGAATTCTTTGTTTAGCTCTGAGCCCCATTTTTTAATGGGGTTATTTGATTTTCTGGAGTCCACCTGCTTTTGTTCTTTATATATATATATATATATATATATATATATATATATATATATATATTCCCTATCTGATTTAATATAGGTAAAGATCCTTACCCAATCTGTTGGTGGCCTTTTTGTCTTATTGATGGTATCTTTTGCCTAACAGAAGCTTTGCAGTTTTATGAGTTTTATTTGTCAATTCTAGATCTTACAGCACAAGTCATTGCTGTTCTATTCAAGAATTTTTCCCCTGTGCCTATATCTTCGAGGCTTTTCCCCACTTTCTCCTCTCTAAGTTTCAGTGTCTCTGGTTTTATGTGGAGTTCCTTGATCCACTTAGATTTGACCTTAGTACAAGGAGACAGGAATGGATCAATTTGCATTCTTCTACATGATAACCACCATTTGTGCCAGCACGATTTGTTGAAAATGCTCTTTTTCCACTGGATGGTTTTAGCTCCCTTGTCAAAGATCAAGTGACCATATGTGTGTGAGTTCATTTCTGGGTCTTCAATTCTATTCCATTGGTCTACTTGTCTGTCAATATACCAGTACCATGCAGTTTTTATCACAATTGTTCTGTAGTAAATCTTTAAGTCAGGCATGGTGATTCCACCAGAGGTTCTTTTATCCTTGAGAAGAGTTTTTGCTATCCTAGGGTTTTTGTTATTCCAGATGAATTTGCAGATTGCTCTTTCTAATTCGTTGAAGAATTGAGTTGGAATTTTGATGGGAATTGCATTGAATCTGTAGATTGCTTTTGGCAAGATAGCCATTTTTACAATGTTGAACCTGCCAATCCATGAACATGGGAGATCTTTCCATCTTCTGAGATCTTCTTTAATTTCTTTCTTCAGAGACTTGAAGTTCTTATCATACAGATCTTTTACTTCCTTACTTAGAGTCACACCAAGGTATTTTATATTATTTGTGACTATTGACAAGGGTTTTGTTTCCCTAATTTCTTTCTCAGCCTGTTTATTCTTTGTGTAGAGAAAGGTCATTGACTTTTTTGAGTTAACTTTCTATCCAGCTATTTCCCCGAAGCTGTTTATCAGGTTTAGGAATTCTCTGGTGGAATTTTTAGGGTCACTTATATATACTATCATATCATCTGCAAAAAGTGATATTTTGACTTCTTCTTTTCCAATTTGTATCCTCTTGATCTCCTTTTGTTATCAAATTGCTCTGGCTAGGACTTTAAGTACAATTTTGAATAGGTAGGGAGAAAGTGGGCAGCCTTGTCTAGTCCCTGATTTTAGTGGGATTTTTTCCAGCTTCTCACCATTTAGTTTGATGTTGGCTACTGGTTTGCTGTAGATTTCTTTTATCATGTTTAGGTATGGGCCTCAAATTCCTGATCCTTCCAAGACTTTTATCATGAATGGGTGTTGGATTTTGTCAAATGCTTTCTCTGCATCTAAGGAGATGACCATGTGGTTTTTGTCTTTGAGTTTGTTTATATAATGGATTATGTTGATGGATTTCCATATATTAAACCATCCCTGCATCCCTGGAATAAAACCTACTTGGTCAGGATGGATGATTGTTATAATGTGTTCTTGGATCCGGTTAGCGAGAATTTTATTGAGTATTTTTGCATCGATATTCATAAGGGAAATTGGTCTGAAGTTCTCTAACTTTGTTGGGTTTTACTGTGGTTTAGGTATCAGAGTAATTGTGGTTTCATAGAATAAGTTGGGTACAGTACCTTCTGTTTCTATTTTGTGGAATAGTTTGTGCAGAACTGGAATTATATCTTCTTTGAAGGTCTGATAGAACTCTGCATTAAACCCATTTGGTCCTGGGCTTTTTTTGGTTTGGAGACTATTAATGACTGCTTCTATTTCTTTAGGGGATATGGGACTGTTTAGATCGTTAACTTGATGCTGATTTAACTTTGGTGCCTGGTATCTGTCTAGAAATTTGTCCTTTTTGTCCAGGCTTTCCAATTTTGTTGAAGGATCTGATGGTGTTTTGGATTTCTTCAGGATCTGTTGTTATGTCTACCTTTTAATTTCTGATTTTGTTAATTAGGATGCTGTCCCTGTGCCCTCTAGTGAGTCTAACTAAGGGTTTATCTATCTTGTTGATTTTCTCAAAGAACGAGTTCCTCCTTTGGTAGATTCTTTGAATAGTTCTTCTTGTTTCCACTTGGTTGATTTCGCCCCTGGGTTTGATTATTTCCTGCCATCTACTCCTCTTGGGTGAATTTGCTTCCTTTTGTTCTAGAGCTTTTAGGTGTGTTGTCAAGCTGCTAGTGTGTGCTCTCTCTAGTTTCTTTTTGGAGGCACTCAGAGCTATGAGTTTTCCTCTTAGAAATGCTTTCAATGTGTCCCATAAGATTGGGTATGTTGTGGCTTCATTTTTGTTACACTCTAAAAAGTCTTTAATTTCTTTCTTTATTCCTACCTTGACCAAGGTATCATTAAGAAGAGTGTTGTTCATTTTCCATGTGAATGTTGGCTTTCTATTATTTATGTTATTATTGAAGATCAGCCTTAGTCCATGGTGGTCTGATAGGATGCATGGGACAATTTCAATATTTTTGTATCTGTTGAGGCCTGTTTTGTGACCAATTATATGGTCAGTTTTGGAGAAGGTACCATGAGCTGCTGAGAAGAAGGTATATCCTTTTGTTTTAGGGTAAAATTTTCTGTAGATATCTGTTAAGTCCATTTGCTTCATAACTTCTGTTAGTTTCACTGTGTCCCTGTTTAGTTTCTGTTTCCACAATCTGTCCATTTATGAAAGTGGTGTGTTGAAGTCTCCCACTATTATTGTGTGAAGTGCAATGTGTGCTTTGAGCTTTAATAAAGTTTCTTTAATGAATGTGGCTGCCCTTGCATTTGGAGCATAGTTATTCAGAATTGAGAGTTCCTCTTAGATGATTTTACCTTTGACGAGTATGAAGTGTTCTTCATCGTCTTTTTTAATAACTTTGGGTTGGAAGTCGATTTTGTTCGCTATTAGAATGGCTACTCCATCTTGTTTCTTCAGACCATTTGCTTGGAAAATTGTTTTCCAACCTTTCACTCTGAAGTAGTGTCTGTCTTTTTCCCTGAGATGGGTTTCCTGTAAGTAGAAGAATGTTGGGTCCTGTTTGTGTAGCCAGTCTGTTAGTCTATGTCTTTTTATTGGGGAATTGAGTCCATTGATATTAAGAGATATTAAGGAAAAGTAATTGTTGCTTCCTATTATTTTTGTTGTTAGAATTGGCATTCTGTTCTTGTGGCTGTCTTCTTTTTGGTTTCTTGAGGGATTACTTTCTTGCTTTTTCTAGAGCATGGTTTCCGTCCTTGAATTGGTTTTTTTCTGTTATTATCCTTTGAAGGGCTGGATTAGTGGAAAGATATTGTGTGAATTTGGTTTTGTCATGCAATACTTTGGCTTCTCCTTCTATGGTAATGGAATGTTCAGCTGGGTATAGTAGCCTGGGCTGGCATTTGTGTTCTCTTAGTGTCTGTATAACATCTGTCCAGGATCTTCTGGCTTTCATAGTCTCTGGTGAAAATCTGGTGTAATTCTGATAGGCTTGCCTTTATATGTTCCTTGACCTTTTTCCCTTATTGCTTTTAATATTCTATCTTTATTTAGTGCATTTGATGTTCTGATTATTATGTGTCAGGAGGAATTTCTTTTCTGGTCCAGTCTATTTGGAGTTCTGTAAGTTTCTTGTATGTTCATGGGCATGTGTTTCTTTAGGTTTGGGAAGTGTTCTTCTATAATTTTGTTGAAGATATTTGCTGGCCCTTTAAGTTGAAAATCTTCATTCTCAACTACTCCTATTATTTATAGGTTTGGTCTTCTCATTGTGTTCTGGATTTCCTGGATGTTTTGAGTTAGTGTCTTTTTGCATTTTGCATTTTCTTTGATTGTTGTGCCGATGTTCTCTATGGAATCTTCTGCACCTGACATTCTCTCTTCCATCTCTTGTATTCTGTTGCTGATGCTTGCTTCTATGGTTCCAGATTTCTTTCCTAGGTTTTCTATCTCCAGGGTTGCTTCACTTTGGGTTTTCTTTATTGCGTCTTCTTCCCTTATTAGGTCTTGGATGGTTTTATTCAATTCCATCACCTGTTTGGTCGTGTTTTCCTGCAATTCTTTAAAGGACTTTTGTGCTTCCTCTTTAAGGTCTTCTACCTGTTTAGCTGTGTTCTCCTGCATTTCTTTAAGTGAGTTATTAAAGTCCTTCTTGATTTTCTCTACCATTATCATGAGATATGCTTTTAAATCCAGTTCTAGCTTTTCAGGTGTGTTGGGGTGCCCAGGACTAGGTGGGGTGGGAGTGCTGCGTTCTGATGATGGTGAGTGCTCTTGTTTTCTGTTAGTAAGATTCTTACCTTTCCCTTTTCCATCTGGTAATCTCTGGAGTTAGTTGTTATAGTTGCCTCTGGTTAGAGCTTTTCCTCAGGTTAGCCTCATGTTCACCTCTTCAAGCAGACCTGGGAGACTAGCTCTCTCCTGAGTTTCAGTGTTCAGAGTACTCTCTGCAGGCAAGCTCTCCTCTTGCAGGGAAGGTGCCCAGATATCTGGTGTTCAAACCTGCCTCCTGGCAGAAGTTGTGATCCACTTACCAGAGATCTTAAGATCCTGTGGATGGTCCTGTGGGGACCTTGGGGTGTCAGCAGACTCAGCGCCCAAGGTGCCCCAGTGCTGGAGTGGACCGGAAGGCCACAGGCAAATTTTAACCACTATCAACAATGAGTTTGGTGTTATTACATCCCAAAATGAATTTTTTTCTTATTTGACCTAACAATGGCATCTGAGATTGTTGAACACTATCATCAGAGACATTTCACATAGCTTCATCCGATACTCAGCAAAACTAGAAAAGCAAGGTACTCATGACTCTACAGCGACATTCTATGGCTTCTACCAAAGGCTCTTAAGGATGATCTGTGACTGCTTTCCTCTTTCAGTTCCTTAATTCTCTGGTGAACATCCCTGTGTCTCTTCCACCTACTGATGCTGTTCTCTAAAGGTGAAAATTATTTAAAGTATTGGATGGCACCAAAATGAACACAAGGAGGAGACAAAGCAAGTAATGGGCATCCATATGATGGCCTGTAATTAGGAGGTTCTGTGGTGTGGACTCCATGCACTAATGACCTGAGCCAATGATTCAAACCTTTGTGCTTGGGTGACTAGATATGCAAAGGTAGGAGTCATAAGAATAGCAGCCACCTCATAGGATGGCTTTGAAGACAAAATTAAAATGCATGAGACACTGAGAGCAGAGCCTGGCACATGGAAAGCTCACTAAGTGACACTCATTATTATTTCATGAATGGAACGCTTAAATTCTAAATAATATAGAACTGAGAATAAAAGTGATAGTAAATTTATAGAATTTTAAAACTTCTCTCATATAAACTCCAGCACAACGAGGAAGCTCTTCCTGTTAATGTGTTTTATTACTGATACTACAGAAACCAAATAAGCATCTAACAAACAGAAAGTAAAAAACAGAATGTGGGCCTTTCCTGCACATGTGGCACTTTGGCTGGAGGTGAAAATTTGTTTTGAGGAAGGGGGCAAGAGCAAGAGTGAGGGAGTGCAGTCCCTGAGTTGGGGTGCTAGGACTCATGTGGAGTTTTCTACCACATTGCTTTCCTGAAACTCTATGGTGTCAAGGTACTGAGGGCCCTGAGTCCCAGGAGCTAGAAGCTTTCAGCAAGCTCAGGCCCACTGCTGCCATATGCCTCTGTGATGGTGGCTTTTACTCTTGTCTCTCAGTAGGAAGTTATCTCTGCTGTCTGCCTCCTTTCCCTATATATTTCCAACAAGGAAGGCCAGCTAATACAACCAGCTGAACCAGGATCATTTTCCTATGATGTGGTGTCTTTCCTTTCAGTCACTGCCTGTGACAAACATGATACTGTGTGATTCAGGGGTGCCTTGAGAATATTGGGGGTGAGTGGGGGTATACTGGTAATTTTCCACAAGATTATTTGGGTGAAAGGATATGGGAGGTTAATTATCTGGTTTATTTAAAGGCTTTTAGCTGCTACAGAGGAGAAATCACTACCCTAGGCACAACCCCAAATTACTCTCAAAGCACTAAGTGATAAGTTGGAACTGATTCACAAAGGCCTGGCTTTTCAGAGCACAATCACTTCTGGGGGAGAGGTCAGAGCTTTTAGGGCAGAGGTGAGTGAGTTGTGATGCTTAGTTACTTTGACTTTGAGTGAGATATTGCAAGGATTAAGCTTTGTATATGTCCTCAAGGAAGAGACCAAGTTGAAACTTTCTTCCTGTTGAATGAAGTCAAACATCAGGCCAATCCTCTTTGTTGAAACAGAACTTTGGAACAGGCTTCCTGGCTCTCCCTCCCCCAAATCTTATCAATGGTTCCTTCTCCTTTCCTCTACTCTGGGTGAATTCTTTTGCTTTTATCTTTCCCTTTTCTTTTCTTTGCCTTTTATCTCATCCTTTGTTAGCTATAATGGAACAGTTACTCCACCAGAGAAATGTGGGAGATTAGGAGAACTTACATTAGGAAGACAGACAGGCATCCTAGTCAATCCCTAGGTAAACACACATTACAGTTAGGAGTATGGAATGGCAGTGCTCTGCCCTGATTCTTATTACCCTGCTGTCTGGGGATAAATTACTTAAATTCTTATAGCCTTACGTTTTCAACCTATAAATTTGCCATAATGCTTGGTTGGATTGAAGATTAGTGAGGAGGGGCTCCCATGCTGGGAGAGGGAGCAGCAGTCTGTTCTAATAGCAATAGCGACATCAAGGTTCTGAAGATATGCTGAGGTCTGAAGTAAGGAAAGATAAACAGTACAAGGATGAAGAGGAGTATGAACCACAAGGTTGGTAAAACTGGGGGCTGGGGATGTAGCCCTAAGTTGGATGTGTGTGTGTGTGTGTGTGTGTGTGTGTGTTGGAGGGGGGTCACAGAGAAGTCAGTGGTGACCCAGGAGCTTCTGGTTTTGATCTCTGATGCAGCTGTTAGTTGAGAATGGAAATGTAGAGCAAATATCATCTACTTTTGATGTTAGGTACTGAAATTCCCTATGGAATATCCACACAGAGATGCTTAGAATGTAATTTGGAGCCTAAGTAGAGAAAGTCAGCAGATTATAAGAAATATTTGCCAAACACATGGACTGTGCTAGGTAATGTGTGAGATAATAGAAAGCACAAATTACCTCGTTGTTTTCTAATGGGAGAAATACCTTAAATTAAACTAGCAGATTACATGACTGCATAAGCTCTAGTACGAACAATCAAAGGGTACTGTGGAGGTATTCAGGGAATGCTGTCAGAGTTGTGCTGTGACTGGAGATGAGTTGGAATTGGGTTTATGTATTTTACTCCCAGACTGTCACTGACACCAAAGTAGAACTTCTGCTTGTCAGTCGGACAATGCTCAGTTCTCAGACCAGTGTCAGCATGTGGTAGTCTGTCATCTAAGTCTGTGGAGTAGCAGAATGCAACACCAACAGTAGCAACAACAGGAAAAATGGCTGCATTGTGACTGTCCATAGAGAGTACAAGGGAACCACAGAAATTTGCTCTTTAAAGAATTGGGGAGATTGGGGGAGGTGAGGAAGCATGGGATATTTCTGAGAAAGTAAATATTAAGAGGGCAAGAAAGAAAGACAACGTGTTCATTAGGAATGTGCTTGGATGCAAGTAATAGGAAAGTTTGATCATGATAGCGTAAGCAAATAGAAGATGGTTTGGTTTTGTTCCTTGGACTCCTTTTTGGAGATAGGCTCTCTCTGTGTAAGCCAGGTTGTTTTCAAACCTGTGATCCTCTGTCCTCAGCCTTAGAGGACTGGGATGACGGACTTGTGCCACACCACCACATTGAGCAGAAGTTTTGTTGTTGGTGGTGCTTTCCCAGAAAACAAAACAAAATAATTGAAATGGATAGTTAATGAAGACCTAAGCAGATTAAGGGCCCAGTCTCCCCTTTCTATTGACTTTTCCCCCTTGGCCTCCCAGGGAAAGTTCTATCACCATTTCAAATTCAGCAAAAGTCATAAAGAAGAGGAAGCCATGATAGCCACACCTTGCAGAAACTGGGTGGACTTATTTTATACTGAATTGCTAAGATCTGTGTCATATGATTACCAAGCAATGGGATGTAATTTAGGAGATGATAGTGGAGTACTTAACTGATGGCATCCATTGCTCCATAAACAAGAAACATGCCTTCATGGGGATGGCTACTAAAAGCAGTTGAGAGAGCATTAATGGGTTGACTGTGTCCTGAGGGATGACCCCACGCACGTGCACATAGGGGCAGAACTAATTGGACACAGTCAGTTATAAAAACAAACAAACAAACAAACAAACAAACAAGATGGAAGAAGAGTGTCTTCAGTACTGATAGAGGGAAAAGTTTGGAGGAGGCAAGTTGGCAGCCCAATCAAACATTGCAGGGGTTGAGAAAGAGGAGCTCTCAAAGGAGCCTATGGATTTGACATTTGGAAGGGCAGAGACCTTGCCAATATGCTCTCAGTAGTATTCTAGGCACCTTCTCCAGCACCAGGGACAGAGTAGGCAATTAATCACTGACTAGGGACATTAATCTGGCTCTGGTGTATTAGATGTATTGCATGTATAAAGGTCTTTATTGATCATCTCGTATAAATTAAATTTTAATTTTCTCTAAGTAAATACTTTCTGGAAAGAGTGAGCATCTAGAGAGTTATCCTTCATATGCACATTAGGATCCAGTTAATGGGAATGGACTACAACTTATAAAATATTTCCCCAAAGCTCAACGAAGCAAAATGCAGGAACTTGCTGGATGATTCGTTTATTGTTAGAGCATCTGTTCTTAGTAGGTGTTTAGTAATGAGAAAGCTCTTTGTGTATCACATATAACTATTCATTTATATGTTCTTATAAGAAATAGTTTAAAATATTTTCCATCTTTAATATGATAGAAAGTTCCACTTAAAAGTATTCATTCTCCCAGATGTGTCCAATACAGATGTTTGCCTTGTCCTTTACAGTTTACAAACCTTACAATTTCCTGTTTTGATAGATTCACTCAGCAATATGGGAGATGGCTATAGCAAGTATCATTAGCTGTACCTTGCCCTTCATTTTATCACTGACAAAATCAAAAAGCAACAGGTCTTCAAGTACTTTATTCAGCATCACACATGTACTAGTAGACTGACCCAGAGTTGGACACAAATTTTAACTCCAAGTTCTGTGTTCTTTACCAAATAAAGTTTGTGTCTAAATCCAAGGTAGCAAGTACTGTGTCACTGAGAATCATTATGACATTACAACTTAAATTAGTGGCTACTTCTGCCATCTGTCAAGCGGGAGCTACATATTTTATCTCTGTGGGTAAATTGGTTGGAGTGTTTTACATTTATTTGTTTGTTTATTTTTTGAGGGGGGCATGGAGCCATGGTAGTACATGCTATAGTACATATGGTAAGATCAGAGGAAAACCAGAAGGAGCCAGGGATTGACTGTCTCTTTCTACGATGGGGTTGAATTCAGGTCATCATGTTTGATGTCAAATTCCTTTACCTGCTGAGCCATCTCTCTCTCTCTTGATTAGTTGGCTCTGGTCAGTCATTCTTCTTTTTGCACAGAGTGGTAAGAAAGGATGAGAAGAGAAAGCCTACCTCTATTGATGAGACATTAATTGCCAAGGTTGGTTTGTCAAGGAATAGTGTATTTGAAGGGGTGTTAAGGAAAAGTAACTATAGTAACTTGTTTCCCCCTCCCACTCGCCCAATGGAAAATCACACATTTTAACTTTCTATCAACTTATGTCATTCTCTGAATATGGATGACCATTGTCTACTTGAAAATAAGAATAAATTTTATAGTATATGTGAACTATATATGATATGTAAGGTGACTTGATCTAATTAAAACCTCATTGAGGCTCATCTTCTTAGAGAGATGTCTTCATTTATGATTGTGTGTGTGTGTGAAAGAGAATGTTTGTATGTGTGTGTGAGTGTGTATGTGTGATCTGTCTGTGTATCTGTGTAGTTTTCCAGACAGAATCTTGAATAGGCTGGCCTTGAACTCAGGATCCTACTTCTTTTTTTGTTTTTAAGATTTATTTATTTATTATATGTAAGTACACTGTAGCTGTCTCCAGACACAGCAGAGGAGGGCATCAGATCTCATTACGGATGGTTGTGAGGCACCATGTGGTTGCGAGGATTGGAACTCAGGACCTCTGGAAGAGCAGTCAGTGCTCTTAACCACTGAGCCATCTCTCCAGTCCCCTGTGAACTTAGTGAGTTCTGGGACTATATAGCCCATGCCACTCTGGGTCTCTACCTCTATTTTGAGTTTGAGCTTTACCTGGCCTTCCTCCTTTATTTGCAACTTTCTGTTTATTGCCAAGGGCAGCTAAGTTGTGCCCAGAGTCTTTCTTTTCTTTTTCTTTTGGAACTATTGCACTGTTCCTTGAATCTTTCAAGTCTACCCCGTCTTCAAATGACCTGTGGTATGGTAACACACATATCTTCTTAAGAAAGACAACTTAGAATAAATCTATATGGGATCTATAATTCCAGGACTTTATTTTTTGAGAAAAAAAAAGACAAAAAAAAAAAAGTAAGAGAAATGACTCACTACCTTTTAACAGATACTACCTACATTGTACTTTATCACCCATTTGATTTGACAAAATCTAAAGTTTCAGGCCTTGAGGCTAGGAACTGAGATGCCAAGTAGATAAATGAGGCCTGCTGCTCCAGGTGAGCAATGGATCCCAGGGACACACTTGTCACTGGGTGACTTTGGAGATTATGACTTTATGTGCTTTGAGAAGCTTCGCAGGCAGACATGTGCAATAAATCACAACTAATCATGTCACAGGGAGGACCACAGCTGTGTTTACACCCTGATGGGCTACGGTTGGCCTTCCTTGGTGGACATGCCAGAAGTGTTAGACTTGAGGACCTGCCATAGTTTATCTGAAACTGCGTTTGAATTAATTTATTAATGTTTTTAAAATCTATTTTATACTTTTCTTCCAGGGAGCAGGCTTCAGTGCTTTTATCTAACAAGCTATTCATCCTTCCTTCCTTTCTTTCTTTCTTTCTCTCTTCCTTTCTTTTTTGTTAGATATTTTCTTTTTATACATTTCAAATGCTATCCTGAAAGTTCCCTATACCCTCCCTCCACCCTGCTCCCCTACCCACCCACCCTGGCATTCCCCTGTACTGGGGCATATAAAGTTTGCAAAACCAAGGGGCCTATCTTCCCAGTGATGGTCAATTTCTCCTTAGAATAGGGAACAAAATACCCATGAAAGGAGTTATGGAGACAAAATTTGGAGCTAAGATGAAAGGATGGACTATCCAGAGACTAACCCACCCAGGGATCCATCCCATTATCAGCCACCAAACCCAGACACTATTGCATATGCCAGAAAGATTTTGCTGAAGGGACCCTGTTATAGCTGTCTCGTATGAGGCTATGCCAGTGCTTGGCAAATACAGAAGTGGATCCTCACAGTCATCTATAAGATGGAACACAAGGCCCCCAATGGAGAAGCTAGAGAAAGCACCCAAGGAGCTGAAGGGTTCTGCAACCCTATAGGTGGAACAACAATATGAACTAACCAGTACCCCCCAGAGCTCGTAACAAGCTATTCTTTTTTTTTTATGTTTTTTTTCTTAAATTGGGTATTTATTTCATTTACATTTCCAATGCTATCCCAAAAGTCCCCAACCCGCTCTCCCACCCACTCCCCCACCCACCCACTCCCACTTCTTGGCCCTATCGTTCCCCTGTACTGAGGCATATAAAGTTTGCACGACCAATGGGCCTCTCTTTCCACTGATGGCCGACTAGGCCATCTTCTGATTCATATGCAGCTAGAGACACGAGCTCCGGGGGGTCTTGAGAGACTATGCGGGGGGGGGGGGGGGTGGCTAGCAAACACAGAAGTGGATGCTCACAGTCAGCTATTGGATGGATCACAGGACCCCCAATGGAGAAGCTAGAGAAAGTACCCAAGGAGGTAAAGGGATCTGCAATCCTATAGGTGGAACAACAATATGAAGTAACAAGCTATTCTTAATGCTGTCTCTGTGTTAGCAGCTGTCCCCCCAGGGTGGAAAGGTAGACCAGGTGCTGCCTATGTAATTAAGGAATTTATCACTTGGAAGGAAAAGAAATGTGGCATAGGAATATTGTTTAGTAATGTTTTATATATGAGTATGTTTAATGAAAAGTAAGATGAAGAAATAAACAGGAGGATTAAAAATACATTAAAAAGGTGGCCAAGCAAAAGAAAATCTATGTAGACTACAGCACACACACATTCTGCAGTGCTGACCAATTTAATCTACATAATTCTTACTTTGGAAATGAACAATTTCATGGCTGAGATTTTACTGAAATGATCAATTCATAAAGAAATGGAGAATCTACTTCAAAATTAGGATAATTCCTGGGTTTACCAGTTGTCAAAATTATGAACAGGTGGATTTCTCAGCTCCTAGTGCATGGTCCGTCATACGTGAGAGCCTCTGAACAAAATGTTGGCAGTAAACAAGAAGATCAACAGATAACATTAAATTAAATTAAAATATTAAATTTTATAAAATAAAGTAAAATATTAAATTAAATTAAAAATTAAACATTAAATATTAAAAATGCAAACCAAAAAACAGGAAAAAGAAATATCATAACAGGGAGAATTTCCTGTGTTTTAGGGAGACTTAATTCCTCAAAACTCCCTGAAGGAAGGCTATGCATACAGGTGAAGCATATAATTTTTAACAAAATTTCAAAAGATGAATACATTTTTAGATGTCTGGGGTAATTTTTACTAGAGGGATATGAAGACCCACCGAAGTTCTTTGCTGTCTGTCCTACAAATGAAACTATGCGATCTATTCTTATACTGAGAATTATAGATGCTCAGAATCGCAAGTACAAATGGTCTATTAATTCATCAAAATACAGTGTCTTTCTTTTTCACGTTGCTTGATCCATCCCCAAAAGCTCTTCTTTCTCCCACATGTATTCATGGAAGACCAACCTAATGTGTGCTATTACTACTAGAAGTTGTGGAGGGGGGAGGGCGGGGGACGGGGGGGGGGGGGACGGGGGCGGGAGGGGTGGTGATCTCAGAGAACCCTTAGTGATGACTTCAGCTTTTAAAGAGTATGCTGGCCTGGTGTGGTGGCACATGCCTTTAATCCCAGCACTAGGGAGGCAGAGGCAGGCAGATTTCTGAGTTCGAGGCCAGCTTGGTCTGCAAAGTGAATTCCAGGACAGCCAGTGCTATACAGAGAAACCCTGTCTCCAAATGAACCAAAAAGATATGCTCATGCTCGGAATAAAATTAAGATTCTAGAAGGATATGAAACCTCAGCTCATGATTTGTTTTTCCCCCAGAGCTGAGGATCGAACCCAGGACCTTGTGTTTGTTAGACAAGCGCTCTACCACTGAGCTAAATCCTCAACCCCAGCTCATGACTTATAATAGGCTCTCTTATTCAGCGTGCATGAATGGCATCTATGAAACCCTACATTCAAGCCCCAGAAGCCTGCGAGGAAACACAGAAAAAGAGAGGTCTGTGTTAATAAAAATATTAAAACCTCATCTTTTGTAATATTATTCTTCATATTTTTATTGTTCTCTGCTTTTATGCAAAGAGAGAGATGAATGGCTTTAGACCATTCAGTTTGTAAAAATTTGACAGTAAATAACTTTTGCATTGTGATGGAGGAGAGGGAGGGAGGGAAAGCTTTAAACATTTTTAACACTATTATTCGCAGCCATTCTGTTGTAGCTTAATGTTGGGTAGTCTCTTCGCTTCAGACATTAAGAGTACATCCAAGTAAAAATAACCTTTGGGTTCTACAGGAGAAGGGTGTGGGCTCCCAGGGTGAGCAGGTTTTCCTCTGGGCCTCCTGTGGAATGGTTTGTGGAGACTGTAAAAAGCAGAGGCAGGCTTTTGGCTCTGCCCTCCCCTCCCCCACCCCTTCCAACTCATCACATTCTTATATAATCCAACAAAAATCTGCTTTTGGTTAGAATGCAGTGGAAGGAAGGCAAAGGAAACCGTTTTTTCCTTCCCCCCTTTCGTTAAATGTTCCAAGTTTGTAGGAGAGGTCTGTCAAAGCAACTAACCAAATGGAGGCAGCTGGAAGTCATTAGGGGAACTTGCTGTGGACCACGATTAAAGCTGGGTGGAATTTGCACTCTCTCTCCCTTTCTTTTTTTATAGTACCCTTAGCAAGTTAGTGTTCCTTTTGAAATCCGAATTAGTCATGTGACTATGAAGGTTGGAAAAGTATTTTACTCCTCTACATCCTGGAGACCACTCCACTGATTTCTGAGGCCATTACTGCAAATGAATAAATGAACACATTTGGAACTAACTGGTGCTCCGCCACGGCGTGCCTTGTATTTCATGATTATCCTCGCATCTTCCTGGTCTTGGTCTGATTTGAAATGATAACCACTGAGTCACATTAAGAACACTTTGTGGTTACTTTCCTAGTCCGACATAATAACGGCAGCCTGGTTTTTAAGAGCCCAATTTTTCTCTCCTCTTTAACCGTTGCATCACTTTTCAGGATAAGAATTTCAAATGAGGTCCTCTAAGTTCCATGTTTGTGTTGTTCCATCTTCCTATGGATTTAGGCTCCAGGCATACTGAGACCTCTGCCACTAAACCTGCCGGGTAGGGGCTAAAGCCACAACTCCTTGGAAGGAGGGCTAGGACTACTCTTGTGGGTGTGGAGAGCCCAGGCCAGCCTCCTGAAAGAGGCTGAGTCTGTGGGAAAGGAAACAATGATGGCTCGCAAGCAAATGCTTCCTTCATGGAGGGTCTTGCTGCGAGGAGAGGATGTGAAGTAAGGGAGAGCAGGTTTTTCTGGCATGTATTTATTTCCAGCATACCATCTGAAAACAAACTCCCCAGTTACCGTGCAGCAATAGGAGAAGTTGTGGTGGAAAGGGGGCAGGGAGTGCAGAGCCACATATCAAGTTCTGAACTCCTAGCAAAATGAATTTCCACTGTTGTTTGACTGTCGGAGTCAGAGTTAGGGCTTCTGGAGATCAGTAGAGGCTGGAAGCACTTCTTAATCTTTCTTAGGATTTCTGTAGAGAACTACATAGAAAGCACACAATGAAATGCATTTCTCCCCTCATACTTCCTTGGAAAACCTGTTTAAAGACTGGGAAGGTTCTGGAATCTGGATGTTGTAAAGCATCCTTGCTGTAATAACCAAGTGAAGTCCTTGTCGGAGGTCAAAAGGTCCTCTCCCAACTCCCACTGCCCTCCCACCCACTCTGTGAGACAAATTCTTTTCTGTCCTTGGATGAATTCCTGAAACAACACAATAGCTCTTTTGGTTGACCTCAGATAATGAGACATCTTGTGTCCTTCGAGCTTGGGTGGGTGGGGTATTTTGGTCATTAGAGGCTGGACTTTCCTGTGATAGTCTCCATGGTAATTGAAGTTGAGGCTTCTCACTGTCCCTTACCCAGGTCTGTTGAAGAGAGTGGCTTGAAAGATTTGAAAGCAAGAGCAGGGAATGTTATCTGCAATCCCCTGCCTCCTGCCTCTTCTCAACCCCCATTCCTTCTAGGCCAGATAACTGCAGCTTGGGGAAGGGGCGTGGGGGGAGGGGTTGCTGGAGGATTCATAGGAAAATAGAGGCTTTAGTCCACCCCTCCTGGAATTGTGTGTAGTTGTTCTCTTAGTGTAGATCTTTAGGATGGATGCTTCCCCCCACCCCCGACCCCCACTCCCCTGACAAATTGTAATGCTTTGTTTAAAAGCTTCCTAACCTCCAAACCCCAAATCCCTGGGGAATGTAATCTTCAGTTCTTTGATTTATATAGAAATCCTCTCTGAAGGATTGTCCACGTGTATGAGCATCTCCCTGTACTCCTGTATGAAGGATGTGTACCGTTAGTTCCGGTAGTACTTAAAAAACTCCGAGGCTGGCTGGATCTTTTTAATTTTGTTTGTTTGTTTGTTTGTTTTAGAATTTCGCACCCCACACCATACCCTTTCTAACTCTCACTTAGCATTTTTTTTCATTTGAACTCAAAATCATGACCTCCATTAATCATTACTAGAGTTGCTGATATTTTTGTGTGTTTAGGGCTGACCCCTTGGGATCCCATAACCTTAATCACAGCACACATCTTTTTCACTAAGAAACAGTTGCAACCTTTTCCTTTGTCTTCCTGCAGATGGAAGTAAGCTAGAGTGCTATGCCCTACTGGCTTCCCTTAGCTCCCTGCCATGCAACTGGAGCTACTTTGGGTTCTAGACCAAAACACTACTTACCCTTACTGTCCCCTCTGCTGGGTGGGGACAATGCTCATCACTCCCATGGATTCCAAGTTTAAAATCACCATTTAGCCTCCAAATCTTGTAGTCTGGAAGTGAGTGGTCTAGTCCAGATAAGTAACTTTTTTTTTTTTAAAGCTACCTCATGGTTAGTCCTTTATAAACGCTGTTAAACGTGGGCTAAGACATGTTTAGGAACCATGTTCTTGAGACTTCAGAAGAACTAGAGAAAGAATCAATTTAAAGAAAACAATCCCCTTAAAGCCTGATTTATTGTTTCCTTTCAGGCAAAATCCTCAGAAAAGAGCACGAATTTCCTTCTCCTTCTGTCTTACTACCCTCAAAAAGCTATTAATAAATAACACGTATTCTATATCACATATTTTCATAAAAGTACAAGGTGCTAAACTAAACACATATTAATGTAAAATATGTCCATGTATATAAATGCATTATTAATGAATAACTCTTGTTAAGGCGAACAAAACAAAACACCAATTTGGCAGCAGAGTTGAAGTGTATAGTGGAGCAGACAACTATTAGATTGATTAAAGAGATTTTCACACAAGGACAGTCTACTAATTTGCTGAGAATTGTATCTCAAGGTTAAAAAATTCTGGCTACATTTTAAAGCAGGGAAGATCAATTAGAACATTCATTAGATTCCTATTTACACTTTAATTGTCAACTCTGCTCATTTGTTGGAAGGCTTTTTTAGTCATTAGTGTCTGTCAGTAAGAAATATGTCTTAATTTCACTTACATTCATTTCTTCATCCTTTCATTCAATCAACAAACACTAATAAAGTGCCAAGCACTATGCTGGCTTTCAACGTCTCCAGATGAGAAAAGACCAAGCTTTAGCCTCAAGGACATTCTCACCTCGAATCCTCACATAAGCAAAATTAGTATAGAGACTGTGAGTTTTTCTAAAGTTATAAAAATAATTGCCTGGAACAATAGAAAGACACAAGAGGACCATAATAAACGTATATGCTTGTTCTTTTTCTGTATGTGGTAATTAACCCCTTTGCTTCTCAGGCTTAACATATCTCAGCATGCCTTGTTTTGACTGCTGTTAGCTCTGTGTCTACTGTGGGTTGGAGACTCCATGACAGGGGCATTACTTGTCTCCCTTTGGACTCTACAGGACCCTGTAGAGTCAGAATGTCTCCCATTTTCTGTCCAGGAAAAGAAAACAACCTCAAGATAGTAAAGAAGAGAATAGAGACCATTGCATTATCCAGATTCTGGACAAAGTCCTGAGCACAGCTTCTGGGGATGGGGTGTGACGGGGTCTCTTGCAAGTATAAATGGCAGAGGAAGACTGTGCATTCTCTGTAAGCACCTGTGTATTGCAGGTGCACTTTGACTGCCTCTTGAATGGTTACCTTTGTCTCTCAATCCTTCTTTGGTGCTTTTGCATAAACTCTGGGCTAAGAATGAGGCCCCAGGCCTATAATTCTGCTTCAGTATCTGACTTAGTATCTCCGAACACTCAGCCATCAAACTGTGGCCAGAGGTTTCTTCTCTTCAAGTATAGTTCTCATGGGAAAATAAATTCACATTAGAATATTGATGCTGATTATCCAGCTTGATAGGATACACAAATTGCTTCCTTTTGTGCACCATGGTAAAAATCCTTTCAAAGACCATAACCTTTGTTCATAACTTAACAGACATGTGACAACAGAGAGAGCATAGCCTGTTAGCCACTGGGCCAGGAGAGGAGTTCTAATTTGTTTTACCAAGAAAGTTAGCTATTTAGTATTTTTGAATTTCAGTTTGTTTATTTGTTTATTTATTTATTTTGGGCAAATATGTGTTTCAAGGGAGCCAAGATAGCTAATCAGCCGAAGGTGCTTGTCATGACTTGAGTTCAATTCTTAGAACCCACACAAAGGTGAAAGGAGAGAACTCGCACCAAAAAGTTGTCCTCTGACCTCTATACTACTGCTGTGTGGCAGTGTCCCCACTCCTCAATGTCATTCTCTCTGTCTCTCTCTGTCTCTCTCTGTATCTCTCTCTCTGTATCTCTCTGTATCTCTCTCTCTCTCTCTCTCTCTTTCTCTTTCTCTCTCTCCTCTCTCCAATGATTTTATAAATTTCTTTTTAAAATCTGGAAACATTTCAAATGCATAGAAAGTATGGAGCTTGCTATGATACATGTTCATATAGACTTCACTACAGTTTAACACTTACAATTGCCTTTAAGTTTAAACAAATTATATTGCATTTTTGAAACTTTTGTTTTGTCTGCTTATCATTCTAGCTGTATTCCCTTTGCCATTAGATAAATGTATGTAATTTTCTCTTTCCCCATGTTTGAACATTTTGTGTGTTTCTGATTTACTATTACTTCACATTATTCTACAGTAGACCCAGTATGAGTATCTGAAAATGTCAACAGAGGAGACTGTGATGAGTTCTCAGCTAATGTTCACGGCTGTATTAATGCATGTTCAGAAAGGAGTCTTCAGGAAATAAGTACCAAGACAGAACAGGATATTTAAGAGATTTATCTTAGAAAATGTCTCAGAAGGATAGGGGGTGAAGGTGTCTGATATGATAGAAATGCTTCAGTCTTGTGAATTTGACATCTAAGAAAGAATAGAGGCCAGAGTGGCTTGACTTGGGAGAGTTTCAGCTCACAACACAGCAAATACGCACCAGGTTAATGGAAGTTTCTTAGTTAGAGGCTGTTGTTAGAAAAAGTAAACTTTTTTTTTTATGTAGGAATGGGTTAATTCTTACTCAGACAACATTTTAGCATGGGCTGGAGACAGTTATCATGTGTGTGTGTGGGGGGGGGGTAATTAGCTGGGCCTAACATCATCTAAGTGCTGAAATACTTCTTCTGAAGATCTCAGCAAGCTCTTCTGTGACTGTGTGTGTATGTGTGTAGTGTACGTATGTGTTGTGTACATGTGTAGCATGTATATCTTTGTGTGTATATATGTGTGATTCTATGTATGTATTGTGTAAATGTGTATAGTGTGTGTCTTTGTATGTATGTATGTATATTTGTGTTTGTGTGGTGTATGTATGTATGTATGGAATGTGGTTTTGTGTGTGTGTGTGTGTGTAAGGATAGGGAAGAGCAGTTGTCTTGGTCGCCACTGGCTGGAGAAGGGCAACAGAACTACATATCTGACTTCTGCAATCCAGAAACCCTTAGATCTGTGGCAGCTCATGAGAGCTTATTATTCTTGCTCGAATGAGCTTGCCCTCTCTCATTTGCTGTAGGGTTTCCATTTTATTTCTTTTGAGGCATGCAGCGTGTTGAACAATTGCTTCAGTTTATTCTGTTTCATGATTCCATTTCTGCTTGACTTAAGAGGAATGACTTTCCATTTCCTCCGTCCTCTGCGTTATCGGAATCAGAAAGACTTCATTTTCTACATAGGTAAAATGAATGGCTAGAATCCATGATCTTCCTGCTTTATCAGACTAATTCCAATTAATAAATAAACATAAAACTATGAGGCAGGACAATCATGTTTTGTGAAGTGACATGTCCAGAGATAACCTAACAGATAAGCTAAAAAAGAGAAGAGAAGCATGGAAAATGAGGGCAACAGTATAAATTAATGTGGAAACTGCATCCCACTAAGTTACTATGGATGCCCTACCCTTGAGGAACATCTCTGAGTTGAATGAAGTTAATGGCTTAGTCATCTTGGTGTATCTGGCCCCAGATAGACTACTTAGGTGCTAGAATAAAAAAGGTCATGGGTATTGAATTGAATATTTTAGAAATGTTAGAACCTATATATAATCAGAGAGTTCAATATTTAGAGATTTAAATTTTATATCTTGTTAGTCTGTGTATAAAGAGTAGAATTTAGGTTGTTGGCAATTTACCTTGGTGTATACCTGTAATAGGTAGCTAATTAAGTCTTATAACGGGTAGAGAGATAAATCTTAAACCAGGAACTTGGATGATTCAACTGTAACCTCATTTGAAATTGCTGGTGCTTTATCATTTTTCTGTCAACTCTCTCCTGGTGTCTCTACTGATCATCTACTTTCTACATGGCTGTGTTCAAACCATTTTTTGATAACAGTCATTACCATTGTAGAAAAGAAAGCAAATGGTGCCATATTGACCAACCCATGGATTCCGAATTGAAAAACCCATCCAGTGATCCTTGCAGAGGCCACAGAGGTCCATTTGGGGTGTCTTCAACAATTAGAGTTGCTCCTTAGTAAAGAGGTTTGCTTGTAGAACTCTACTTCCTTTGTTCAGTGGCTTGAGGAAGTCTTCCCCATCAGTAGACTGGATGCTAAAGAGTAGATTTTGGATGTTAAATAGTAGATCTTTCAGCATGTGTTTTCCTGCTGAGTCCTTGTAACAATGTTGTTAATGGCAGTGGTGTCTGGCTGCTAGAAGCAGTGAGGAGAAAGACTCAAAAACAGTTGTTTGCACTGGAGGTTGAGTCTGTTGATTTAGGGTTCCAGCATTTCCTATTCCTCTCTAGCATTTATGAATTCAGCTTCCAGTTCCAAATTTGCAAAGACCACTTGAGGGTTTAAGTAATGCCTTTAATTACCACGCAAAGTATAGGCAATTGCATTTCGTGAAACTAACAATTATCCAGACTATATTATTAGAGTGAGTTATTGAAGTCTGCATAGTTGTGAAACACCCATCAAAATAACTGGGGGAGAAAAGAGATAAACTAGATTGGAACAATGAAGCTTGAAAACAACTTTGATTATCTCTGCTGTTTATATGGTAATGAGTCCCCATTTTTGGGCATTGGGGTTCTTTGTAAAAATAATTCTTTTAGTCTTTTATGTTTGCCCATATTTAGAAATAGAGATACAGATAGTGTTTTTATTAACTTTAAAAATATAAACACTCCTGCTAATGTGGCAGCTTGCTACACTTTTGCAGACTTCAGTTTATATAATTTTCAAAATTTCCCTGAGACACAGGTGATAATATTCCCTCGAGATGGAGTCTAGAAGGAGATCAGCGATTTGCCTGAAATCACATACTTTAGAAGTAGTCATGCTGAATTGCACCCGGCTCTTCAGCCTGAGATTCTAAACTAAAAAGCCGATTATATGATCAAGTGACTTCAAGGGCAGAACAATTCTTCAGCATTTCTCTGGTGATTTAAAAAAAATATATGAGTAAGTAAATACTTATAAGAATGACACTAGAAAATAAATACACTTAATCAAGAACACATATCACTCTGCTTGTTGTCTTCCCCTTCCCCTCCCCTCCCTTCCCTTCCCCTCCTCTCCCCTCCGTCCCTTTCTCCTCCCTGTCCTTTTTCTTCTCCTCCCCTCTCTTCTCTCCTTCCCTCCCCCTTTTCCTTCCCCTCCCCTCCTTTCTCCTCCCCTCCCTTCCCTTCCTTTTCCTTTCTTTTTCCCCTTCCCTCTTCCCTCTTCCCTCTTCCCTCTTCCCTCTTCCCTCTTCCCTCTTTCTCCTTTCCCCTTTCCTTTCCTCTCCCTCTTCCAATCTCCCTCTCCCTCCACTTCCCTCTTACCAACCTTGCCTAGTCTTCCCTATTCATATTTATGCATACTTATGCCCTGAGGATGGTGAACAGTCCGGCAGAAAGGCAAGAAGATGTATTTGTAGTCAGTTAAAGTTTGAATTCTTTTAGTAGCACTACCTCTGGCAAGCTCTTTGCCTTATTTATTTGTAAAATGGGGGGGGGGGAGAAGTGACCCAACAGGAGTTTTAAGAATAACTGAAGGAGATGTGATTTGTCAAGTGCCCCCAAACTGTATCACCGAATAAGTGATTACTACTGTGTTTATAGTGACATCAACTTGGACATTTTAAAGGTAGAGTTAAAAGCCAACATAAGCCGGGCGGTGGTGGTGCACGCCTTTAATCCCAGCACCCAGAAGAGGCAGGCAGATTTCTGAGTCCGAGGCCAGCCTGGTCTACAAAGTGAGTTCCAAGACAGCCAGCACTAAGCAGAGAAACCCTGTCTCGAAAAACCAAAAAAAAAAAAAAAAAAAAGCCAACAACATAGTAGGCTTGAAATAAACTAAGTGACTTAAACTGACTATGTTTATCTAGATTTTCAACACAGTAGTTTTCTATTTATATTTTCCTTTAAAGTTCTAGGCTATGAGCTGGGGAATGTTTAGTCACTGTGACAGTATGTTCCATCCATCAGTGGACCCTCTAAGTCTGTCTTGGTCTAAACATTTGAGCCTTGTATACATGGCCGATGTTGAATAAAAGTAGCAGCATGTTTCCCAAACTAAACTTTTTCTACAGCTCAACAATATTCTTGATTGAAAGATTGCTTTCGCCTGAGATGCTTTGCCTGTCAGACTTTCTCTGGCTGGATTAGCAAGAGTAGTATGGCAGAGTATCTTAATGGGTTCACTTTGTCTCCTTTTCAGTGCAGATTTCCAGGGAGATGTATGAAGGTCAGAGGACAATTTTGTGGTGTTAGTTCTTTGCTTCTTTCTTTAGTCGGTTTCAGGAACCAAACTTGGGTCTTCAGACTTGCACAGCAAGCTTTCCTATTGAGCCATCTGGTCAACTCTTCACCCATCTTCTATAACACCCTCATTGTGGACCGACCTGTTGTTACCTATCCAACCTCAGCTAACTTCTTACCTCCTGGTGGGGCTGAATTTCGAGGTACAGCATTGTTTCAGAAGACCAAGGTTAAGTAAAGAAAGTCACATGAGGATACGGGGTAGGATTCTGGATTAATATGCTTATAAGAAGATACACAAAGGCAGCTCAGGGACAGAGTGCTTACTTAGCATGAATGAGGTTGTAGGATTAACACCCCCAGCATGAGACTGGGGGACAGAAAACTCACTTCTCCTCTATGTGAGGTCACCACAGGAAAGCAGCCATCTGAAAGCCAGGAAGTCCCCTTCTAAGAGACTCATCCTGCTGAACTGTGATCCTACCTTCGAAGCCTCCAGAGGTATGAGAAAAGTCTCTGCTGCTTATACGACCCAGCTGATGGTAGTTTGTAAGGGCAGCCTAGTGGAAACTAATGTGAGCCTTAATGGATCTCTTTCATACTGAAGCATGCCTTACTGAGTTCAAGACCTGTTTTTAACTCCTTTGTCTTTTCCAGATCAGGATAAGAAGGGGGTGGAGTAAGAAATAAGGCATTTCCCCAATAATCACCCCCCCCCATTTCCCTTTATTTTCTTCCAGTGTTTTATTTTTTTTTTATTTTTTTTTTTAATATTTTTATTACATATTTTCCTCAATTACATTTCCAATGCTATCCCAAAAGTCCCCCATAGCGCCCCCCACTTCCCTACCCACCCATTCCCATTCTTTTGGCCCTGGCATTCCCCTATATTGGGGCATATAAAGTTTGCAAGTCCAATGGGCCTCTCTTTCCATTGATGGCCGACTAGGCCATCTTTCGATACATATGCAGCTAGAGACCAGAGCTCCAGGGTTCTGGTTAGTACATCATGTTGTTCCAACAATAGGGTTGCAGATCCCTTTAGCTCCTTGGGTACTTTCTCTAGCTTCTCCATTGGGAGCCCTGTGATACATCCAATAGCTGACTGTGAACATCCACTCCTGTGTTTGCTAGGCCCCGGCATCGTCTCACAAGAGACAGCTATATTTGGGTCCTTTCAGCAAGATCTTACTAGTGTATGCAATGGTGTCAGCGTTTAGAAGCTGATTATGGGACGGATCCCTGGATACAGCAGTCTCTAAATGGTCCATCCTTTCATCACAGCTACGAACTTTGTCTCTGTAACTCCTTCCCTGGGTGTTTTGTTCCCAATTCTAAGAAGGTGCACAATGTCCACACTTTGGTCTTCATTCTTCTTGAGTTTCATGCGTTTATCAAATTGTATCTTATATCTTGGGTATCCTAAGTTTTGGGCTAATATCCACTTATCAATGAATACATATTGTGTGAGATCTTTTGTGATTGTGTTACTTCACTCAAGATGATGCCCTCCAGGTCCATCCATTTGGCTAGGAATTTCATAAATTCATTCTTTTTAATAGCTGAGTAGTACTCCATTGTGTAAATGTACCATAATTTCTGTATCCATTCCTCTGTTGAGGGACATCTGGGTTCTTTCCAGCTTCTGGCTATTATAAATAGGGCTGCTATGAACATAGTGGAGCATGTGTCCTTTTTACCGGTTGGGACATCTTCTGGATATATGCCCAGGAGAGGTATTGCTGGATCCTCCGGTAGTACTATGTCCAATTTTCTGAGGAACCGCCAGACTGATTTCCAGAGTGGTTGTACAAGCTTGCAATCCCACCAACAATGGAGGAGTGTTCCACTTTCTCCACATCCTCGCCAGCATCTGCTGTCACCTGAATTTTTGATCTTAGCCATTCTGACTGGTGTGAGGTGGAATCTCAGGGTTGTTTTGATTTGCATTTCCCTGATGATTAAGGATGTTGAACATTTTTTCAGGTGCTTCTCTGCCATTCGGTATTCCTCAGGTGAGAATTCTTTGTTCAGTTCTGAGCCCCATTTTTTAATGGGGTTATTTGACTTTCTGGAGTCCACCTTCTTGAGTTCTTTATATATATTGGATATTAGTCCCTTATCTGATTTAGGATAGGTGAAGATCCTTTCCCAATCTGTTGGTGGTTTTTTTGTCTTATTGATGGTGTCTTTAGCCTTGCAAAAGCTTTGTAGTTTCATGAGGTCCCACTTGTCAATTCTCGATCTTACAGCACAAGCCATTACTGTTCGATTCAGGAATTTTTCCCCTGTGCCCATATCTTCAAGGCTTTTCCCCACTTTCTCCTCTATAAGTTTCAGTGTCTCTGGTTTTATGTGAAGTTCCTTGATCCACTTAGACTTGACCTTAGTACAAGGAGATAGGAATGGATCGATTCGCATTCTTCTACATGTTAACAACCAGTTGTGCCAGCACCATTTGTTGAAAATGCTGTCTTTCTTCCACTGGATGTTTTTAGCTCCCTTGTCGAAGATCAAGTGACCATAGGTGTGTGGATTCATTTCTGGGTCTTCAATTCTATTCCATTGGTCTATTTGTCTGTCACTATACCAGTACCATGCAGTTTTTATCACAATTGCTCTGTAGTAGAGCTTTAGGTCCGGCATGGTGATTCCACCAGAGGTTCTTTTATCCTTGAGGAGAGTTTTTGCTATCCTAGGTTTTTTGTTATTCCACATGAATTTGCAGATTGCACTTTCTAATTCGTTGAAGAATTGATTTGGAATTTTGATGGGGATTGCATTGAATCTGTAGATTGCTTTTGGCAAGATAGCCATTTTTACAATGTTGATCCTGCCAATCCATGAGCATGGGAGATCTTTCCATCTTCTGAGATCTTCTATAATTTCTTTCTTCAGAGACTTGAAGTTTTTATTATACAGATCTTTCACTTCCTTAGTTAGAGTCACGCCAAGATATTTTATATTATTTGTGACTATTGAGAAGGGTGTTGTTTCCCTAATTTCTTTCTCAGCCTGTTTATTCTTTGTGTAGAGAAAGGCCATTGATTTGTTTGAGTTAATTTTATATCCAGCTACTTCACCGAAGCTGTTTATCAGGCTTAGGAGTTCTCTGGTGGAATTTTTAGGGTCACTTATATATACTATCATATCATCTGCAAAAAGTGATATTTTGACTTCATCTTTTCCAATTTGTATCCCTTTGATCTCCTTTTGTTGTCGAATTGCTCTGGCTAGGACTTCAAGTACAATGTTGAATAGGTATGGAGAAAGTGGACAGCCTTGTCTAGTCCCTGATTTTAGAGGGATTGCTTCAAGCTTCTGACCATTTACTTTGATGTTGGCTACTGGTTTGCTGTAGATTGCTTTTATCATGTTTAGGTATGGGCCTTGAATTCCTGATCTTTCCAAGACTTTTATCATGAATGGGTGTTGGATCTTGTCAAATGCTTTTTCCGCATCTAAGGAGATGACCATGTGGTTTTTGTCTTTGAGTTTGTTTATATACTGGATTACGTTGATGGATTTCCGTATATTGAACCATCCCTGCATCCCTGGGATGAAACCTACTTGGTCAGGATGGATGATTGTTTTGATGTGTTCTTGGATTCGGTTAGCAAGAACTTTATTGAGGATTTTTGCATCAATATTCATAAGGGATATTGGTCTGAAGTTTTCTATCTTTGTTGGGTCTTTTTGTGGTTTAGGTATCAGAGTAATTGTGGCTTCATAGAATGAGTTGGGTAGAGTACCTTCTGTTTCTATTTTGTGGAATAGTTTGTGAAGAACTGGGATTAGATCTTCTTTGAAGGTCTGATAGAACTCTGCACTAAACCCATCTGGTCCTGGGCTTTTTTTAGTTGGGAGACTATTAATGACTGCTTCTATTTCTTTGGGGGATATAGGGCTGTTTAGATCATTAACCTGATCTTGATTCAGCTTTGGTACCTGGTATCTGTCTAGGAACTTGTCCATTTCATCCAGGTTCTCCAGTTTTGTTGAGTATAGCCTTTGGTAGAAGGATCTGATGGTGTTTTGGATGTCTTCAGGATCTGTTGTTATGTCTCCTTTTTCATTTCTGATTTTGTTAATTAGGATGCTTTCCCTGTGCCCTCTAGTGAGTCTGGCTAAGGGTTTATCTATCTTGTTGATTTTCTCAAAGAACCAGCTCCTTGATTGGTTGATTCTTTGAATAGTTTTTCTTGTTTCCACTTGGTTGATTTCGCCCCTGAGTTTGATTATTTCCTGCCGTCTACTCCTCTTGGGTGAATTTGCTTCCTTTTGTTCTAGTGCTTTTAGGTGTGTTGTCAAGCTGCTAATGTGTGCTCTCTCTAGTTTCCTTTTGGAGGCACTCAGAGCTATGAGTTTTCCTCTTAAAAATGCTTTCATTGCGTCCCATAAGTTTGGGTATGTTGTGGCTTCATTTTCATTGAACTCTAAAAAGTCCTTAATTTCTTTCTTTATTCCTTCCTTGACCAAGGTATCATTGAGAAGAGTGTTGTTCAGTTTCCACGTGAAGGTTGGCTTTCTATTATTTATTTTGTTATTGAAGATCAGCCTTAGTCCAAGGTGGTCTGATAGGATGCATGGGACAATTTCAATATTTTTATATCTGTTGAGGCCTGTTTTGTGACCAATTATGTGGTCAATTTTGGAGAAGGTACCATGAGGTGCTGAGAAGAAGGTATATCCTTTTGTTTTAGGATAGAATGTTCTGTAGATATCTGCCAGATCCATTTGATTCATAATTTCTGTTAGTTTCACTGTGTCCCTGTTTAGTTTCTGTTTCCATGATCTGTCCATTGGTGAAAGTGGTGTGTTGAAGTCTCCCACTATTATTGTATGAGGTGCAATGTGTGCTTTGAGCTTTACTAAAGTTTCTTTAATGAATGTGGCTGCCTTTGTATTTGGAGCATAGATATTCAGGATTGATAGTTCCTCTTGGAGGATTTTACCTTTGATGAGTATGAAGTGTCCCTCCCTGTCTTTTTTAATGACTTTGGGTTGGAAGTCAATCTTATCAGATATTAGAATGGCTACTCCAGCTTGTTTCTTCATGCCATTTGCTTGGAAAATTGTTTTCCAGCCTTTCATTCTGAGGTAGTGTCTATCCTTTTCTCTGAGATGAGTTTCCTGTAAGCAGCAAAATGTTGGGTCTTGTTTGTGTAGCCAGTTTGTTAGTCTATGTCTTTTTATCGGGGAGTTGAGTCCATTGATATTAAGAGATATTAAGGAAAAGTAATTGTTGTTTCCTGTTATTTTTGATGTTAAAGTTGGCATTTTGTTCTTGTGGCTGTCTTCTTTTAGGTTTGTTGAGGGATTACCTTCTTGTTGTTTCTAGGGCGTGGTTCCTGTCCTTGTATTGGTTTTTTTCTGTTATTATCCTTTGAAGGGCTGGATTCGTGGAGAGATAATGTGTGAATTTGGTTTTGTCATGGAATACTTTGGTTTCTCCATCTATGTTAATTGAGAGTTTGGCTGGGTATAGTAGCCTGGGCTGGAATTTGTGTTCTTTTAGTGTCTGTATAACATCCGTCCAGGATCTTCTGGCTTTCATAGTCTCTGGTGAAAAGTCTGGTGTAATTCTGATAGGCTTGCCTTTATATGTTACTTGGCCTTTTTCTCTTACTGCTTTTAGTATTCTATCTTTATTTAGAGCATTTGTTGCTCTGATTATTATGTGTCGGGAGGTATTTCTTTTCTGGTCCAGTCTATTTGGAGTTCTGTAGGCTTCTCGTATGTTCATGGGCATCTCTTTCTTTAGATTTGGGAAGTTTTCTTCTATAATTTTGTTGAAGATGTTTGCTGGTCCTTTGAGTTGAAAATCTTCATTCTCATCCACTCCTATTATCCGTAGGTTTGGTCTTCTCATTATGTCCTGTATTTCTTGGATGTTTTGAGTTAGGATCTTTTTGCATTTTACATTTTCCTTGATTGTTGTGCCGATGTTCTCTATGGAATCTTCTGCACCTGAGATTCTCTCTTCCATCTCTTGTATTCTGTTGCTGATGCTCGTATCTATGGTTCCAGATTTCTTTCCTAGGGTTTCTATCTCCAGTGTTGCCTCATTTTGGGTTTTCTTTATTGTGTCTACTTCCCTTTTTAGGTCTAGTATGGTTTTGTTCATTTCCATCATCTGTTTGGATGTGTTTTCCTGTTTTTCTGTAAGGACTTCTACCTGTTTGATTATGTTATCATGTTTTTCTTTAAGGATTTGTAACTCTTTAGCAGTGTTCTCCTGCAATTCTTTAAGGGATTTTTGTGCTTCCTCTTTATTGTCTTCTGCCTTTTTATCAGTGTTCTCCTGCATTTCTTTAAGTGTGTTATTAAAGTCCTTCTTGAAGTCCTCTATCATCATCAGGAGATATGCTTTTAAATCCGTGTCTAGCTTTTCCGGTGTGTTGGGGTGCCCTGGACTGGGCGAAGTGGGGGTGCTGGGTTCTAATGATGGTGGGTGGTCTTGGTTTCTGTTAGTAAGATTATTACGTTTACCTTTCTCCATCTGGTAATCTCTGGGGTTAGTTGTTATCGTTGTCACTATTTAAAGATTGGAGCAGAAGCTGTGTTCCACTCACCAGCAGTCTCTAAATCCTGCGGCGGGGGTTGTGGGTAGCTGACGGTACCCCGGTGCTGGTCCAGCCGGAAGAGGCCTGTGGACCTACTCAGGCCGTTTTTCTGCTTCCCTAACTAATGCAGTCTCTGGTCCCGCGTGCAATTGGATTGGAGCAGAAGCTGTGTTCCACTCTCCAGAAGTCTTAAGATCCTGTGGTGGGTGTTGTGGGTAGCTGGTGAGTGTCAGCCGACCCTGCGCCCCAGCTGCCCCGGTGCTTTTCTGACCGGAAGAGGGTTGTGGCCCTATGTAGGCCGGATTTCTCTCTCCCCAACCAGAGCAGTCTCAGGTCCCGCGTGATTGGACTGGAACAGAAGCTGTGTTCCACTCACCAGCAGTCCCAAAATCCTGCGGCGGGGGTCGTGGGTAGCTGGCGGGTGTCAGGCAACCCTGCGCTCCCGCTACCCTGGCGCTGATCCGGCCGGGTGAGGCCTGTAGCCCTACTCAGGCCGGTTACTGCTTCCCTAACTAATGCAGTCTCAGGTCCCGCGCAATTGGATTGGAGCAGAAGCTGTGTTCCACTCACCAGCAGTCCCAAAATCCTGCGGCGGGGGTCGTGGGTAGCTGGCGGGTGTCAGGCAACCCTGCGCTCCCGCTACCCTGGCGCTGATCCGGCCGGGTGAGGCCTGTGGCCCTACTCAGGCCGGTTTCTGCTTCCCTAACTAATGCAGTCTCAGGTCCCGCGCAATTGGATTGGAGCAGAAGCTGTGTTCCACTCACCAGCAGTCCCAAAATCCTGCGGCGGGGGTCGTGGGTAGCTGGCGGGTGTCAGGCAACCCTGCGCTCCCGCTACCCCGGCGCTGATCCAGCCGGATGAGGCCTGTGGTCCTACTCAGGCCGGTTTCTGCTTCCCTAACTAATGCAGTCTCAGGTCCCGCGCAATTGGATTGGACTCTTCCAGTGTTTTAAATAACCACTCTCCTTTAGGTCCTCTGCTCTCTGCCCATGCTCTCCCACTGTCTCTGTGGAAACAACTTGTCATGTGACAACCTGTTTTCAGAGGATGGGCTACCTCGCTCCTACTCAAGACTGTCCTCTTCCAGTCCAGGTGTCCTCACTGTCCCCACCACAGCCTTCTTTCTTCAGCATTTTTACATGGATGGAATTTTCCCGAAAGGAATTTTCTTTTTCACTTTGGTGAAGTTATTTGTGATCCAAAGATGAGGCGCATTGAGAACCACCACCAGAGGATATGTCATTTTTTCTGCATCATGATTTAGTGATTCAATTCCACATACACAATCTAGTCCTTAAAGAATCTAAGGATGATTGATTTTGGTCCCCCCCCTTTTTTTTTTGCAATAGTTTCTTGCCTGTTTTCTGGTATTTTAATTACAAAGTAGTTCTTTCAAATTTCAAATCCTCTGACTGTAGGGGTGCAAGTGTCCTCAGAGCTTACCGATTGCCAATATCAAGATGCAGGGAAATGAACAAGAGCCCCATCTTCAATCATGAATACCCAGAATCTCCACTGTTTACATTACTCATCTCTCTGATGTAAAAGAGAAAAATAAAGCTATTCCCTGTAGAAGTTCCATCTTACCGATTTTCTGAGTCATCTTGCTCTTCAACTCCCTTGCCTTTTTACCTATAATAAATCATCAAGTCTTAGAGATACAACTTTTTAAATACTGCATCTCTTGTAATCAGTCTTCTGGTCTCTAGTCCCCAGCTCTGACTCCAGCCCCTCTTATTGCTAGTGTGCTATTTGTTTTTTGCCTTGTGTGACTTCTGGAGCAGAGGGCAGCAAATGCATAGAGCAGGGCACATGTGGCATTGCAAGCACTAGTGTTTATATGTAGATTTGATTGATTATAATCTCTCTTACTTCTCACTCTCTAGCCCCATATTATGCTTGGGAATCATACTGTGCATGCCTTGTTAACTGTGTAGCAGATCCTCTGCCAGGTATGAGGACTAAAGCGTCATTCAAGAGAAAGTCTAGTCCTCCTGACACATACAGTCTGTAGAAAATATAGGTAAGTCCTGTACAGGATCAAGTGCTAAGAAAAGGTGGTTGTACAAGCTTGCAATCCCACCAACAATGGAGGAGTGTTCCTCTTTCTCCACATCCTCGCCAGCATCTGCTGTCACCTGAATTTTTGATCTTAGCCATTCTGACTGGTGTGAAATGGAAATCAATCTGGCAGTTCCTCAGAAAATTGGACATAGTACTACCGGAGGATCCAGCAATACCTCTCCTGGGCATATATCCAGAAGATGTCCCAACCGGTAAGAAGGACACATGCTCCACTATGTTCATAGCAGCCTTATTTATAATAGCCAGAAGCTGGAAAGAACCCAGATGCCCCTCAACAGAGGAATGGATACAAAAAATGTGGTACATTTACACAATGGAGTACTACTCAGCTATTAAAAAGAATGAATTTATGAAATTCTTAGGCAAATGGTTGGACCTGGAGGGCATCATCCTGAGTGAGGTAACTCAATCACAAAAGAACTCACATGATATATACTCACTGATAAGTGTATATTAGCCCAGATACTTAGTATAGCGAGATATAAGATACAATTTGCAAAACACATGAAACTGAAGAAGAATGAAGACCAAAGTGTGGACACTTTGCCCCTTCTTAGAATTGGAAACAATCACCCATGGAAGGCGTTACAGAGACAAAGTTTGGAGCAGAGACAAAAAGATGGACCATCTAGAGATTGCCATATCCAGGGATCCATCCCATAATCAGCTTCCAAACGCTGACACCATTGCATACACTAGCAAGATTTTGCTGAATGATATGGCTGTCTCTTGTGAGACTATGCCGGAGCCTATCAAACACAGAAGTGGATGCTCACAGTCAGCTATTGGATGAATCACAGGGCCCCCAATGGAGGAGCTAGAGAAAGTACCCAAGGAGCTAAAGAGATCTGCAACCCTGTAGGTGCAACAACATTATGAAATAACCAGTACCCCGGAGCTCTTGACTCTAGCTGCATGTGTATCAAAAGATGGTCTAGTCGGCCATCACTAGAAAGAGAGGACCATTGGACATGCATACTTTATATGCCCCAGTACAGGGGAACGCCAGGGCCAAAAAATGGGAATGGGTGGATAGGGAAGTGGGGGGGGAGGGTATGGGGGACTTTTGGGATAGCATTGGAAATGTAATTGAGGAAAATATGTAATTAAAAAAAATTAAAAAAAAAAAGAAATAAAAAAATTAAAATAAAAAAAAAAAAAGGTGACAGGACGTGCTAATAGGAAACAAGAACTGTCCCCTGATACAGTAGAGAAGATGTCTTTTATTGAAGCTCAGACCTCAAAGCTAAGAAGCTGCTTTTCATGTACAACCAGTGCTTTAAAGCTGAAGGCAGGGAACAAGGGCTTCAGGTAGAAAAGATTCACCTTGCATTGGTGAGGGGTGTATGACTCAAAGTAACAAAGCAGTTCATGGTTCATAGTGTTGGAGGAGTTATGTTGAAAAGGTAAGCTGAGATGACCCTCCCAAACCCTGCCACCTAGGGCCTGAGCTTTGGATCTGTATACACATCTGTATACACATGTGTATGCTCATCACATCTTCAGCTTTGTGAGCTTCTAGTGTGGAAGGCTTTAGGGTAGATGCCCAGGAGTTAGCAGCAAGGCAGCTTCTACCCAAGACTTCACACACAGCACAGAGACTGAGACAAGGGGAGGGAGGTGTGAATTCCTGATCATCTTGTAAACTGGGGCTATTGTTCTTGGGGAATAATTTACATCCCCAAGGAAGTTAAACCTCGGTTTTCTGGCTTGAAAACATTGCACATCTGAACCAAAGAATACTCCAGGTGACTGAGAGATATGGGGAGATAAAGTCAAGAAAACTTCAAAGCAATGCAAATGAAGAGAAAGTCTCTCAAGCAGGGTGGTTCACAGATAATGTCAGGATGACTACTAAGGGCTTTAATGAAAACTACAGATGTTTCTTTTATCTTCCCCTCTTTCTTTCTCTATGTCCTTTTCCTTCTCCACCACACCCCTACTTCTATTTCTCTCCCTTTCCCAGAAAGAATATATTTAAAGGTTTGTTTTTTAAATATATTTTTATCTAACAGCTTCTTCTAGTGTTGACTCCCACTGACACTAATGCTTTCTTCTATTTGGATGTCTGGGCTTGACTCAAAGAAAAGAAATAAGCATAAGGTTTGGTTTCTGTACGTTTAGGCTGTAGATCAACAGAGTGGGCTGTTTTCCACATCAATAAGACCTGCCTCCAGCCCACAGTCCAGAGAAGAGTTCCAGCCAGAAGCTCTGTACAGCTGGCTGATGGGTTGTCAAAACAGATTGGGCGGCAGCTGTAAAGCCTTGTTCTTCTTCAGTGGACAGTGTCTGTGGATGAGAGCATAGCTTTAAGAATTTCATTAGTTTAGATAATGCATAAACTTATCCATTCTCTGTCTGCTACCTCCCTCAAAGATTGACCCTCCTAAAAGCATAGGGATATATTTGTAGGCCAACAAAAAGTTATATTCAGAGCAGAAACAGTTTGGGGGTCCATTTTAATTGAAGATTTCTATGGGTTTGGAGTAATGGGAGGGAGCCTAGCAAAGGGATTTCTTTTTTTCTGAATATGCCTTCAAAGCAAATCAATACTTAAAGCTTATATACCCCTGGATGTTACATTCACAAACTGTCTTTTTTTTTTTTTTGAGATTCGAATTGCTTTGTTAACTGAATTGGTTCCATATTACTGAGTAAACTTGCCCTCGAGTCCAGAAATTTTAAAATATTTACCATTTCAATTATCACAAGACACCAGTCTGGACATGGCTGAACTGAGTTTTCTGCCCTGGTTCTGATCATTCAGCAAACTATCGGCTTCAGCTTTTGTGTCTGTTCAAGGCTGAGTTCTCCTCTCAGCTTCCTCTCATGTTTCTGGCCAGAGGTCCCTGACTTTGCACACTTCCCAATAGTCCTGTTTGCAACACGGTTGCACACTTCCAGATTCAAAGCTCTGAAATTCGAGGATGCCGAGCAACTCGGAAGTCAGGTTCTTCTGTTAACCGTGTCAAAGAGTGAGGTGAGAACTTACTGTTTTCCTCATGTTCTTTTAATTGAAATACAGTGACCAAGATCAGCCTATAGTCCAGGGGGGAGGATATGCAAGACAATGAATGTTAGTTTCATGTGGTGAGGGTTACAGGGAGTGTTGTAGAATTTACCAACTATTCAAATTTATTAAGTCCGAAGCAAATATTTGTTAATGGACCTGGGGTAAGCCCCTCTCTAAACTTGAGTTTCCCAACATTCCCCTATGGGAAGAAGATGCTTTGTTCCACAATATAGAGTTTTAAGAACTGTTCTTAGTTCTGAAATTCACCCTGTGGGATGTCAAAATACTCCATGTGAAAGGATTTGAGAGCTGGATCCCACCTAAAAGAGGCAAATCATACACAGTTGTTCTGTAGCAGACCTGCTAAAGTACGGTGACAAGGAGCCAACTCTATAGTTCCTGTTTGAAGATTTCCAGGGTCCTCTCAGAGCCTCATCTTTCCATTTCTATATGTCATGAATAGCTGGAAACAATGGAGAGAAAAGATGAGGAAGCCAAGACCTGCTACTCTTATGATATGTCTCCTTCTTGCTCTCCCTCACTCCTCCCTTCCTCTCCCTGTCCCTCCCTCCATCCCTCCCTCCTTCCCTCCATCTGCTTTTTGTTTCTGGAACTTTCTATGGCAATTAGCTGTAGACCTTCTCTTTCTTTCCTGTTTGTGACTCGAGAGTCAACAGTAAGTGTAATTACAGTGCTTTTCTTTTGGAGGATTCAGCCAGGGCAGCCTCTCATTTAGTTAACAAGGAGAAGAGGTCCAGAAATTCAAGGACTTTCCCCTGTTCATGCATTTTGAGAAGAGCATAGGTTTCTCCGTTTTCAAACCACCATCTTTTCTACAATGTCCTGCAGCCTTAGCTCATGTGTCAACATGAGAGACTCCACCTGGTTTTCTTGTCTATCACATTGAGCTTCATGGGATCTATGTGAGTCCTGTGTCAAACAGTATCCTAATAGGAGGTGCTCAGACAGTTCGGGCAATACCTACTTTATTTGCTCAGACCAAATGGCTCTGGTTCAATTTCCTGCTAGCACAATCCATACAAAATTCCATTTCTTTTGCTGAGATTTAGGTCTTGTTTTAGATTGGGGAAAAGGAATGTTGAAGACATCTTAGTAATATCTGATTACTATTGGGGAAGTAGCAGGAATAGAACTGAAACCAAACTTCTGTCTGAGTGGGAGTTGAAAACCAAAACCTATAGTGTGCCACTATAGGTGCTTCTAAGACATCCTGATAGGGGCCAAGCTCACAGAGCCCGTGTGCTTCTAAGAAGGTTAGTATAATAGTACATTCCCAGAGTGGGGGCACACTCCAACTTAAGAACTAGAGCCTGAATTTTTTTGGGTGAGCCTGAATTTAACCTAGATTATAAGTTTGTGTTGACTTATGCGCTAAAAACAATAAGTTTCTTATCTCAGTTTCTGAACTTATGTGTTTTGCAGGAGACCTCCTCCAGATATGGAGAGGAAATGAAACGGAAGAGTCTTACTGCTTAGCCATTCCTTTATCCTGCCAAAGTTCCTCTTCCTTCTCCTGAACTTTAAGAATTTATGTGTGTTATCCTGAATGTTCACAAACTGTAATATTTTCACAGGAAGCAATAACAGCCGTGGTAGATGTTGTGCCTTATTTTTTAATAAAAGCGATATACCATCTTTCCCTAACAGAAATCTCAAACCAAACATTAAAATCCAGTTAAGTATTGTAGATGATGCTGTTACGTGTGTTGGTACTTTATACAAGAGAGTCCTTTCAGAAGTGTCATGGCATATTCAATTTTACATGATGCAGTGACCTGTGGTGATACTGTCAAGGAACAACTACTAACTTGAAATAAAGACTTTGGTTGTCATTGCACTGTCTGAGCAGCACTCTGGGTGCCTACTAGGTCCCAGGAACAGTCTCTTAAGGAATACTAGAGTGTTTATGGTGTGGGACATTGTGAGAGGCATTCTAATACTATGACCACAGGCTTGTGTAAGACAGGATTATCTCCCCCAGTTCATAACAAAAATAGGGAATCTGATAACAGAAGGAGAGTGTGGCAGACTCATGCTCATGTGGAGTGCTCATCAGACAGAAAGAGAGAGAGAGAGAGAGAGAGAGAGAGAGAGAGAGAGAGAGAGAGAGAGAGAGAGAGAGAGAGAGAGAGAGAGAGAGAATGCATGTGCTTTCGGGTATGATGTGTATGTGCATGTTTGTGTATGCAGGCATATGCATGTATGTGTGTGCACGCCTAGGTATGGGTGCAGGTGTGTGCACATATGTGTGCATGTGTAAACCAGAGGACAATGTCTGCAACTGTTGATCCTAAGGTGTTGTCTCTCTCTGTCTCTCTCACATTTTTTTTGAGACAGCTTTGTAGTTAGCTTGGAGCCCACCAACTTTTGTAGACTGGCTGGCTTGAGAGCTTGGGAGCCCCAGGAATACATCTGTCTTCCTCTCCCTAATGCTGAAATTATAAACATTATTATAAACATTGACCAATACATCTGTCTTGTTTTTAAAAAGTACAAGGCAAGCACTTTACAGGCTGAGCTATCTCCCCAGCTCCTCATACTCCATCACTGAAATACTTTCAGAAAGTGATAGAGGTGACAATATTCAGAAAACACATTTTCAAAGCACCCACAGACAAACAGAAAGACTGGGTGAAATGTTCCTTCCGTGCCCCAGCTCCTCCAGGGTCCTGGCCACTCCTGCACTCTACTCTGTTTTGTATCTGTGAGTTTGCTGTCTTTCTCTCTAGATTGGATTACCTTTATGTGCCTTTTCAGCTTGTTGAAATTCTGAGCACTGTAATAGTCTATCTCAGATTTGATTCATTTATGTTGTAGTCCTTTTGTTTGTATTGAATGCTTCCTCCCTTAACCTTGGCTTGTTCAAACAATGTCATTTAGACATCACTTTGGGGATGTGCTATTTTGTGGTGATATATTTGAGAATTATTCATGTTCATACCTGAGCCCACTCAGGAGGTCAGCTTCATAATAACAGACAACATGGTTTATTCTTTCCAGTAGCTTGAACATGGGGACAGACATCTACGTGGGATGAATTCCTCTGAGCAAGCAGTTTATGAAGGCACACACCAGGAAATGAAGAAGTCACCACCATCTGCCCAGGCAGTGGAATTCTGAACACCAGGGACTGGGTAAGCAGAAAGTGCTTCTCAGAGGGGCAATTGCAGACACTGGCAGAAGATGCTGTTGTGCTTGGTGGTGGCAGTGAGACTTATGGAAGAAGTCCCAGGTTCCCTCGGAGGAGCTCTTAACCTTCTCCAATGGTCCATCTTATTGCATATCCTATGTACTAGGTTGAAAGCCCTGATGGTCCTCTACTGGGTCTGTAGTTCCTACCAGAGCCAAGCCCAGAACTGGAGCCTAGGGGGGTTGTTAATTGAACGACTGACACATTGCAGTTGAGTCTGTCACACTGGGAGTAGGAAAGGGGAACACATGTCGTCTACAGATTGCTTACCCATTGATGAAGGTCGCTGTTGAAACTGTTTTGATTTCTGCTGTGCATGTTTGGATGGCTTATGTCTTCATAAATCTTGTTTGTTTTTCCTGCCTCCTCCCACATGCCTCTCTGTTTTTAGTTACCTTTCCTGCCAAACAAAGTAAGTCCAGCAGCTGCTCCCATCTGGATTGTAGTTTATATTGTTTTATAACGGCTGCCCCCATTTGGGTTGTCGTTTGTATTGTTTTATAACCTGCCCCCTTCTCTTTTAAGTTGTGTCAAGGTTTATTGAAAATTTTACACAATAGCAGGGAAGAGTCAAATGGCTCCATGTTGCATTTTGAAGTTAATACCAACTTAGGAGCGGAGTGACATGCAGGTTACAGAGACTACCGGAGCATTGTCTTAGATCAGGATCTACTTCTGTGCTGTCCTGATCCAGGAGTGAGGCCTCGGCCATATAACTGTCTCTTCACTCCCTTCCCATCTGCGACATGATGGAGACACCTCTCAAAGGAACTGTTGGTCATCTCACTAGATGTGAGCTTGTTGATACCTTGTTCAGAGATTCTTGCTGGGAATCCCCTCAAATAGACATATGCTGAGGTGGGAGTCTTTACCTAGATGCCTATTATACTTGTAGATGATAACCCAGGCTACCTTCTTCATGATTTTTCTGAGAACGTGGCCCATGTTGGCAGGTTCTAGTAAAAGCCTTCTATTTCCTTTAAATATAAATAAGTTTTAGTGGAGGTGAGAAGCAGAAATTGAGGAGAAAGCAAAAGTCAATCAACCCAGCTCAAGAATTAACTGTCAAGTGTTTATGAATGGCACCAATGGATTTTAGTTCTTTCACAATGATTCTTGGTATGTTGAATGTCTCCTTCAAAGTCATTCTAATTGTTTGTTTGTTTGTTTGTTTGTTTGTTTTTCATTTTTAGAATAGAAGCACCAAGAGGACTTTTTTTTCCACGACTAGATATTAACTGTAATCAATTCTTTTTTTTTTTTTTAAAGAAGTATGGTTCCCAAACATAAGAGGAGATTGTTATTTAAAATTTTGGGTAAGTAAGAGATCCAAATGTATTTACAGGGAGTTCATTAAGGATTCTGTATGCACTCTCTTCAAGGAGATGAAACCATGACAGGTATGCTTTAATCAGTGACTATCATGGAGATATCAGCCGAAATGACCAGTGGGGAAATTTTCATGATTAACTAATATATGATTACATTGTTTTGTTAACAGATATTACCTATTCATAAAATACATACCAGATGTTTTCTGAAGTGCTCTTTTAGGGAGAGAGTATGATGCTTTTTATATATAGTTGGTCACATCTTGTCAACTGTTGGAAAAGTGCAAAGGGTCTCATGTGTGCTTGTGTATTTCCATCCACATCTCTTGATTTTCTATGATCATGAGATGGGAAGAAAATTGTAAATAAGTTTCAAACAGGAATTCGAAATGGGCTTATATTTTATGAAATGACTATGGTCATGTATGGAACAGTGTAACGAATGTACAAGAAAACGAGTTGAAACATGATTGCTGTATTTTCCATCAGAAAAATAGGTGTCGCCTGATATTTAGGATGATGGGGCAGCTGACCCCAACCTGACCTTAAACTTTGATTCCTTCTGCAGTTATGATGTTCACTTGAACCCCTGCTTTGTGCATAGCAGACATCACGAGCATCACATATCCTCACATGGAGCTCTTCTTGGCATACACACTGCTTCACATCTTTCTACTTCCATTAGTCACTTCATTCTTCTGCTTGCTCAGGCTGGAGACTTGGGGGCTACTTTTAACCTTTCCGTTCTTTACCTTCTTTCCTGTAAGATGCAAACTTTAAATAGTCTAACCTCTTGCCACCCTGGTTTACTATTTCAGCCTGAGCCCCTCCAGATACTTTTCTTGTTTCTGTTTTGTTTTTGTTTTGTGTTTGTTTGTTTGTTTTTTTTGACTCACTACAAGGGCTCTGGAGCCTTTGTGCATCAGACCTTGTCCACTGTAAAAGAAGCCTTCAAGTTGACCCATTGATAAAAACTAGAAATTCTGCTCAGACCCTGAAGAGGCTGTGTTCAGTCAATGTCAGTGTGGAGGTCCTTCTATTGCTACCAAAGCTCACCATGACCTGGTTTTGCATTAGCTGCCATGAGGACAGTTCTTTCAACTACCCCATCTCTTGTTCAGCACCAGCTCCACTGGTCTTCTTGTTAATCAAAGAAAATACATCTGCTACAAACTTCTTCCCTTGATACCCACGTGGCTCACTGTCATCCTTCAAGCCATTCCTCAAATTTCATCTTCTGAACTAGACTTTAGTGCTAGTCTTTTGAAAATGACCTGCCGCAGACCCTCTGGGCCCCTTTGTCTGCGTGGAATGGGTCTCTTTTCTCGGGTGGGCAAAGCGTGGGATGAATGACAAACAGACGCACACAGGAGAGATTGTGTGGAATCTGAGTGTAATGTCAAATCGAGCATCAGACTTTTTATGCAGAAGACAATAAGGAAGTTGGGTGACATATTCGCAAGGTACAAATGAGGTAACCGGAATCTTACATAAAACAGAGGAATGCAAACACAAAGACTGGCAGGAACTGAGCAATAAAATAACTGAGACAAAGTCAGCCCTATCTAAGGTCAGCTATAGTCTTAGAAGCCAGGTGTGAGAACTTTTCACTCCTTGGGCAAGGGCTTTCACACCCAAGTCATGGTTCTAACTAGGGAGTTCCGTTCTAGCTAACCATCTCATGAATAATGCAATACTCTAAAACCACAGTCCGATCTACCATTGTAAATTCCTGTATATGGGAGAGACTTGGCTTTTATTGATAGTGTAATACCAGAGGCTATTCTGAATGTCACTGTCTAGTTCAAGGACGTTTTAGGACTGTTGGAACACTGGCGGAAGGCTTTAGCTATGTCAGAATTCAATCTTAAAAGGCACTTATAATGAGATGATACTGAAAGAGAGCACATGGATCCATACACTAGACTAACGCGGGAATGGAGAATTAAGAAAATGCTAGACTCCAGGAGGAGAGCTTCCTTGAAACTCTTTTTGCCTCATGAGCAGCTTTTAGGCATCCCTGCCTGACAGGCTGACTCGACCGGAGTACCCTGGCAATGACCATCTGCCCATCCTGAGTAGGTGCAGCATGTCTTGTGTTCGCATCTACAAGGTTTATGAAACAGAAAATTTGTTTATTTTCTATTTATCAGTCCCCCATTACAAAATTTGGAGGCGAGACAAGATACTCTTTGACCTATAAAACGTCACATCACATCACATCACATCACATCACATCACATCACATCACATCACACAAATCTAACCCTGCAAAAGTAGTTTGGGTTGGGTATGAAAAGCTGTTATTGGAAAATGGAGTTGAGATCCATTTTCTCAGAAGCCCTAGCTCCTGTATCAAGTATGAAAGCACAGGACAGATTCTATGCTGAGGCAAATCTTGTGCTCCTGAACTAAGTCTAATTTAAAAGTCTGTTCATTTTGCTGATTGGCTGGCTGAATTGTTGAGAAGCCTTGAAAGCAGAAATTGAATTCTCTGGATGTCGGCTTCGGCTTCCTCATCTGTAAAACGAAGCAGCTGTGACAGAGGACCTCCATGTCCTCAACTACTTTCCTGATGGTAGAAAAATCATGTTCATTTCCTTGTATTCAGAGACCATCTGTTTTGTGAAATGTTTACATGTATTTTAATGATTGGAGGCACACACTCCAGACTTGGTGAAGGACAGACCTCTTTCTGTTGAGTTTTTTTGTTTTTTGTTTTTTTGTTTTTTTTTTAGTAATTTTGTACTTCAGTTTGGTTCATAGACTTGGCTGTCCCACAGAGACTTTTGAGTTGAAAGTGTGCCTTTATGACACATGTCACTCCATTATCTTAATTGTTGCATAATTACAAATGGTAAAACAGAATTATAAACAGCAGCGCATACGTTTCTAACCATTTGACCTTGTTGTGATAGCCCTTAGAAACTGGTTATGGTTGATTACAACAGTCAGAATGTTAATAACCCAAATGTGTTTGAAGGACACCTGTGCCTCATCTAATATGATCCATACTTTTAATTTGAGAGTAACGAGTCCTTCAATTTCTTTAACCAATGACACTGGTGAATAATGGTAACTTAGATTAGGAGCTGCTCGAAGTTGGCTATTTGTCATGACATCATCTTAGTTAATGAATCATTTTTTTCTTTGTGAACTCCTTAAATAAAATTATCAAACTATAACCTTAATTGGCACTTAAAGACAATCTTTACACAGAAGTGGAACAAATAGAGTTTAGTCAGAGGTAACCTTCAGACAATTGACTACTTAAGGCTTCTGGGATATGATTACATGACTAACCCAAAACATTGTAGAGAATTTTCCGTTTTTATTCTTAATTGAACTAATGTTGTATCAATATAAACTTGGTATTCATAGGATAGTACCTTTAAATTTACATTTCTTATATTTAAAATATTTTAAGGAATTCTAGCTAATAAAATTTTCACAAAGTTCTTTTGAGAATAAATTGGAGTAAGAGAGAGGTGACCATTATTCATAGGATAACACCTCAACACTTAGAAAACGTAAGCCAATATATCTACAACACAGCTATTTACTGTCTGACTTTCTGTTGAGCCTTAAGAGGAGTGTTAGGTGTTCACTCATTTAGTCATCCATTTTTTCAGTCCAATATTGCCTTGACAAAGGTCAGATATGAGTCTTATTGAGGTTTATGGATGTGTGTTGTTATTGGGGAAACATATTTTCAGGGACAATGTATTGAAACACACACGGTAAATCAAAGCCTCCTTAGTAAACTCTTCTCTTTCTCCATCTTGCAGAGAGACTATCTTGTGGAACTGTGGGCTTAATTGAAATCATATGTCATTACACTTGGCAACTCTAGACAAGCAAGCCAGCATCAGCTGTACTGTAGTAACTCGACACTCTAAATGTCTTTCTCTTTATTACCAGGGACGGTTTAAAGATGACTATAAAGCTCATGAGTAGTGATAGAGTCTGAGAAACACTCTTGGTTGTGAATTTCTGGGATTTCTCTGTGCTTTCTGGTTTTGTTTGTTTTTATTTTTGAAGAATTTAACTGTATTTCATTTAAATTTCTCTTCCTCTCGTGAGAATTATTTCCCTCCAGTATATATTAACACAAACTCATAACTGTAGAGTTATGGAGCATTTTTCTTTGTTTTAACTTATTATTCTATGTTAAGCTCTTGTCTTTTCCCTTCAATCCTGAATTAGGCCACACTAAAAATCTTGGAGTTCAGGGCGGTGAGGTGAGAGTGGGTAGCTGGGAGGGTGGGTATCCTCATAGAAGCAGGGGGAGGGATCATGGGAGGGAGAGGTTCTGGAGGGGAAACAGGGAAAGGGGATAACATTTGAAATGTAAGAAAAATAAAAATAAAAGTAAAAAAAATATCTTGGGGTTCCTGATCTTGTTTGGATAGAGTACACTTTTGTTTTCTTGGTAGTTCCACTCCTGGGTGCTATTCCTCTACCTCACGTGTTCTGGTTCCAGCTACAAAATGCAGACATTCTAGATTAGTAGCAACAGGAATTTAGCCCTTCCCTCCCTCCTCCTGTCCCTTCTGGCTTGCTATTTGATATTTAAGTCAGTCTGGCTTCAGACTTGCTCCAGCCTCCAAGTGCTGGGAGTACAGGAGTTTCTCAGCAGGTCCAACTTAGCTACCTACATTTTAATCTTCTTAAGGCAAGTTGTCAGAGACAAGACCCCAACTTGAATTTGTCCAGTGAGGTCTGGTTGTTAAAAAAAAAAAAAAAGAAAAGAAAGAAAGAAAAGAAAAAAGAAAGGAAGGAAGAAAAAAGAAAAAGGAAAAAAAACCTCTCTAAGCTCAGGCTATGCAAAATAAAAATTCCAGAAGGTGAAATTCAATCTTCTAGAAGAAAGAAAAAGGAAAGAAGTACACATGGAAAGAGTTGGAGAAAGGAAGGGAGGAGGCGGCAGGAGACATGGCTGTTGGAAGCATTTGGCTTTCAAACCAGCAGAAGTGCAGTGCATTTCTCAGCTTCCACACAGTGGATCCAGATTTTCCAAATGATATAGGTTTGGTTCCAAGAGGGAGGAGGCCACGTTTGCACTCATTCCTCCACAACCACAGTATTGCAGACTGCTGTTTTCCTTGTCTGCCCAAAGAGGAAGGACGTGGAGTCACATTTAATTATTAACCATCAAAATAGCCTCTTCACTATTTATGGTCAGCAAAAGAGGGAAAAGTTATATTCCTAGGCAACCTCAGCATTTAGGTTAGTCCACTCCCAGCTAAAACTCTCTACCTGAACATACTTAGTAACAATCGAGCTGAAGATAGAGACAAAGAAGTCACAACCTGTCTGAGCCCCCCACTCCTATGAACCCAGAGAGAACGTTTAGGAATAATGGCTTGTAACTGGTTTTGCAAGACCTCTAATCAATTGTCACACCGGAGGAGAAGGCTCCAAATGACTGCATTTTATTTTGGTTGCTCCAAGGAGGCAGAAGGAAGTTTTTACTTCTGTTTTAGATTCTTCTATCATTGCTGAGCACTTTGCATAACGTACCTGAGGATGTTAAAGTGTTAGTTAGGAGTAGTATCTCTTCAGAATGCAAACAAGCTGACCAGAACTTTTCTTTAGTTATTAATTTCTTCATAGATGATTTTTTTATTCTCTATGGGTATTGGGACAACTCTTAACAGTTGTGACAATGGTGTGATAGATACTGTGCTCTACAGACAAACCATACTAAATGTAAATAAACGAATATGCAACAACAGACCACAGGAGATGATATTCCTTTCCAGTATTTCTTTAAATAAATATTACATTTATTTAATGGTTCAGTGGGGATGGTGAGGAAGTCAGAAGTCAATTTGAAGTAGCCAGTAGTCCTCTCCTGGCATGTGCATTTGATGGATCGAATTCAGTCCCTCAGGCTTCATGGTAGGCCCTCTCTACCTGGTGAGCCATCTCAGTACCCCAACAGTTTTTGCTGGTGGTGAAATAGAGTGTTGACTTTTGGAGGTGAAGACCCATGATTTGTGTATGAAAAGCAGTGTTTATTCTTGTTTTCATACATATGAGCCTCCAGTGTGGGTTTAATGGATGGGTGCCAAAGAGCATGGTAGAAGTCAGAAAATCAAAGGTGTGTGTGTGACACCATTTGCCAAGTAGTTCCCAGGTGTCCATCTTGATAAAAAAGAAGAAAAAGGATGCTGTCTATGCCTTCTCTTGGATTCAAATTCTCACATGACTGAAGTGACCATTCTTTTGACACCTGGAGGTGTCAAAAGAGCAGTCTCTTGCTCTCTTAGTGGCTGCTTTCTACTTACTTATTCATTTGTTTTCATGCAACAGGAGGACAGAGGGCATAAATGAGAAATAAAGAATCTCATCAACAATCAGATTTTGAAACTGTTTTCTTTTTTTTTCCTTCTCTTGTTTTGTTTTGCAAGAAGCTAAAACTAGGGATGGTTCACAAGACACTTCAACATATCTTGATATAACCATATTCTGGATACATTAAGCTTTTAGCATAATTAGGTCTACAATTAAAAACTAATCATAGTTTCAGGGTACTAAGAAAATGGATTTCTGATGAACCACCATGTTTTGTTTGAACAATATCACATTCTTCTCTTTCCTGCTCTTTTTAGACAAGGTCTCATTATGTTGCTCAGGTTGGTCTTGAACCTTGTGCCAAACCTACTGAGCGCAGAGACAACAGGAGTACCTCACTCCCTTTGTCTTCACAGCATCCCCTTTCATCTTAAGAAACTATCATTGTGCCAATTCTGTAAAGGATACCTACATACGGTTCTCCCCACACTATCATCATGCTTATGACTGATTAATCACAGTGGTTCTTTTTTCTTAGCAATAAGGATTGGTTCAACCCCTGAGTATTGGCTGATAGCCAGTGTTCCCCTATCAGGTTTTACACACGGATTTCCAGAGAGAGGCACTTTTTCCTCTGTGACCATTAAATTGAGATGAAGTCATTTGTAGCTGTTTATAGTCTAACCCTAAGTTTAGCTTCTTTTGTCACATTACATTATCAGAATACATTGGGGCCCCATCAGTGCCCCTCTTTGCTCATCCGGGAATGGGTTGAAGTGGCTCCTTTTGGGAAATGGGGGTTTGGAAGGAGGGCATTCTGTTAGTAGCTGATGCTTTTCATCTCTCATTTTTTGTTTTAGCTGAATACTCCAGCTCACATACTCAACAATAGGTCATCAAGTCCTTTGGTTAGTCTCATGGAAAAATAATACAAACATCCATTCTCAATAGACCCTAATCTGTCTGGGAACCAATATAATATCCTTTCCATTATGTTAAAAGCTATCCAACAAATTGGTCTGTCCAGTTATCTGACTCTGAAGAACTTGCAGATTAATCAGTAGTATTGATTGGGGTGATTAAAAGCGATGTCCTGAATTAGCGACTTTTGTAAGGTGAACATACAAAAAGAATTGTTTGTGCATAAATTCACATAGTTAGCATGGATTTCATTTTTTTTTCTAAATCCATATACCCTGGAGCAGAGGATGTGCGGCTGGTAAATTAATCAGTGGTGAAGGGTAAAATTACACAGTTTAAAGAATTCTACTTAACAATTCCCCACCCCATTATTGCCTCTTTGGTCTAATGGCAATAATGCTGACGAGTGGGGTGGCTGCCATCACACCTCATGACAAGTGCTGCTTGGGTCTTGATTAGATGACGGCCGGTCCTGGTATTCATTGTCTCAGACGCTCATCTACTGAAGTGGCAAAATAATGACCACGATGTTATCATTAATCTAAAAATTATGTTGGCTTAAAGAAAAGAGAGAAAGAATTATAGTAAAAGAAAGGGCTGAGACAGGACTGTTGATTCGTCTTGGAAGCCACTGATGTGTTTTGTTGAGTTTATAGAAGGAAGACATCTCTATCTTTTTCTGTAAAGAGAACCTTGGAATTCAGTGCTTAGTACAGTCAAGAGTAGCAATGCTTCTTTAGCCAGTCCCACACTCTTTTCAAGTTATTCATGCAAGGTCCAGAATGAAATAGGAAACAAAGCAGATGTGATGACTGGAATCTGAAAAAGCCAGTAAAGAAGGGTAAGGAAGTATGAATGTGTGGTCAGTGATGAATAATAATAATAATAATAATAATAATAATCCAAGTATAGGTGCTGGAGGAGCCTTGAATGGGGGACTTCACTCCTGGCCAGAAGGATCAGGCCAAGGTTGGTAGTGGAAATGAGTTGTCCATTGAGTATGAATCAAAACCAGGAGTTTTCGAGTGACGTCAGCATTAGGGTGAGGGAAGGTGATAGGCAAAGCGACCTAAGCAGGCACAGCCATGCACAGCTGTAATCTCATCTGGTAGTGGATGAGAGTCAGGATGATGGGTTTGAGGCCACTCCACAGCACAGGCCTCCACTGCCCTGAGCACCTACCAGGGGGGTATTTTCTGAAAGAGGCAGTGCTCCTGTTTGCTTATTTTCTAATATGTGTCTCATAATATATGTACAACCCTTTCGTTGTATAGATAATTTTTCTTCTGTATGGCTTGACTAGTGAAATTCCATCAGATGTGTGAATCTAGCATCAGGGAAGAAGTGTGGCAGAGCCTTGTATGAAGGTTAGGGATTCGTCAAGATGTGGCTGTTGTTAAGAGGAGGCATGGATGGTTAGGATGACAAGCAAAAGTGCTGGAATAAGAAGTCCCAATGTCTGTTCTACTCTTGATGCCTATAAGTTTGGTCAACTTAACAAAATGTTGTAATTCCCACCCCACAGATTTCCAACATGAAAATGTTGTTACTGTGTTCACAGCAACAACAACAACACTTCTTTAAAGATTTACTCCAATGTTTCAAAGGATTAGGGAAACAATGGCATGGTCTACAATGTTGCTATTATTATTAATTCCTCTCTTATTATTTTCCTCCCTTCCACATCATCTGACTGCTTAGGGCAGGGAAGAGCAATGATGAAATCTCATGCCCAGGCTTTGGTTTTGCCATTAGAGTGGTAGATAGTCTCTGTGTTGCCAGATACACAGCTCCAGCTTAACCTTGGGTATGTGTTGGCTACTAATTTGAAGAACTATTGGAAACCCCAAATCTAATTAGTGCCTGGTAAGGTCCGTGTTTTTTGAAAGCATATGCCTGGAATAAAACTTTTCTGAGAGTGTGAGAGAAGGTGGGAGAGTGTCATCAATGTCCTTTGTGGGAGACACAATGGCTTCCGCTTTCAGAGCAGAGCCTGTTTTCTCAGGACTGTAGCTAATGCATTATGTTTTTCTCCTCCAGGCTAGAACAGTGAGCACAAGACCTAAGCATACCATAGTCAGGCGGTACTGATTGTTTAAGAAGCAGAAAGGTCAGGAAGATTCAGAAAGGGAGAACCACAGGGTAGAATGACTAATTCCAAGTCCTGCTGAAAGATGAATAGACTCTTATTTACTGGCCTCAACTCAGAGGCTACCTACCATAAGAGGTGTCAAGGTCTCCATTTCAAGTGACCAGGCAGCTATGGCTAATGACTGTATCCAGTTATAGAGCATGGGGCAGGTATATGTCCCCTTTTCAGGCTGCTTCCTGCCATTATCCAGATAGCTATTCTTGTTTTCCTTCTTTGCCCTCCTCCCCTACTGCTAAAATCACAGAGCCCCAGAAAGCAGTAGCAGACCATTGGGACCTGCTAATCAAATCTAAGAGACCTGAACACCAATCTAAGCTCATCAGATGACTTAAGAGGCTTCATTTAGGCAGGATCTGAAAAAGTCTCCTAAAGCGTTTGCAAAGTGAGAATGATCATCATTAAGTGCTATGGATTTCACAGGGAAATATGGGTTAGGGCTTGTCACAGGGAAGATAATTAATGTGCTGGAAAACAGTATAGGCAACAGAAAGAAAAATTTCTTTATAATAAGAAAAAGAAAAAAATTTGCAACAGCCAGGGAGGATAATGACTAAGTGTGAAGAAGCAATTCTTGCTGGCTTGATTTTTACAGTATAATTAAGTGGGAGAGAGAGAGAGAGGGAGAGGGAGAGAGAGAGGGAGAGGGAGGGGAAGGGGGAGGGAGAGGGGGAGGGAGAGAGAGGGAGAGAGGGAGAGAGGGAGAGAGATAGAGAGATAGAGAGAGGGAGAGAGATTGGTAAAATGTGCAACAATGGCTTTTGTTGATGTCTGGATATTGGTTTTCCTCTCTGTGATCTGAAACGGTGACATCTCCTCCTGCATTAAATGTTCTTTAAAGCATCTTGCCAAGGCGCCTCTTTAAATAATCCTGCTCAAAAATTTGTCTTGGGTTGGGGAATTATTTGAAGTTGTTTCCTGAGTTCTTTTGTGAATAAAGAACTCACAGTCATTTTCCTTTTCTGTTGGGTGGCACTGCCAAGCTGCTCAGAGCTGGGGCTGAAGTTGGTGTGATTTTGGGCCCTGGAGCAAATGGTCCTTTGCCTTTTTTTTTTTTTTTTTTTTTTAATGTTCCTTTGCAGACATTGGATTTGGCTTTTCATCAAGAAATCAAATGCCCACCCTCTGGGTCTGCTGGGACTATTTCCAACCAAAACACATTTCATTCCTGCGAGAATGTGTAATGACTTGCAAGTGAACACACAGCTAAGAGCCTGCTGAAAGAAAATGCTGGAAGAGACAGTTCTTTTTCTGTGGTGCTAGATGAACCGTGGACAAAAGTGATTAATAATGCGACTTCTTATCCATTTAATTGCAATTGCCACAGTAACTGGGAACTAGGTGGGGAGGAGAGCTTGCCCTTCCTTAAGTAGAGATGCTGTTGATAATGTCTGGCCCCTGGTAGGAGTGCACTGGATTCAGAATGGAGTCCAAAGATTCCATTTCAATTGCATTCTGTCTGTGCTTGGCTCTGGAGTTCATTGGTCTATATTAGACTGACTCTCTCTCTCTCTCTCTCTCTCTCTCTCTCTCTCTCTCTCTCTCTCTCTCTTTCTTCTCCCCCCCCCCCATGTATAAGACAGTATTGCTTTATGGTTTATTTGAGGGAGATAAATACAATGGAATGAGATGCTCATCATGTCAAATGAACTAATGTGTTCAGGAAATATTGCCTGGGGCAGTTGAATTTTATGAAGAAGTTAGTGTTGGGGTTGCTACTTTAAGACTTGTTGGAAAAAGTTGGGTAGATAGTTCAGTTGATAAAGTATTGTGCAAATGTGAGGACTTGCGTCTAATCCCAAGAACCCACATAAAAACAAAACAAAACCAAAACAAAATAAAACAGCCTTAGTAGAGTGTACTTACAATCCCCAGGCAGGTTGGTAGAGACACGCAGTTCCCTAGGGCTCCATAGCCAGCCCCCCTATCCCACTGCTGAGCTTCAGGCCAGTGTGAGCCTTAGCTCAGAAAACATGATGTTTGCTATTTGAGGAACAATATTTGAAGTTGGCTTCTATATGTGTAACCTTCATGTAAACACACACACACACAAACACCACAAAAAAATTACATAGGAAATCACCTAGATGCAAATTCTAGAAGAATCTATTATGTTCATCAAAATCACCCAGAATAACCCAAATGTTCCCATAATACTTTCTGATTTTAAACCTTGTAGTTTTAATTACTGTTTAACTTAATTTTTCCTTAATATCTTAATTTTTTCCTTAGTATTTTACATCCAATTTAGAAATTATATTATTGTATTAAAATATAGCAATTCAGCAATCAGTTTCAAGTAATTATTTGAAACATAATTAATTAAAATTGTTTAAATATTTTAAGCTGAATATATAAATTTAAAGAGGCTAAGTTTTTGAAAACCCCAAGCTATCTAATTAGCAAGTAATGTCTTTTGAATTAAGTTAATCTTAACTACATTAAATTAAACTTTCAAATATGTTGAAGCTCAAGTCCTTTGTAAATGCCTTGATTCTGTTTATAAACTTTCTACAAGTCTCTTCTGCCTTTGAATTAAAATAAGTTATTTAATTATATAACTTAAATGAAGATTGTAGAAGTAATTAATTGGTTATTTCTATGTACCACATTCTATTATTACCAAAATATAAATTTGCTACACATATTCCCCTATATATAATTCACAAATTAGTAATATGGTTTAAGTTTACTTACTTATTTGCATATTTGTTCCTACTTCTCTGGGGTGACATTTCCATGGCTGCCAGGTGCCATTCAGGTTTCTAGTGACAGGCCCTCTTTCATACTTAGTGGAGTAGCAGGCTGGATAAGTGACATTTTCTAAATTTGGCAGGGAGTGGGGTGGGTTTAGACCTGGTCATGAAACCAACATTTATCGAGGAAAATGGAAGCAATGAGTGCAACTTTCAAGAGAACTACTTAACACAAGTGACTTCTGTGGGACTTGGATTTGCTCTCCGTCTTTCTATCTTTCTGCCTTCTTCTCTTTGTTAGGCACCAAGTTTGACTGTGAGCTGATGGTTAGGATGGTGATATAGATGGAACTGGAACCCTTGATCACCATAGACCTATGTAGTCTGAACTGCCTGCTTTCTGTCTCCTCTCAGGGAAATAAAAGTGACTTTAGCTTATTTATTACAGATAATTAATTCTACACATAATTAATTCTATTCTGAGCTGATCTACCTACTGTTTTATCTTTCCAAACAATGTTGTTGCCTATTTCTGTGTACTGGCCTGACGTAATGTACAAATTATGTGAGTGACTTAAATAATTGATCACCTATCTCTTCTATTAAATGCTAGATCTTGACTGATATGAAGAGGACATGCTGAATTCCACTTATTTTCAGCCTTGGTAGACTTCCTATTTTCTAAAGTTTCCTAAATTGAGGTTACCAAATGAGTTCATTTTAAAATGTGATTTAAAGTGGCAATATCTTACCCAGGTGCCTGGTGATATTCAAATACCATATTTACTGAGTCATTTTAGTCTATTAAAAATTCTTTCTGTTCCTCATCATAATTCTTTATAATAATTGAATGATATCTCATTGTATTCTGAAAGCTCTAATTTATGCCCCAATACAGACCTAGTTTTCTAGATGACAGCTTAGTTCCCTTTTTGATGCACAATGCTTTTTGGCTTTGGGTTTCCAGAAGGGAACAATGGTGGGATCCTAGATATACTCTGTAAAGAAAAATGAATCAAGAACTCAAATATATTGAGGATATAGTGCATCCTTACTCTAAATTCCTGTAAGCATGTTTATGTTAAGGTCTCTGAAAAGTCCTGTAATGAAGAGATTTTCTTTTAAGAAATACTACATAATCTGCAGAAACTTCTGGAGAATGGAATCCCAATGCTGGAAAACTCCTTAGAGAACTGAGCACAGTAAGACACACCTATCATAGTGAACCACTGTATTCAGAAGACCGAGATAGAAAGGTCATGAATTCAAGGCTAGCCTAGGCGATGTAGGAAAAAATTTCACAAAAAAGAAACAAACAGAGCAAAACAAAGTGAAAATAAACTAAACAGCCAAACAAAAATCACCCTAGCACAAGTCAAACCGAGACTTCCTCCTTACTGTATCCCCAAATCTGTCTTTAGCTTCCTCAGTCTGCACTGCCTGGATTTCTACTTGTTTTTCTTAGCTTCTTCCTTTTGTGTCCTCTGAACACTAATCTCTCAGAGAATACTAGTCAGATTGGATTGAGGCTCATTATAGCATTCTACTTTTACCTCATTTCCTCTTTGAAAGCTATTGCTGCAAACATAAGTCACTTGTTGAGGGAGTAGGAGGCCAGGTACTGCTTGACAAGAGAAGTGATGGATAAATAGAGATATAAAGGATAGAAATTAAGAAATGAAAATAAAGGGTAGGTAGGAGGAGAAGACAGTGAGCTAGCAGGACTGTCCTAGATCAAGAGCATGGATTCAAGCTATAGAATTGTGTGCAGCCAGGATGACTGAGGGGAAGGTAACAGGAAGCCAGACAGGGTTAGGCAGTTGGGGCACCTTTGAGTTCCCCCAAAGTAATTGGATCTTTGAAGTCTTGGTAGGGTAGTCAGATTTGCATTTTGAAAAGGTCATACTGGCTGCAGTTTGAAAAAGAAACAGGAGGAGCAGCAGAATCGAAGGGGAGAGAGGGAGGGCATCGAACAAGGTCTGGAGGTGTGCCATGGCTGAAGGCTGTGAATGGATGAGCCAATGGACAATGGCTCTCGAGAAACAGATAGGCAAGAGGCTGGAGAAGGGCATGGGATTCCAATGTCTTGGTGATTCTTTTTTTTTTTTTTTTTTTTTTTTCGAGACAGGGTTTCTCTGTATAGCTCTGGCTGTCCTGGAACTCACTTTGTAGACCAGGCTGGCCTTGAACTCAGAAATCCGCCTGCCTCTGCCTTCCTAGTGCTGGGATTAAAGGCGAGCGCCACCCCGCCCGGCATTGAAGAGTACAGACATACTGTATGACTCACCAGGTCTATTCATAGGAATGTGCATCAAAGAGTGGAACACAGTACTAAGGAACACTGGTACTCTTCACTGTAACTGAGAAGGAACAGCACTGATGTCTATCAACCGATGAATGGCTGTATATCACTGGCATGTAATGTACATCCTGGGAGGAGTTCATGAATTTATCAGGACATAAATATTATCCAAGTACAGACACAACCATGTATCAGTGCATGCTGCGGTATGAGTGGGCCTGGAAAGTATACGAATTAATTGAAGCCAAACACAAACATCACAGATGATTTGACTCTCCTAGAGTGACATATTTTGAACAAGTAAATGCATAGAGACCAAAAAAAAAAAAAAAAACCCAGAAAACTGTTTATTAGAAACTGTGAGAAGTTCAAGACAAGACTGCGTAGTGAGAGATAGGCTTTCTTTGAGGATGGTAGAAACAGTTTGAAAGTAGAGATGAGTATGTTCAACTATAATGTAAATATTCAAAATCCAGTGAATTAGTATTTATTTATTGATTGATTGATTGATTGATTTAAATTTTGTTATTTTAAGATATATCTGTGTGTGCCTACATACATTTCTATGCACCATGGGCTTTGCAGTAATCTGCGGAGGCTAGAAGATGTAACTGGAAGTTGCAAGTGTGAATTATATGGACTTTTTAAAAAGGCTAAAATCATTGGAAAGACTAAGTAGAAAATTGAAGTAATAAAAATGAGTGGAATCAGTGATACCTGATGGGGCAAAGCAAATGTGGAAAGATGTACCTAAAATAAATCTCTGAAATAGCCTTTTACTATAAAAACGAAGGAAGGAGGAAAGACGTTTTTATAAAATATCTAGCCAAATTCATTGGAGAAAGTGAGAGTGTCGACCAGAAGTAAAGATTAAGATAGCTAGAGCCAGGTGAGTTTACTTGCTAGTGTGTTTTGCTTGGCTACTCACCTGCGTATGGTTACTCAGTTGCAGGGAAGGAGAAGGAATTGGATCACCTAGATGTTAGGTTTTGCAGAATTTAGACAATAAATTGCAAGGAAGTTAAGATATTGACAAGAGTACAATTGAAACAATAAATAATGAAATGATGTTATCTCAGGAGGGAAATAAGGAAAGGCATAGTTGATTAAATGGGAGAAAACAGGGGGATCAATGAACTGGAGGTACAAACGAAGTTAGAGAAAGGCCAAAAGATGGCCCATCCAATTGACAATGTGCAGGAGCAATTGGAGGTGGGTGGCTGGGGAATTGGTGATTTTTCTGTGAAACTGATAGAAGAAGCCATGACTAAAGGAAAGGCTGGGCTGAAAGTACTTAGAAGAGGCTGAGAAATGAAGTGATGTTGTTGGGATTGGTTGGGTGGGCAAGTGTGAGGTCTGCATAGCTACTGAGAGCTCTCACGTTTTCAATAGGAATGGAGTGGAAACTGTTCAGGCCAAGACACCAGTACTTTTGATAAGATGGAAGACATTTCAGAGTGTAGGGATGAATCAACAGGGGATGATGGTTTAAGGAACAGCAAAGCCAAATGGAGTGGCTTCGGTGAAAAGGATTTGAGAATGCAGACTGGGAAGATATTGGTTTGAAGGCAGTCAGGGGGCATCAAGACTTGATTGTGTAAGTAGATGAATCAGAACATGGGGATAAACAGTGATACACAGTTGTATTGTAGAAAAAGTAACACCAAGGAAGAGAACTTAATGAAGTCAGGACTAATCTCCTTGTAACTGGGATCAAGTGTATTGAGAGTGTATCTGACAGAAGGAAGAGGTCAGCAGCAAAAACACTTACCCAAGTCTTCCATGCCATGGGAATCAAAATCAGGGCATTGGTCCCAGAGATCTTGGAAGGAAAGAGATGGAATGGTGGTAGAGATGAGTTCTCAGAAATCAGAAGTTTCTGGTCCCCATGAATCAGTCTTGGCTTGTTGTTAGAAGAAATCATCACAGCAGGTAGGGCCTAGGAGTACAGCTTTGTGGTTCAGGGCTTGCTTTCTCTATGTATGTCTCCTCAGTTTAATTCTAATTCATGATACTGCTCTGCTTAAGACCATCTAAAACTTTCCTACATTATCCAAAGTCCATTCAAAACTTTCCTATGTTATCCAAAGTCCATCCAGTCACGTGTAGCTTCACTGTCTATGTCTGTATGCGTATATCCTGGAGACTGAATAGAGGACTTTGTCCATGCTACACAAGTGCCTTTCCACTGAGCTACATTCCTGATCTCATTACCTTTCTTACCTCATAACTTAGTCCCCTTTACTCGGTATGGCGGTGTCTTGCTGTTCCTAAAACATCCAAGCCATAGCTCAGGGCTGCCATCTGCTCCCTCCTTTTGTCTGCCTGTGATAGTGTGCTCATACTTTCATACTTTCTCTATTCCTCTTTTGTCGGCCTTCCCCATAGATGGTGAAGCGAGAGCACAGGGATTTTCTTCATTCTTTACCAAAACTTCCAAAGTATTTGCATGTTGGAAGCACAGTGACTCTGATAAGTTAGGTGACTATGCAAATATGTAGAACCTCAGCTGCCCTCCATGAGGGTGACAGTACATGCCTGTTGCTCTGCTCTGTTCGTCTTTGCTACTTAACGCTCTGGATCCTTGCTTTATACATGCAGTGCCAACTGCAAATCCTCAAGGGACATAACTGTTGCTTTTTTCCAACCTATACATTTGTATCTAGAAACAACTGTGATCACCAGAGTTTCTAGATGACGTCTTTTTGAAAGGTTGAGGGGTGTGGAGGAATACAGCTAGTAAATACCAACAGAGGACAGTCTCAATACAGAGAATGCTCTGACTTGAAGCAAAAATTTCTTGCAATTGGTTGTTACTTTGGGTATAAAACAACAACAACAACAACAACAACAACAACGTCTAAATACTGGATTTTATCAGGGAAATCTACACTTGTACCCAAGTTGGTTTTCTATCATGTAGACAGTCTTAGGCATATGCTATTTTCCTTATCCAGGGTACTCGTTTTCTCTTAACTTCAAAAGAGTAGAGTGATTTGTGTGTCATTTTGAGTTGTTTGGAAACAGTACTTGTCTGTTTCTTTTTGCTTAATCATTGGTTACTTGTGAGTACTGGTGAATTCTCCTGTCTGTTGAGAAACTGAGTGTGTGCCCCAGGGTCTGAGATCCAGAGCTAGGTGCCCAGGAGTGAAGAGCCATGGTGCAGGCAGAGAGAAAACAGGAAAGCAGAACATTGCATTAGCAGAGATGGAAAGATTGCCTAAGGTGGGAGAGAAACTAGAAGAGAGGTTGTAGACGTGATGATGAACCAGTTTCAGTAGAGCCTGCGGCAGTCCTGCTGACAGCTGTCTTCACAAAAGCCATGAACCTTCCTGCAGACACTGGCCTCATTGGGGGAGCAAGGGTATTCCTTCCTCTGAGAAGTGATCAGAAGACAGTGTTTAACTAAGGGGAAAAGAAACAAGTCTGTTCTTGTGTGTGTATCATTTTCCATCTTTAGGAAACTTGGTGGCATGTTTCTTAAACCCAATGGAAGACTCTGGAAAAGAGCAACTTCCCGTAGACATGCTGATGAAAATAGATTAAGGCCTAAGATTTTTAGAGTACTAGACAAGAACATTTTGGGTCTTTGTGGGAAACCTATTTTGTATTGATTAAACAAACCAAATCAGACAATCAGATACACTTGGTCAATTTAATTTTCCAGGGCACATCACCATAGTTACAAGGTGGTGGTCCAGTGACCAAGCGGGGTGAGGCTTTCTGGGAATCTGGATTGATCTGATTATTCCACTTGTTTTTTGCAGTTCACAGATCTGTCTAGCCTAGATCTAACATTTTGCTTTGTTTTGACTGTGATGTCTGTGTACACTAAAGAAACTTCTGCTAAATGTTTGGCACAGATGTCTGAGGGGAACAGCCTTAAGACCGCTAGCGTTTTCTGTTTTTCATTAAGGAATGATGTACTTTTTGAGAACAGAAGGTTATGATAAATAATTGGGTAGATATGATAATGAAAATGATGTAGGCCATAGCATCAATGGAGGGGCATAAGACAGATACAGGTCCACACTGGAGCCTAGCTGGAAAATGTCCTGGAGAGAATGTAGATAGCTTTGTAGGCCTTTGAAGAAAGGGTAACATTGAAATGGGCAGAGAATGGAAGCAGATAACCCATCACTTTAGAAAATGAGACAAAAAGCAGATGGACTCAGCTGACTCTAGGTTTCAGGACACGAAAGGATGAAAGGAGGAGGAAAATAAAACAGAACGAAGGTAAGATCTAGCCAGATCACTCAAGACCCAAATTCTAGGTCAAATACTGGGATAGAGAAAGGATGGCCAAGGATATATCCTTGAGAGAGTAACAAGATCAATAAACTATCAGAATAAGCCCTGGATGTCCCTATAGTGTTACAAAATAGGTTACAGCAGTGCTTAAATTTGTCCCTAAGCTGCAAATACAGAAGGTTTCACTGTCCCCACCACATAGGATACACTTTTACACTTTAGATCGCTTCTTTTAATTAAGAATCAATTATTAGCAGATTTTCACTTGTCATCTTAATGGTTCCACCTCAAGTCAAAATAAAAACAGAACAAGAAACAGCTCATTATCAACACAAGTTTACATGGGGTCGCCAAAACTTCCGTGACACTAAACTTAATTAATCGTGAACTTCTGCCTTTCGGAAAACTTTTCAGTCACACAACCAACCTGTCTCATTTACTCAGTTTGGAGACACAAAATCAGGTCAAAGTTTGCACATAGTGATTTCTGTTAACATAAATTACTTCCTTGTATTGGAGAGATCTGTTTTTGTTCTGATAGGCTTTGTGACTGAACAAGACAAGCATTTAAGAATAATGTGTTAGTTTCCCCTCACCATTTTTGAATGGAGTCCTTTAAAATCCAGGGAGGGAGGAGAATTAGGGTACCAAGACTACAGAGCTACACCCAAGGATGCCATTCCTGTCTCTTGGAGCATCACTTTCCCTTAACCCTCTCCTTCTCTTCGTCCCCTCTTCTTCCTCCTCTGCCCTCTCTTTCCCACTTTCTCCTCCACTTCCCCCTCTTCCTTTTCTTCCACCTGCTCTCCCTCCTCCTGTCCTGCCTCTCTTCCTCCCCTCCCCCCCCTTCTTCATTTGCTTGTACACCCTCTTCCTCCTTGGTCCAGTGTTAGAACTCTGCTCTTGATGCTATTGGTAACTGTAATCTTAGAATCTTTCAGGGTGTTCACAATGCCTTTTATTGGCCTTTTGAATACTTGTGAACTTTACTGTTGAACTGTTAGAAGCCCCCACACCTTATCCCCCAAAAGAAAACTCTGGATGTGTAGGAGGGAGATAGGAAGAAGAAACTTTGTTTTGTTTGCTCTTTTGCTTTATTGTGTCATCCCCTGCTCTCTCTTCTCCATCCACCTTTCCCTCCGTTTCCTTTTTTTTTTTTCCTTCTCTATATTTTCATGCCAGGGAAAAAGGTATCTATCATTCCTTATGCATTTACATCCTGACACTTATGTGGAAATTTTGCTCTCCTCAAACCTTAGAACGTTAGGCCTATGATGTCATGGTGTGAGGAGACACATAGAAGGGCCCCTAAGAGAAGTGACAGCTGCCCACCCACCCTACTGTGTCCTGTTTCCCCAGGTGGTCCTAAATAATTAGAGGTGGACCAGGCTTGCTTCTGTCCTGAATTATGCTTTTTATTTTAGAATATGGAGGTCTTTGCGGTAAGGACTACAATGGCCTGTGTGTTTCATTGTGAAGGCGGGAGAAATTCTTCCCTCAGGCCCTGCCTGGTCTCTTTACTGAGAGATTCCTTTTGTCTGAGCTTCCTTGGCTAATTCACTGTCCTGGGAAGACAAAGTTCCGCCTCAAGGAGCTAGGGCGGCCCCACCTCCTTAAAGACACAATATCGACCTTCAACTGAAAGTCTGGGAAGACCATACTGGACTGTCCCTTTGTCACGCCCAGCAGCATTATTTACGATAAATATCAATTTTAATGAATATGCAATCCTTTCCTCAAAGATCCCTGGGAACAAAGAGAAACCCAAACTGGATTATTTTTTTGTACTAGCTTTTATAAAATAAAGGTCACCTACATGTTACATGAGAAGAGTAAGAATATTTATTGTGTGATTAAAATTCTGATCCATAGGGGGAGGAACAATCATTTGCATGTCACGATTTTTCCTCCCCCTTAATTCTCAGCCCACTCACATCAAAAATTAACAACAGGTAGCATCAATCTATTCTCAAAATACGTCATTCACATGTAACTGGGGTGGGGTGGGGTCCTCAGGCTTCAACAGCTGGTGAAAACAGGTGTTCTCATTAGCTTAACACCCACATCATAATGTTAAAGACCTAGCTTGCTGGCTGCTGCAGTGCAATGCTTCAGAGCACCCTGCCGTAGCCATAGCACCAGAAACTGTCTCCTTTCTTGACCATTCAGCATCCCAGCAGCCCCATGCCTTGAGAGATCTGGAAGTACCTTTTGTACCTACCTTCCTGTGTGCATTTTTTAGCCTTGTTGCATGCATTTGGATGTGCTTCAGTCAAGCCATAATTGGTGCTGCTTGGGCTAGAACTTCATGACACTCCCACACAGCTGGAACTATAGCCATCTCTGCTCCTAAGGCCACTCCTGGGATATAAAACATGATGCATTTCCTTGTGAGCTCTGCTCAGCGGGGGTGGGGCTGATGATTTTCCCCTGTGCTTGACAGGTTTTAGATAGGATAAAGAAGTGACTTATATTTAACATTTTTATTTGAGAAACTTTGATGTGTACTTCAATTTACTAGCTATCACCTTTAAAACTCTCTGACATGCAGAAATTATCCGGTTGATTTATCATTGTCTTCTCCAGGGTGACTCATCTCGAAATGACATGGCATTTGCCTTTGAAATCAGTACTGTATTTATTTCATTGTTCTGAGCCTTCCCAAATAAATCTGTATTTTTCTGATAGGATAATTGTGAGCAAAATAACAATGTAGCAACTCGTTAGTAGCATCTGGGTTACCCATAGTTCACTGCTCCTCAGCTTCAGTCTCACAAACTCCACTGAACAGCAAGATGGCCACGTTCTGCACAGAAATGCATGTGCAAGTGCTGTGGCTGTGGCCAGATAGAGATCTGTGACAGTGACAATGGGACAAATAGTCCTGTCATTCTGCTGATGGATCGTCACACCTTATTGCTTTGATGAAGAAAAAAATAATAAAACTAACCTTTCATGCTGGGAAATAAAAATCCCCTGTGTGTGGCTAGACATGAGGACAAGATGGGCTGTGTCTGATTGAAATTGTTCAATTCATGGTTTTGTGTTTAAGGGTAAGGTGATGATTGGTAATATTCTTATTTATGGATGATTCCTAACTATGGATGATTCAAATGATACATTTATTATTATTTCTTTATATTTGGTACCCAGTTAAATGGCTATAGGTATACTACCACCAGTTTAAAAGAGAAACAATTTGAAATAAAAATTGGAATGGGGCACCCACGTCCTAACGGCAGCTGCTATTACAGGAAGACACAAGCTCTCACTGAGTGTCCATGCTTTAGTATAGATCTGATTCTTGACATCAGCCGAGTCACTTATCCATCCAGACCGTTCTTTCGGGTTGGCACATTTTTATTATCATTTCCACTTTATGTGTAAGGGAAGTCTAATTTGACAATAGGTTGTTAATTCAATACCAATATTAAAATACTAGAAGGTAGTATGTGGACATTGGGGAAGGGTCCAGAGGCTGAATATCATCAGGTCTATCCTCTCTTATAGAGAAAATTGCTAAGATGACCGTGGCAGAAAATAACGTGTATAGTTCCTAAGTGTTAGACCCAAGCAAGATTTAAATCCAAATTTTGTGTATGTGTGTGTGCATGTGTGTTCTATCTAAGGAGTAGCTCTCCCTCGGTATGAGTAGAGTTGGTTGGACACACATATTATTCTATATGTCAGGTTTTCTGCAACTAGAGATCCATTTTCTTGTTTGAGGCAGAACTCAGTTTCCAAAGCCACACCTTTTCCTACTTTTGTTATATTTGGGGTGACATGTGTGTGAATGTCTATGTCTTATGTACAGTGGCCAGGGAACAACTTGATTGTCCTGCAGAAGCCATATACCTTGGTTTTTTTGTTTTGTTTTGTTTTGTTTTTTTCAGCTTCTTTACTATCTTGTTGGCCTGAAATTTACTAAGTCTGGCTGCTGAGTCCCAGGTGGCCACCCATCTCTGTCTCCCAACACTGGGGTTACAAATGCACCTCATGGCCCTGAGTTTAGGCACTTGTTAAACTCAGGTACTTGTTCTAGTGAAATAAGGCACTTTACAGGGAATCTGTCTCCTCCCCCTCTTTTTCTTCTTCACCAATTGAAGCCCACCATAAGAATCTGACTTCAGTCTTTCACTTTGGCCTATAGCGGTAAGGAGAACCTGCCTTTCTGGTTCCTACAGACCAGTTACCAGAGCTGAGGACAGGCAGGACTCTCAAAAGACAGGAGAAAGAAAGTAACTTTTTATTCAGATGTGTTTAGACTCAGCTTCCTCTGGAAGGCCAAGGCAGGTCTACAATCCCTGGGCAACTTTTTGAAGGAGATTTGGAAAGGAGAACTCCACAAGACACAGTGATTGACATAAGGGGCCTCCCTCTGGAGGAGCTTTGGGAAGGTCCTTCCTCCTTCTCGGGGCTCCCCTTCGGTGGCAGGCAGTCCTGTTTATGTTGGGCATCCATGGGGCACTCAGACATGGAGAGGCTGCTTCCGGATAAGACTGAAGGCAGCTTCACTCTCTGTTTCTGTGGTTGGGAGTGGGGATAAAGGGCGTGCTGCGTTCCCAAGAGATCTCAAGAGAATGCATTTCAGCCACGGAGACCCGATTCTGAACTCACATTACTTTAAGCTAACGTGGCAGAGGTGGCAGGGAGGTGGCTACTGGCTCAGGGCCCTGAAACACTGAGTAATTCTAGGATGGCTGGGACTGCAGGCAGCATTCCAGATACTTCCACGTTGCCTTCATGTTTAAAAAAAAAAAAAAGGAAGAAGAAAAAAATATCTGTCCACTATCTAGGCCAAGTAGTGGAGAGGCAGAGCCTTGGCTCGGGAACAAGACCCATCCCATTTATGGAAGGACATTGCTGGAAAGTTCCACCATAGAGAAAAGCTAGGGCTAGCTCTGTATAGTTCACTGAAGGGTGGAGGACCACAACAGGAGGTGCTTGTTGGGAGGTGGGAGTGGTTGTAGGGAGTCTGCTTATTTTCCTCAAATTTCTCTATCCACGTCATTCTTGACTTAATAAAGACTCGAAGCCTTTGTCAGATCTCCTCCGATGAAACAACGGCTGACCACTTTTGCGGAGCCCCCAGAGTTGTGTTAGGAACTGTAGACTTTAGAAGAAAGGGAAGAAGAGGAAGAAGAAAAAAAAGCAGAAGGTGGCGTTTAAAAGAAACAAGATGAAATTTATTACACACTAAATCTATGTCAACGAAGCACCACAGCCAACAAAAGCTGGCCCCTGTCACTGTCCCTGGATGGGTGTTTATTTAGTGGAGAAGAGGAAGATACAGTTAAAGGATGGAAGGGGCCCATGTCAAGATGTTATTGGAGTCAAGCAGATTGACGGCTTGGAGTGACAGGCCTGGCTATGCAGAGCTCAGAGGCCACTGGTGGGGTCAGAGACTCAAGATCATCCGAAGCACAGCCTCAGAGCCTGGGTATCGATTTTAAATTGAATTCCAGGTTTTAGTGCAATTAAAAGCTACTGCGAGGATTTGAGGAGAGAAATGGTATGGTCAAATTATTAGAGCAGCATGGTTTTTATATTAATTAGAACGGACCACGGGGACCAGAGGGATGAGAAGATCTGCAGGCGAGGTAATTCACTAACGGAGTGAGCTCGGGAGCCCAGAAGGCCTTTGTGAAATCGACAAATTAAAGCTACAGTGTTGTTTGACATTACAGACAAGAGAGGGTCTTTTTCCCCCTTCATTAATTTTATCTGATTCACTCACCTTATTAGTTCTGAAAGACTTGGCTCGCCAGCCTTTCATCCATCTGTAAGCACCAGCACAGCACTGTTTTGCCCAGCTATGTGGGTTCTCTGGTCCACAGGAGAAGCAAAAACGGAGAGCAAAACGTCCAGAGGAAGGGTTATGGGATGGTTTTATGACCTTATCTTAAAAAGGAGGAGTTTGTATGTCTCCCCACTTATTCTCACCAACAGACATAGGTTGTTTGGTTTTTTTTTGGGGGGGGGAGGGTTAGTCTGGAATCTGAACGTGCTTATCAGCTGGGAAAAATCTGACATTTAATTGATTTTATCCCTTACAAGTGCGTGTGTGTGTGTGTGTGTGTGTGTGTGTGTGTGTGTGAGAGAGAGAGAGGAGAGAGAGGAGGGAGAGGAAGAGAGAGGGAGAGGGGGAGAGGGGGAGAGGGAGAGAGGGAGAGAGGGAGAGAGGGAGAGAGAGAGAGAGAGAGAGAGAGAGAGAGAGAGAGAGAGAGAGAGAGAGAGAAAGAGAGAAAGAGAGAGAGAGGTGGGGGGCAGGGGGGAGAAAAATTGACAGTATTACTAAGCAACAAGCCTGCTTATTTATTGCTTCAATCCACGCCCCCACCCTCCACCCCCCTCCCCAGGTTGCAGACTTTCTCTTGAGTTCACGATAGACTGCTGGCTAATTTTAAAAGTATAATTTCCCAAAGTACTGCCCCTTGCCATAGAAAATGCCACGTAGGTCTTCTGAGTTATAAAGGCTGAGGAAAACCATGTTGGTTACGTTTGCAGCTTTTTCATTTTGTGGTTCTGGGTGGTACAGCCCAGTTGCCAACGTTATCCGTTCCTCTTTCTGGGAACAGCCTTAATTGTACTTGGCTTGGTTGACACAAAAGGCCTCTGAAAAATATGAGGCTGATCCCTCTAGTGTTGCTTTGTGAAGACTACAGTACAAAGTACTGGATGGAGGAACACAGCAGCAAAGGAGTGCAGAGAGAGGCTGCAAAATCAATCTGCTTCAAAACACATTATTGAAATGATTTTCTACAAAATGCCATGGTACTATACAGGGCTCCTAACCAAAGAAAATGCAGGCACTTTGCTACATTTGCAAGGACACGGTGTTCGTTGTTGAGACTTCCCAGAACAAACAGTAAACGATTGAAATCACATTGGCCAGAGTTATCAGAAGGTCAAAAGCAATATAAGCATGCCTTGCTTTTAGAAACGAATTCACAATACTGGTTAGGATTGTCTGGCTATGCTCATAGGCTTTCACTGTCATAAAAAGAGGAGACAAGATTTCATATACTTCTGCATTCTTTCTCTGATGCCCCTGATGTTCAATAAAAAGAGTATGCTATCTTCTTCCTGTTTTTCTTTGACACCAAAGATAGAAAAATGATAAGATACAGTCACTTCCCTGGACATACTTCAGACTCTTAGTGACAATAGAGATTTATACATAATGCCTGGGACACAGGGGGAATGGTATTAATTATTAATGCTGGTTATCAAGAAAGATAAGATATTTGAGCTATGGTCTGAAGCTAGAGTTAGAGTCCTCATTAGAGGCAATTCATGGTTTGACATCATTGACTGATCCTTGGTCAATACCAGTTTGGTCCAGTTTCTGAGGAGATCTATTATGGCATGTGCAATGGGCAGCTAGTCTCTCTCTCTCTCTCTCTCTCTCTCTCTCTCTCTCTCTCTCTCTCTCTCTCTCTCTCTGTTGTTGTTGTTGTTTGTTTATGCTACTGCTGCAAGGCTCAGATTTCCTGCAGAGCAATTCTGCCTTATTCCAGTGTCCCTTATTCTGCATGTGCAGTCAAAGGAGGCCCACAGCAGAAGGGCCAGCTCTCCATTAAAGGAACATGAAATAAAACTGGGTGGTTTGAATCGAGACTGCAGTAGCTCTGGATTCCAGCAGAAAGGGGGTGGTGTCACAAGGGGGACCCTGATCCTTTGTGGGGGTAGAAGTAAGGTTTGTTTGAGGGGCTCAGGTTATTAGTGATGATTTTATTAGAAAATCTCTTTCAGTTCTGAAAGCCTATTAACAAAATTTCATATTTATATTTAAAGGGGACTAATTACCCCCAGAAAGTCTCGATAACCTCAAACCCACCTGAGAGCCCAGCACAGTGTTATTTCATTAGACACTGGCTTACAAATCCTTTAGAAAAAAGACACCCCACCCTGGTCATCATGTTGTTGGCAGTGAGGTTGATATTGAAATTCATTGACTTGAAACCACACAGGCACTTTTCAAAGGCTCTTTGGGGTTGTAGCAAAACACATTGAGATCATTTGGTATATTAAATAACACATATTACCAACAGTCTCTATATTTACATTTGTACATATACAGTCAAAAACCAAATGACAGTCATAAAGTCTAGAAGCATATTAAGGCTTCTAAGAAATTATGGGATGCAAAATTAGGCCATGACTCAATGTGAATGAATGTCAATAGAGTGTGCAAACTACATTTTATAGGCAGTTAAGGTAATGCTGTTATTATTTTATGAAGACTTAGCTCCAATATTTTAGTAGCTCTCTGTGATTATAAGGACAATGCAGTTTAGTAACCAAGGTACCAGAGTTCACACACAATGAAATCACACACGTGGAAAATGCAACTGGAGGCAGGATTGAACGACAGAGTGAGTAGAAAAGCCAAGAAGCTGCGATGTAAAGTGGATCCTGCTTGCTTCTTTCTCTGTATTCTTTGGACACCAGAGCCTCTTCTCATCTCTCTTCTGTACCGAGCTGACACTGAACACCGGCATCACCCCTGGACCTTCAGGGTTTTGACCCTTGGTGAAATCGCAGCACACATCATGTTCCTCCTCCCCTCCTAGAAACTTTGTCTCTCCTCTCAGAACAGATGGGTCCAAAATTAACTCTGAAGCAACAGTTTTAAAAACTGAAAGGAAAAGTACCTTTTCTAGGGGTCTAGATATTCATCCTAGAGGGGTGTAACACACTAGAGAACATGGTAGGCAAGGAAGCCCAGTTTCTCTACTGTTGAGCTTTCGAGAACGTGATGTCTACAAACTCAGTCGGACTCAGTGGCATCTTTAGAGGTTCCTTGTCTTACAATGTTGCATTATGTCTTCCCCCTTTCCTTTTTAAAATTTAATTTCACTTACATATATTTGTCTTCTTTCTTTTTACACTACAGTTTCTTTGTGTATATATTGTGCTTTCTAATTTAGTGTTTTTTATGGGACTGTAAGGATGAGTGGGTCTCTGTTTCTTGTGTCTTCTCTTGGGCTCTTTTCCTTCTGCTGTTTGTTCTGTTCAAGTCCAATGCGTTAGTTTTGTTTTTAACTTATTACATTTTATTTTATTATTATTCCTTCAATAATAATCCTTTTGATTTTTTTCCTAATTATTGGCAGAAATGGGTGGATCCGGATGGGATGGATATGGGCAGATAAACCATAATCCGAATGTGTTATACAAGAAAAAAAATCTATTCAAAATAAAAGGAATAAATTATGAGAAAAAGAGTAAATATGAAAATCTCTCACTTTAATCCTACACAGCAATAAGATTATAAAATAAAATGTTTTGTGTGCTTACAAAAATACTTCCTAATTTTTTTAATTTCCCAGAGCTCTGTTAGCCTTTGAATATAAAGGAGACTCCGTTAATTTCCTTCAACCCACTTTTATTGGTTACTTTTTATTTGAATGATGCAAGACTTGAGCATCTTCAAGACGCCTTTCCTATTATTCTGGAAGTATCTCTGAGCAAGGCTTCTCTTGTGTGAAGTAACAAACAACGACTTCCTTTGATCTGTGGTTCTAAGGCGCACTCTACAGCGCCCCCTACCTGCACTGTTCACATCACAGCTTCTCATTTAGTGGCCATGCTGTGCTGGGCACATGCTAACTTCTGAATGATACAGGTCCTTTAGAATCCTCAAGATGCCAAACTTAGGGGAAAAAAATGAGACACAGAGAGAGATGGGAGAAAGGAATAAAATCAAGCGTTGTTCTCTCGATATTGTTTGTGCCTCCGTGTGCCACTGAACAAAGCTTTTCAGAAGTTTTACTAACAATGTTTTTTCTTTCCTACTGTAATTCCATTTCTTATGCAGAGACAGAAGATCACGGATAATAAATATAGGATTCAGAGTTCTTTCTTTTTCCTTTTCAATATGTGAAATTGTGTATCTATTAATTTCCCTTAAAGTGACAATAGTCACCAACTACCCAAAGCTCTTGGCTTTAGTGTTAGCAAAGGCTGACATTTAACAAGAGAACTAAGT